>NC_080746.1:25254139-25557169 GCF_020826845.1 Diceros bicornis minor
CCTTATCTCACACCATATACAAAAAATCAACTCAAAATGTACTAAAGACTTAAATATAAGACATGAGACCATAAAATTATCAGAAGAAAACATAAGGAAACAGCTTCTTGACGTTGGTCTGGGCAATGACTTTTTTGATATGACACTAAAAGTACAGGCAACAGATACAAAAATAGACAAGTGGCATTGCCTCAAACTAAAACACTTCTGTACAGCAAGGGAAACAGCCAACAGAGTGAAGAGGTAACCTACGGAATGGGAGAAAATATGTGCAAACCATATATCTGCTTAGGGGTTAATATCCAAAACGAATAAGGAACTCTTACAACATAATAGCAAAAAAACAAATAACCCAGTTAAAAAATGAGCACAGGACCTGAATAGATATTTCTCAAAACAAGACATACAAATGGCCAACAGGTATATGAAAAGGTGCTTAACATCATTAACCATTAGGAAAATGCAAATCAAAACTACAATGAGCTATCACTTCACACCTGTTGAAATGGCTGTTATCAAAAAGACTGAAGATAAGTGCTGGCAAGGATGTGGAGAAAAGGGAAACTTTGTACACTATTGGTGAGAATGTAAACCAGTACAGCCACTATGGAAAATAGTATGGAGGTTCCTCAAAAAATCAAAAATAGGACAACCATATGATCCAGAAATCCCACTTCTGGGTATATATCCAAAGGAAATGAAATCACTTTCATTGATATCTGCACTTCCATCTTCATTGCAGCATTTTTCATAATAGCCAAGATATGGAAACAACCTAAATGTCTGTAGATGGACGAATAGTTAAAGAAAATGTGGTATACATATTTTTACAATGGAATCTTATTCAAGCTTTAACAAGAAGGAAATCTTGCCATTTTTGTGGCAACATGCATCAACCTGGAGGGCATTATGCTAAGCGAAATAAGCCAGACACAAAAAGACAAATACTGCATGATCTCACTTATATGTGGAATCTAAAATAGTAAAACTAATGGAAACAGAGAGTGGAATGGTGGTTACCAGGGGCTGAGGGAAGGGGAAATGTGGAGATGCTGGTCAAGAGGTACAAAGTTTCAGTTATGCAAGATGAATAAGTTCTAATGTACAGCAATATGAATATAATTAATGATACTGTATTGTGTACTTGAAATTTACTAAGAGGGTAGATCTTAAGTGTTCTCATCACACACATACATAAAAATGAAAACGGTAGCTATGTGAGATGGTGAATATATTAATTAGCTTGATTGTGGCGATTATTTCACAATGTACGTGTATATCAAAACTTCAAGTTGCATACTTTAAATATACATAATTTTTATTTGTCAATTATACCTCAATAAAGATGGGGAAAAAATGCATGTGGAAGAATATATTCTTCCATAAATAGCTAAGTCAACTTGGATAAAAAGAGGATCAAAGGGAAGAAAGAGAACTTGTCCTGTGAGCTATGATCATGTTACAAGCCCTGGCAAGAAAAATAGTATGGTACTGGTGCAAAAACAAATAGACTAATAAAACAAATTACAATGCTCAGAGTGGACTCATGTATTTATGGTAACCTAGCCAAATGATAAAGGTGGTACCACAAAATAACATAACTAACGAAAACCAATTAGTAGATGGTGATGGGAAAGAACTATTTTAGGGGGTAGAGGTGAGGGGAGACAGCCAGTAGATAAAGACCAAAGGCAAAAGGAGAAACTATGAGTATTATCACAATTGTGGTTTTTGCCCCATCTATGTAAAATGATTTTTATTTTACATTTTAAAAAATGTATTATTTTTAAATAATTATTTTATTTAATTATTTTTAAAAAGTATGTGTCATTATTTTTAAAAAATATGTGACAATTCTTTGAAGAGGATAAAATGTTGAACTGTCCTTGCTGTGTTTGTGATGTAAAGGAACCACTGCACTGGTACTGCAGGCTGCTTAGGAGTGTATATAGAACAAAAGCACCAGTATGACCACCACACGCTGCTGTCTCGGGCATGTGGTGAGGACACAAGTTAAGGGAGCCTGTGTGATGTTCCCACCTCCGATCAGGGGACTGCCCAGAACAGAAAGAGTGACTTGAAAGGGCAAGAGGAGGGCTGAAAGTTGGGGAGAAAGCAGGACCCCAGGATTATTGGCATATGCTGGGTGAGTGGGTGGAGCTGGCCTAAAGGCACTGGGTCCCGTGGATCCTCCCAGTTCCAATTCTGTCTTAGGCATTATTTTTAAATAGGGCTTCTGGGATCAGCCACTTTAGCTGAATTGATTGGTCAATGTGTTCAAATAAATGAGGGTGGGTGATCTTTTTTCCTTGAGCTGACCAAACTCGCAGATGTTTTGGCCCACCCTCTGATGCCTTAAATTACACTGCACAGACCCAGTTCATTCTGGCAGAAAGGGAGGGGCCTGGGCCCATGTGCCAGCTGAAGGCTTTCTCCATCCGCTGGTCAGGTGGAGGGTTCCATCTCCTTCTTCCTGCCACAGACATAGCATTACTAGTTCAAACTCCGAGGACTGTTGACTTGGTTGCACTAAAGTGTCGTTACATTAAAAATTCCTTGAAATAAGTAGGTCACCAGTTGCAACTATTTCCAGGATAAGATGCTTTTGTTTTAAGGAATGTTTTGTCAGAACAGGATTTTCACTCATTAGGAGGGTAGTTTTTTCCTTTTTTTTTTAAACTTGAATTGTTTGACTAATTTCCTCTACTTTCTTTATCAGTTTGTCAACAGGGGCCAAGGCTAAGTCTTCCCAAAGTGACTGCTCCTAAAGTTATGACGTTTCTTGTGACCCCAAAATCTCCTTCACCCCTTCTGGAGGCAGTGTGATGTAATAAAAAGCACATGGGCTTTGGAATAAGACAGGCTCAGGGTCCTGCCCACCTCTGGCTCTCTCCTACTGTGATCTAGTGTGAATCATTTGACCTTTCTGTTCCTCGGCTTACTCTTCTATAAAATGGGGAAATAGTATCTACCCCATAGTGTTATCATGAGGATTAAATGACATAATGAAGATGAAAGTGCTTAGTGCCTGGCATATATTAAGTGCTCAAAGATAGTTCTTGGGGTTTGTTTGTTTGTTTATACTGTATTAGGTGGCACTGGGCAAGATGTCAAAGTTAAATCAAGTTCCACTAAGAGCCTATAATCAGGGGAAATTGAGCCAACTGATCAATCTGGAAAATTCTCTTTTATATAAAAGAGCAAATATTTGCAATACAAGCATTTTTGTTTGTTTGTTTGTTTGTTTGTGTTGTAGGTTTGTTTGGTTTGGTTTGTGTTCAAGTGGATGGTGGAACTTGAGTGAACACATTGAGATGTCCAGGCCACTCCTTGCCCCAAATATATGTGCTAGCTGGTAAATGGTGGTGTGGTTCTAATTGTGAGCCAGTCCATCAGACAGTGGCAGGAGAAGGCACAGGCTTCCCCCAGTTAGTAGTTCCTACAAATCTGCCATTGGCACCCTCAGCACCTTACTCCTCAACCCACATTTAGGAAGGAGGGTTTTCACTGTCCAAAAGAAGGGCGTGAAAAACATGTTTCCTCCCCTGAGCCCCAAATACATTCTTTCCAGAAAATCAAGAGAGCTAAACTGTTCCTCTTCTACTTCTTCAAATATGGAAGATTCAGACTATCTCTGCTGGGTCTACAAATACACTTTGAGTTTATTTTGACCATCTAAAGGCAATTTCAAGTGTCTCTGTCTGCTGTGGTCTAGTAAAATGGTCCATGGCCAATTAGCAAGCCTCAGAACAACCCTTCATTAGTTGTGGCAGACACTGGTCAGAATTGCCGTGGCTTCATTGGGCTGCAGAGATCTGACACCTGCAGAGAGTGCCTTTGGACCTTCTCACCAGTCTTCTGACTGATTCTGCCAGGCCTCTTGAGTGAGTTTTGGCCAGCCAGACATAGCCCGTGGTGAGTGCTTTTATAAGCAGAGATCTTTCTTGATTCAATGCCCTAGATGGTAGGCCTTGCCCTCTATATTAAATTTCCTTGCCTTGTTTCCAGAACTCATTTTGCTCTCTCTCATCTCTCGGTCTTTACACATCTTCTACTCTCTTTCTGAAACACTTTTCCCAAAATCTTTCCTTCACATCTCTTCTCTTCTTCACCTAGTAAAATCCCATGCGTCCTTTAAGTCTTGGCATAGACATCCCACCATCTAGGAAGAGTTTCCTCTCCCCTCCCCACCAGCAGGTCAGGGTTAGGTGGTCTTCCTCTGGGTCCCAGAACACCCTGCCCTTCCTCCGTCAGGTTACTCACCGTGGTGTGCAGTCACTGCATGCTCATGTGTCTACTTAGCCCACAAGCCCATGAGCCTGCACAATCAGGGCCATATCCTTGTTGTTCTTGTGGAATTCTCAGCACTCACTCACTGCTCAACTCATGCAAGTGCTCACTGAGACGGGCCAAGTTTTGTTCACTCTGAAAACAGATGTTCCAAACTTATTTTTAGTCTCTTCCAACTCAAAAGCTGGGCCCTTGAAAATGGACTGACATCTTAAAATAAAGAAAAGACCAAAGAAAAAAGAAAAAGAAAAGATACTAAAAGAAGAACTCTAGTCTACTCCACTTCTTAGTAGCTTTATAGGCATATAATTTAACATCTCCAGGCCCCAGGGGCCTTGTTTGTTAAATGGGAATAATAACACCTTAAAATTTTGAAGATACAAAGCTCTTTTGAGTTCCTTTAAGATAGGAGATTTGATTCCATGAACACGTCTTATTATCAGTAGGAAGGAGGAGGGATATTTGGGGACAAGTCTAAATGGGGAACAAACCCAACCTGGTTCTTTTGTGTCCTAGTGTTTCTGATGCTGTGTAAGCATGTGAAGGATAACAATTAACTTAGAAATTTTACAATCTGTTTTTCTCTAAGCAGATGACAGTCTGAAATCAAGTTCACATCTTTTGGACTTGGACATCACTCCTTATTGGCAAGTAGTTTGGGACCGGAGGAGAACTTTGGGTGGAGATTGAAAAGGCTAAAGGCATCTCAGACCTGAAGCACGTTTTGGCATGTGATATTTCGATGATTCTAAGGAAAATAGGTAAGAGATCTGTGGATTGCATTCCTCATGAATTATGTAGATTTTGAAATTAAAGGGGAACGTTCTCTAGGCAAAATGTGTTTTGCATTTGGTTGAACGAAAACTGTGTCAAGAGGCCTAAAAATTGGTTATTCCAAAAGCAGCTGCCTTTTCCTCTTGTCCCTATTTAAACTTCTCTTTTTTAAATTTTTTGAAAAGTGTATAAAGTTTGGAATGACAAAATCCTAGATTCAAATAATCTGTAAAAAATAGGCTATTGATCAGGTTATTTAACTATTGTAAACCTGGGTGAGCTCATTTTCAAAAAGACGATGGGCTGAAGATCTTAACAGACAACTCACCCAAAAAGATACACAGATGGCAAATAAACATATGAAAAGATACTCGATATCTTATGTCATCAGGGAAACGCAATTTAAAACAACAATGAGATACCACTACACACCTATTAGAACGGACAAAATCTAAAATATTGACATCAAATGCTGATGAGGATGTGGAGCAACCAGAACTCTCATTTACCACACATGGGAATGCAAAATGGTACAGCTACTTTGGAAGACAGTTTGGTGAATTCTTATGAAACTAAACACACTCTTACCATGCAATCCAGCAATCGCACTCCCTGGTATTTACCCAAAGGATTTGAAGACTTATGTCCACACAAAAACCTGACCGCTGATGTTTCTAGCATCTTTATTCATAATTGCCAAAAGTTGGAAGCACTCAAGATGTTCTTCAGTAGGTGAATGGGTAAACTGTAATATAGACAATGGAATATTACTCATAACTAAAAAGAAATGAGCTATCAAGCCATGAAAACACATGAAGGAAGCTTAAGTGTATATTAATAAGTGAAAGAAACCAATATGAAAAGATTACATACTGTATGATTCCAACTATATAACATCCTGGAAAAGGCAAAACTATGGAGACAATAAAAAGACAGTGGTTGCCAGGAGTTGTGGGGAGATGGAGGAAGGGGAGGAATAGATAGAGCACAGAGGATTTTTAGGACAGAGAAAATATTTTTTATGATACCATAGTGATGATACATTTGTCTAAACCCATAGAATGTACAACACCAAGAATTAACTATAATGTAAATTAACAACTTTGGGTGATTATGATGTGTCAATGTAGGTTCATCAATTGTTACAAAGGTACAACAGTAGTAGAAGATATTGATAAGTGGGGAGGTTAAGTATGGGTGGGGGCAAGGAGTATATGGGAAATCTCTTTATCTTCCCCTCAATTTTGCTCTGAAATTTAAATTGCTCTAAAAAAATAAAGTACTAAAAAAATAAAAAAAAATGACAAGCCTTTACCTGTCAGGGTTATTATGAAAACTAAATTGGTTAATATTAACACAGTACTAGGCCCAAGGCATGGAGTATGTATTAGCTGCTTTGTGTTATAGCATTTTTGCTAAGAAACATTTCTTTTGTAGCACAAAAAACAAACAATTGCTGTTTCAAACGTACCAAATTTCAAATCAGACAATGTTCTAGAAGCATAGGTGGCTTCCATGTGCCAAATTTCAAATCAGACAATTTTCTAGAAGCATAGGTGGCTTCTCAGTAAGCTTCTTACCCCTACTTACTTCTACACACAAAGTTTTCAATATTTTTATTGGAGTTTGCTTTGGGAAATATCAGTGACCAGTAAATATGGACTAATTTGTTCACAAGGAAGCAAACAATAGAAACCAAATGGCTAAAAACAAAATGTCTTGGAAAAACATGGTGGTGGTGGTGGTGGTGGTGGTGATGAGGACAACTCACAAAATCAAAGGAAAAGCTGGGAGAAATAGATCTCAACAAGGACAAAAGGTAAATCAGCTCTGACATTGGAGAGAGTGGGAACTACCTGCCATTGGGAAGAAGTATGTGTCTTATGGTCCAAAGAGCTTTAAAAAACACTGCTGTAGATTAGTGTTTACACATTTAGTATCACATAGTAGTATTCTGATTGCATTATTTCACAGAAGCGATTATCCTCCCACTGGCTGGGAGTGGCTTTGAGAAATGTTCTTCACTTTTTTGCTTCAAAGTATGATTGTCCTAAAATTTGGGAGTGAAAACTGATAGAAGAAATGCCTGTTCATAAAATTTTAATATTCTGCACTTGGTGCTCACTTGCCTAGTCTTGAGTGATTAAGAATAATGAACTCTAAAAGCTATTTGACAATGAGCATTTTTCCTAGTTACTGGCCCAGAAGACAGATTTGTTTTATTTAAATGTTGTTGATTATAAATTTGTCATGGGATTTCCTAGGGTCAAAAGACTAGGTGAATTTTTTAAAATTAATTATGAGTAGGTGAAAGACATAAAAATCAGCAATTGGATGAATTTAGGAGGAAAAAAAATCAATAAATACAAAAACTTTTAGTGGGTAGAGTATGGATAGTGTCACCTGCAGAGCAGTCTTTGATTTCTGTCCTATATCATCCTTGTTAGCACCTGTCTCTGAGATATGCGGGGTGCCTGGGTGTTCTGATGCTCAGACACTGGAATGGTTTCCAAGGAGATGTGATAACAAATTCTGTTCAAGTCGCATGAGAGTCAAGCTTCTTAGTAAGCAATGCTGAATCACTTTCTCTATAAGCTGGACTGATGCCTTAGTTTGGGGGGAAAAGTCTTGTTATAACAAACTGAATTCATAAAAAATTGAACAGGCTCTGTGTCTGGGCCATATCTGGTTGAAGGCATTTCATAACATAGGACAGTCAGCATGGTGGAGGCCAGGTCCCTCTGTACCATTAGGGCCCTTCCCGCCTACTCAGAGTGTTAGTGCCAGAGGGAGTATCGCTGAGTAGAGCCATCCTTGTGCACAGCTTCAGATCTCTCAGCCCCTCTTCTTCCTTTAACCATGATGTGGCAACCACTTCCATGCAGTCTTCAACCAGCTTTGTGCAGGCTCCAGCTGACAGCACCTATCTTGGGCCCCCCCATCCTTGCTACCTGCCCCAGAGCTTCTCTAGAAGTGTGGAGACATGGGGGACAGGAGGTAATAGACAATTGCCACCCCCTTCCATTTCCTGGATGATTGTATGTTCCTTGGAATGTCCCATGGGATTGAGCATAATGTGGCCAATTCAATATCTGTCCTTCTATTGGCTTCCATCCTTTCCTATTTGGCTCCCTTGCCCCTCCCTCTTGCTCCCTGGCATCACTTTCTAAGTCAACTACATGCACATAAGCCTCTGTCAGGCTCTGCTTTGGGCTGAACCTAGGCTAAAACAATCCCCCTGGATTGTCATCTAAAATAAGCCTCCCCATCTTACTCAGGTTCCTAAGTAGGGTCAGATTTTCTCTTATAAGATTTAAAGTTCAGGGAAAGATTAGAATCATTCTGTTTTCTTATAGACATTCATATATTTGCATTTACACGCAAAATAATATCACTTTCCTGTAAATGGCACTTTATGTTTTCAGAGCTTAACACTTGATGTTGAGTTCTTATTGTTTTGTAACTCCAGCACCACTTTCCACTAGAATCTGTAGCCCACCTGGCAGACATTCTGGACAGATGAGTTGAATAAGTCGATAGAGTCAAGAGTAAGTCAACAATAACTAGATTCTTATTACTAAAACTTCAGGACCTCATGATTTAGAAGATTGAGCAAGGAGGAAGCAGTGCTTTGTGGGCTAGGCTGAGGGTAACGATCTTGTAAAACAGATCGTGGCCCCATTTATTACCAGATTTCACTGTTGGTGCATTTTATGTGAAGACTCGTCATTTACATTCCAAGTTACTAATTGTTTATGACATACCCACTGTGTCTCACTGTGCTAGGTCCTGTAGGGGCAGAAAAATAATAAATGTTTTCAGTCTTCAGAGAACTTGTGATTGAGTTGAGAAAAAGTAATTAGAAAATAAGTTTTGACAATGAACAGAATCAAGGCCTAAACTACTTGGTGGAGAGAGGGAGTTCTCTATGAATTAATAATAAAGATATGGGTGAGGATAGAATTTTGCCCAGAAGGAATTTGCAGAAGAAATATGCAATTAAGTTAGGAAATGGCCGATTAGGGCTGGTAGAAAGTTAAAGGAGGTTATTCCAGGCAGGGAGAAGAGCATGAACAATCTTGGAAAATCATTCATTCAGCCATTTGCCCCACTTTGTGCTAAGCATCCTACCTGGTGCTGGGAATATAATGATGAATAAGAACATGCAGTCTCCACCCCCTGGAGTTGGATGCCCTGGGGGCTTCATGAATGAGCTTGGTCTGAATTGAGCCAATCTCCATGGGGATCTTGTCACCCTTGAAAGACAAAATAAAAGGGATGTTGATAATTTTTTGAGAAAAAAATTTTTATAGATTTTTATTTCTGAGGTGTAAAATGTTTGTGTCAATTGAAGAGAAAAGTCACCTTTTATCACTATCTTACATTTCAAACTCTATAATATATGTTTCTTTCTCCAGAGAACTAAGTTTAATTAGCAGACAGCTATCTCTTTGGTCAATAAATTCTTTTCTTTTTTTTTAATTTTATTTATTTATTTTTTCCCCCAAAGCCCCAGCAGATAGTTGTATGTCATAGCTGCACATCCTTCTAGTTGCTGTATGTGGGACGTGGCCTCAGCATGGCCAGAGAAGCCGTGCGTCGGTGCGCGCCCAGGATGGAACCCGGGCCACCAGCAGCAGAGCGCGCGCACTTAACCGCTAAGACACAGGGCCGGCCCAGTCAATAAATTCTTATATATATTTTTTCTTTCCAGAAAAATAAAGGAGGACAACATTAGATACTGATAGTCAGGACTTCTCATTTATCGCATTCCTGAACAAAGCCTCAACAGATGCATGTTTCTAGCTATGAATAAAAGCCCTTTTCCATAAAATCCTGGCGTTAGGCTTTAGATTAATGACTGTTTAGGAGATTCTCCAGCAAATTTATGCTCAAATTCTCTGATTACTACAATTTTCCAGCCTGTCCTTTCAAACTGGAGATAAAATGAAACACTTGGATATAAAGTGATGAAGACTACTTAGAGATATCATAGGGCTTAAGCCTTCTTCTTATCGTACATTGAACCAGATTTTGAACAAGTACCTGAGACACAGTGATGTGTCATTGGAAACAGCATCCAAATGCTACCTTATCTTACTTGAGGATTTAATGGGAAATCTAGTCTGCCTTCTAAAATGCCTGCACTACTATTGCTTCATTTAATATATTTCAGAGCTAGGAGAGAAGCATAGAACCGACCTGCTAGTTATTGTTTTATTGTGATGAATATTGTTTCCTTTTGAAGAGCAGAGAAAAGTAGTTTGTGTGAATTGTGGCTTCCTGACTCTTGATTACATAACACAGAGAGATGTCTGAGTGGAAAAGAAAATCGATTTAAAAGCAGTCGATGGCCGTATCTAACATAAATTTGATGAGTAAAATGAAAAGAGGCTCTGATGATGACAAAGTAGATTTTAAAAAATTGACAGCATGAAGGCCTCAAAGAAAATTCATTTTGATTTGCTCAGTACAGTGACTGGCACCTCAGCCATTGTCCTTTCGTCAATTATCCTCATTCTCTGGTTCACAAGCTGGAGACAAGTCCTGCAAAGGAGTGAGAATTGTCTCTGAGTTCAGTTTAATCTTTACTGAGGGTCTACTATATCCCAGGCACTCTGCTATACCAGAAGACAGAGATGTGTCAATTTATTCACTTAAAAATATTTATTGCACATAGCTATGTGCCCAGCCCTGGGGATGCAGTCGTGAATAAGACAAAGTCCCTTTGGAGCTGAGATTCTAGTGAGGGACCCCAACTACAAAAGTTTGCAGATATGTTCATGATACAATTTCAGGCATGGTCCTTATCCTCAAGAATCTGATAGCCTAATGTGGGAAATCAGTACATATGAGAAGGAGGAAAACCAGCTGGAAATAGAGCAAGCCAGAAGGCCAAGAGTCTGTGGTCAGGTGATCTTTCAAATTCACCTTGGCTTACAATTCCCTCTCCTTTGATTTTTTGGACTATCTACGTGCCATCCAGCGACACTCTATATATCCTTTCATCGCAGAGGTGTTTACAGTCTCCTTTTGTGATTTGCGTATAACTATATAGTCCAACTTAAGATTCTTACAATTTCTATACTTTGCTTTTGAGTATAGAGTAGAAATACAGGGAACCAAGCAAAGTCTTGGTATAAAGAAGTCCAGGGAACCCTAATCCCTCTAGAGACTTTTCCAGGGCTAATAGGTTGATGCTACTTATTCCAAGATGCTAGAAACCCACAAAAGCAAAAATCAGATCACCCGATAAGACATTTGAGTCCAAACATCTCAGGATCAGGCCATACTTGCAGACTTTCCATCTCCCCAGATAAAGGTATCCCTGCTCCTACTCAACCAACTCTACCTATACCCCCTCCTCTTCTTTTCTGGGAGGGAGTGGGGAAAAATGTATTGGGAAACAGGCAAAATAATTCATTTTTTTATGCCTTTGTCAAAGCTGAGCCCTTTGAGCTGAGCCAGAGACCTCCCATTCCTCCTCCCACAAGTCCAGGGGCATCATGAGTTCAGTGAGGCTTCTTGATGGTCTGCAGGTCAGCCTGGTCTCCATCCTCTCTGACTTCCCTGGACCGTCAGTGGGGCAGGAGATCACAGCACACCAGTCCCCAACTCCATCTCTTACTACACCTTAAAAAAAAAAGAGAGAGAGAGGAGAGAAGAAGCTAAATTTAAAAGGAATTCTGTAAAAAATACCTAACACAATCTTAAAAGCATGTTTTCTCTAATAAGTCAATAATTAAAAGATACGGTTTAGTTTCTATGCCTCTTATTCTTTCTCTTGTACTCTTTCCTCATAATTTTCTGAACAAATAATCAATTTATTAATTGTGGCACCAGCCAAGTTTTTACCATTTTTAAGCCAAATTTCATGAGAGAACTGCACACTCATTCTTCACTATGTGTCACCTAATAGAGGGAAGACTGTAAGTGCAGTAACTAATGAGCTTACTCTCAGTGAGCAGAAGGCAGGTCCAAGCTGGTGACACAGCATCAGCACTCTCGCGCAGCCTCCCCCTCACCGGGTGAGGTGGCCAGGTGGAATGTGATGGCGTGGATCCAGAGATAAGATTTGGTTTCTTTGTTGTTATGGTGAAAATTGTTCATTATGAGGAAAATAGTTAAATATTTTGCAAGATGTTGTTCTGAAAAAGAAAGCAGATATTTTTAAGTGAGCAAATATAGTAACAAAATTAAACATAAAGTTTCAATCTAGATCACAAGATGCTATGAAAGAGATGCACCTGGAGCAGATCTTGTCTCCCCTGAGGATTCGTGGACAAAGACAAAGTTTGTACGTGCGATATTGAAGAGGAGAAGAAGAGAAGAGTAGCCTATTTAAGGAAGGATGTATGAAGCTGGTCTGGTGTAGTGATTAATAGCATTTTGATACACTGTAAACTTTTTGGACTTCTTTTATTTATTCATTTAGACTTGTTTTATTTATTCATTTGGCCTATATTTTTTGACACCTAATCTGTGCTAGGGAATGGAAAATACAGTGCTGGAAAACACTATGATGAACAAAACATGCTCTGTCCCCCTTAGCTTTCAATATACAAATTAAGTTTAATGAAGGCGTCTTCTGCCTAGTTATAGCATAAGAAAACATGTCACCAGGCCATCTGCAAAGAGCAGTGCTTAGGATGGCAGGCAGTGCAGAGGCCTGTCTCCCTCCAAAGCTACTAACCCCTTGCGCCTTATGCATTCTGCATCCCCCTCTGCTTGCATTCATCTTAAGGGAGGTAGGTCCAGGCAGGTGCAGTGATGGTTGAGACCCACCGGGCTGCTGGGTTGATCCCTGTCTTAAGTAATCATGCCTGAACTGTAAAGGGCGGAAAAGTCTCTGAGACTTATGAATTCACTGAGAAATTCATTATAGATACCAACTAGCAATAGCGCTGAGGAATCATGCCCTGTTGATGACTATCACCATGGCCCATACAATAAAAATTAACAAATCTTTAAAATTTATAACTTCCTTTCTTAAATGTCACCTGTGATACTAAAAAATCACAAATGCCTGGGAAGCTGATGTTATAATCCATTTGATAGATGAGGAGAATGGAGTTTGTTCCAATTGGGCCACTTGTTAACGGAAGAGCCAGGCCAAGACTTCTATCATACCTTCAGGTTCTGTCTACCATAGCATGCTACCCACTGAGTATTCGTAAACTACTTTGAAATGCGACTGTTTACCTTACCTATGTATCTCTGTAGTGCCTGGATGGTGACAATTTTTCACTGGTAGCCTGCGTATCTCTTGAGAATTTTGTGAATGAAGGTGTGAGAACAATGCTGCCAAGGTGAAATTAAATTTCAACGGTGGTGTTCAAGATTATCGCTTCATTCACTACTGCAAAGTGATAAAGCATGAAACAAGTGACAGGGAAATTATTTTCAGACCTTGCCATTTGCTTAGGCTACAGGAATATCTGCCTATTGTAAATTTAACATTTTCTTTTTAAAATGAAAACTTCTTTTTAAGAACAAAATGCTGAGATTTTTTGACTGAGAGTAAATTGACTTTCCCATAGTTTTAGCTGTTTGGTTGCATTAATTAGGAGCTCGTGAGGTCCCAAGGTGAATAAAATGTAATTTGCAGAAGCACCAACCAAGGCATTTCCCATTGCTACCAGAGTGATGCTGTCATCCCACCTTATTTATGTAGCTAGCACCCCTGTGTGTATAGCCCCCTGCTCGTCCTTTTAACACATTCATTCTCTCATATAAGCCTAACAATAATCCTACCAGAGAGGTTAGGTGACATGTCTGTAACCATAGAGCTAGTAAGTAGGAGAGCTAGGATTGACACCAGAGGCCATGTGTGTATAAACACTTAATACCAGCATTTTTAAACTTTGTCCCTCAGAGGCCTTGGAACACTGTAGTGTCCAAGAGGGACAGGGTCAAGGCTACGCATCTTTGCTTCTTGCAGAGCATCCTCTGTCTTGATCTCTTTTATATATAGTGGGGTTCCTCAAGTTTAGAGCTCACAAAATTTATAGCACAACTCAGATGCACGAGGAAAATGCAATTTCTTTGTCTGGTCTATAGCTAATTTGGCCCCCATTAACAGGCCTCATCTGATGGCAAACAGAGAAGAGAAAGTTAAATAAGTGTCCAGAGGAGTTTAAGATTAGTTCAATCTAAACATTTCAGAGTGCTTTTTGAAAAGGTGCAGTGTTTTAGAGAGCCACCTCACCTCCTCTTTCCATCCTCAGAAGGTGTCTGGGTGTGTTGGGGGAAGGGTGTATGACTTTCCAGTCCATATCCAGTGCCATGCTCCTTGTCTGCTGGGTACCAAGCACCCAGATGTTCTCCAACACTGAAGCAACTTGAGGCCTACTCTTAGCTCCAGTGTGCTCCTCGCAAAACTCCCTGGCTGAAATGACCTCCTTCTCCTGTTACAACTTTGCTGAGGTCTGGCTGTGATTCTCACTTTTTTCTCATCCAAGCAGCCAGCTCTGCAGTCTTTATTAACTAAGAGACACCTCCTCCCCAGAAAGAGGACCCCTTCTGGCTAAACTGGCTGCTTATACCAAGTTAGACAATGAGAATTTCCTGCTGGTCTTAACAAATCTATTCTCAGAAAAGTTGGGAGCAGGAGATCTAGTTACACATAAAATAGGAATGATTGCTTTTCCTCACTCAAGGGACTGGTAATTTGACTGTATTCATAAATGATGTGAATTAAAAATTGCAGAATGTTAGTATCGGAAAGTGTCTTAAAGGCCATCCACACTCTTCCTCCCCACCTTACAGGATGAAGACCTTGAGGCCCGGGGATGAAGTGGTTGGCCATGGTCATATCCCATATATGGTGTTTAAGTCCCCCACACCACCCTGAGTATCAATTATAAACCCATAGAATGGCTGAGTCCTGTCCTTAAGGCATGAGCATGAAAGTTGCATGCACATTACACTTTTACAAAGCTAACCTGTCAGAGAGAATAGCTGCAGTTGTTTGGGCACCCACCAGTGTTCTATGAAATCCTTTGGCCCTAGGAGATCAACTACTTTTCTCTTTAAGTGACTTGTCCTTAGGTTTCTTATGTATTTGGAAGGCATCTGAGAGACCAAGGTTGAGGAGGAAGTGGAGGGGCACAAACCAGCTCAGAAAGATTTTTTTCAGTTCTTTACTCACTGTAGCTTCAAAATAATGTTACCTCTGGGGAGCATGATAGAAGATTTTCAGCCGAAAATGTATTCAGTAATGAGAAATATAAAAAAAGCACTTCCATGAGTACTAATGTGTTGTCTAAATACTGCATGTTCGATTTTCCACCCAGTGAATTATCAAAATGAATGTAAAAGTAATTATTTTGGGAATGAGATACCAAGCTTAAGGGGGGTATGTAGGGGTGGGGGACTTTAAAAAAGACACAAAATGGCTACAAAAAATAGGAAAATGTTCTAGATTAGAAGTGCCTTTTTCCTTTCAGTGCAGACCGCTGATCCTGGGTTCCTGTAGAAAACAGAGCCTGAGACAAAAGTTTATGAGCTGTGGCTTTATGCAGGAAGGTAACCCTAGGGAGCAAAGGACGGGGAAGAGGAAAGGGAGGCAGATCCCCGTGGGCAGGATGGGGGACTTTGGGGAAGCTTGTGTGATTCTATTTTATTCTCTAGATGTACACACTTGTCTGGCTTTTAAAACCACATGATTATTCAACGACTTGTGTTGCTTCTAAGACCACGGAGTCAGAGATCCCCAATTCCATGCCTCTTGCTGGTCAGAATCCACCCCAACAGGCCTCAGCACCCCCTCATTTTCCTGGATTGGGTCGCCTGCCTTTCCAGGCTGCCTGTGGGGAAGCTCTAGCAGCAGCGACCTAGTCCAGTGGTATAGAGGTGTGAGGGTCCCTCACCGGGGACTGTTACAGGTTGAATTGTGTTCCCCTCAAATGTTGAAGTCCTATCCCCCAGTACCCCAGAACCTGACCTTATTTGGAAATAAGGTTGTTGTGGATGTGATTAGTTAAGATGAGGCCATACTGGAGTAGAGTATGTCCTTAAACCAGTATGACTGATGTCCTTATAAAAAGGGGAAATTTGGATACAGACACACACAGAGGGCAGACAATATGAAGAAACACGGTGAGAACACCATCTACAAGCCAAGGAAAGAACGCCTGAGGCTTCTGGAAGCTAGGGAAGAGACATGGAACAGCTTCTTCCTCACAGCCCTCAGAAGGAACCAACCCTACTGACACTTTGATCTCGGACCTCTAGCCTCCAGAATTGTGAGACAATAAATTTCTGTTGTGTAAGCCACCCAGTTTGTGGTATTTTGTTACTTCATTAGGAAATTAATACAGGGAACATCTTTCCTACTCCCACCATATAGCATCCCTCCCATAGCCTTCCTCTAATTTTGCCTAAATCTTCTCCTTCTAAAACTGGACTGTCCTCAAAGAAGTTTCATTTGTACTGTACCGAGCCTTGCCCCTCTCCCAGGGGGATCTGCATGGAAATTTTATATGTGATTGATTGTGGAATGTAAAGTCTTGTCCCTGTCTTGGGAAGACATGAAGCATGGAGGTCAAAGGCACAGATATGGCAGTCAGAAAAAACAGTGTTTAATCCCTCACTCACTGCATAACTTTGAGAAAGTTAAAGAACCGTGAACCTCTCGTCTGTGAAATGGGGCACTAATGTTCCTCGCTTTGTAGAGTTAAGTGAGATTGTAAAAGTAAAGCACTTAGCACAGTTCCTGACACAGAAGCCCCTCAATTAATGAGAGCTATTAATAATTATAGCTATTAGGGGAGCTTCAGGCATTGAGGAGCAGGGGTGCAGGAGCGTTCATGGAGTCTTTTCACCTCTCTGAAATTAGACTAGACAGTTGCCTACTCAGTTATGTAACTCTGGAGTCACATGTATAGCCACCAGTAAGCCAAAATAACACATGACCCCTGTGTACCTCCAGGAGTCTAAGAAAATAGAAGATTTTAACATTGCAATGAAAGGGTTTGATAAGCCACAAGATGTAAGTGATACTCAAGGACCAGGTAATGTCCCCTGCATCTTCCAGAAGGGAGGGAGAAGTCAGCAAATATAGGGCAGGTACTTAGATTCAGTGATATCCCTCACTGAGGTCAGAAAACATAGGCTCCCTCCTAATGACCCAGGTAACCCTGTGCCAGTGTCTTAGTTTCTCAGAGCTTCAAGTTCCTTACCTGTAATGTGTCATGGAGGATGGTATGGTTATTCAAAAATATTTTCTACTGCTCTCTGGGGGTTGTTTATAATCCCCCACCTCAATAACATCAAACTTATCCCTATGACTTGCTTTGACCAACAAAACATGAGTGGACATGATAGCTATGTTCTCAGGCCTTTTCTCACCTGTTACCATGAAAGCATGTATCGTGAAGGAGTCTCTGTTGGCCTGGTCTTGAGTTTCTATGATAAGCAGTTCACCTTGATGGTCTAAGATGGGTATGAACCATAAGCAATAAACTACCTTTGCTGCTTTAAGACATTGAGAAGTGGGGTTGTTTGTTTCCACTGCACAACCCAGCTCATCAGGACTGATGCAGGTGGGAAGTCAGACACCTGCATCACGGGGCTTTGATGAAGAGCTTTGCAAGTACAAAGCACCCTGCAATCATAGGACAATACTTGAGGAAAAAAAGGAACTTTAATTTCTGTGACTTATTCCCTACTCCCACCAAAAAATTAAATGTGATTAATAACTGAGTGTTAGCGCAGAGGGGGAAAAAATCTCGCTGATCACCAAACTTCTTTCTCTCAAAGTAGACAGAGAAAAGAAGTAGATATAAAGCAGAATTATTCACAATTGATTTAAAATGAAGCACCTTGGAAGCTTGCTCAAATCAGGCTGTCCTCCCACCTGCTACCTCAAGTCCCTACCTTTTGATTTTGTCTTTTCTGCGTGTTTCAAATGTCTAAAAGAACCACTTGAAAAGCATACTTCTGAAGCTCATCAAATATGCACATGAAGTCATAATGTTCTACATGAAGGAAGGAAGGAAAAGAGAGAGAGAGGGGGAGAGAAAGAGAGAGAGAGGGAGGGAGGGAGAGAGAGAGAAAGAAAGAAAAAGGAAGAAAGGAAGAAAAAGAAAAGAAAAAATAGAAAAGACAGAAATCAGTTATTTAGAAAGCACTCCTTTGTTCCCTGCAAAGCTTATAATATGCATTATTTATTGTATAAAGAGACTAACATGGGCTTTTTTATCCACATCATCAATTCACCAGTGATCCTAGAGGAAAATTCCATTTTGCTGTCCTCAATGTAGAAAGTGTTAGCATGGGTCATTAAAGGAAAAAAAAAAAAAAAGAGATAACCTCAAAACACAGTTGACCTAGTATTTCACTTTCGTATTTATATTTGAATAGGTGAATGCCCCAAATTCTGGTAATTCACTTCAACCAGACTAATGAAATCACACAGAAGACTTCCCCCAGAAGTATCTAATTTCCTCATTCTATACCCTGCTTAGTCTCTCCCTACTCTGCTCCAGAGGAACAATATTAACTCACAGATTTCTTTTTTCTGAAAAACCCTGAGAAGACAGAATTGCATTTTCTCTTTTGCAAAATGCCTTCTATTTGACTTGCACCTTGCTGAGAACAAGATATCATTTGTTTTAAAATAGAGGTAACCTCAAGTCTCCTTGCTTTCCAATTCTTACTGAGTTACAGGTTGAAATTAAAAGGAAATAAATGGTAATAATGCTAATCAAGAAGGCTACTGTTACAGGGAAACTGAGCAAGAGAGGCCTGGGGCGGAAAAGCTGAAGGAATTATAGCTCAGAGATGGTCTATTTTAGGACATCAGTCAGTCCTGGCCAGAACGTTTGGAAATATGCTGCTTCCAGAGTGAATAAGCAAGGACTTTCGAGGAGGTGTGGGACTTTATTGCTTTGAGTTCCTGGGCCACTGTCATTTGTCTTAAATTACTTTGTTTGAGGGATGGCCTTTCTTGACTCAATCGTGAAAGATGTCTCCTCCTTATTTAAGTCATAATGCAAGATTGAGAGTTGGCCACATCTTGCAAGTGGGAAAAGAACATTGGACACAGGTAAAAACAACTAGAAGGGGCGCTCCTTCTCCTCTTGGAGATCCTGAATAAAAAGCAAGGCTGATTCTTTTCTCAAGCAGCCTTCAGAAAGTGCATCTGAAGAACTGGAACAAGGAGGCCAAAGAAATGTGCAATCTCAAGAGAATGAGAAGACAAGCCACAGACTGAGAGAAAATATTTGCAAAAGATATATCCGATAAAGGACTGTTATCCAAAATATACACAGAACTCTTAAAAAAACAACAAAAGTAGGAACAATCCAATTAAAAAATGGGCAAGAGATATGAACAGATACCTCACCAAAGAAGGTATAGAGATGGCAAATAAGCATATGAAAAGATGCTCCACGTCATATGTTATTAGGGAATTATAAGTTAAAACAACAATGAGATACCACTACACACCTGTTAGAATGGCCAAATCCAAAACACTGACAATCCAAATGCTGGGGAGAATGTGGAGCAACAGAACTCTCATTAATTGCTAGAAGAAATGCAAAATGGTACAGCCACTTTGGAAGATAGTTTGGGGATTTCTTATAAAACTAAACCTACTCTTACCATATGATCCAGCAATCATGCTGCTTAATATTTATTTGCCCAAAAGAGTTGAAAACCTGAAATGCCAATGTTTGTAGCAGCTTTATTCATAATTGCCAAAACTTGGAAGCAACCAAGATGTCCTACAGTAGGTGAATGGATAAACTGTGGTACACCCCGACAATGGAATATTACTCACAGCTAAAAAGAAATGAGCTATCAAGCCAGCCCTAATGGCCTAGTGGTTAAAGCTCACTGTGCTCTGCTTCAGCAGCCTGGGTTGGGTCCCCAGGCGTGGACTACACCACTCGTCTGTCAGCAGCCATGCTGTGGTGATGGCTCACACAGAAGAACCAGAAGAACTTACAACTATACACAACTATGTACTGGGGCTTTGGAGGGGAGAAGGAAGGGGAAAAAAAGGAGGAAGATTGGCAACAGATGTTAGCCTAGGGCAAAAAAAAAAGAAATGAGCTATCAATCCATGAAAAGACATGGAGGAACCTTAAATACATATGACTAAGTGAAAGAAGCCAACCTGAAAAGGCTACATACTTTATGATTCCAACTATATAACATTCTGGAAAAGACAAAACTTTGGAGACAATAAACAGATTAGTGGTTGCCAGGGGATGGGAGGAGGGAGAAATAAATAGGCAGAACACAGAGAATATTTAGAGCAGTGAAACTATTCTGTATGATACTATGATGGTGGATACAGGTCATTATACATTTTGTCAAAACCTATAGAATGTACAACATCAAGAGCGAACTGTAATGTAAATTACGGACTGAGTGATTATGATGTGTCCATGTAGGTTCATCGACTGTAACAAATGTACCACTCTAGTGGGAGATGTTGATAACTGGGGAGGCTATGCATATGTGGGGGCTTGGGGCATATGGAAACTCTGTATTTTCTGCTCAGTTTGCTATGAATATAAAACCACTCTCAAAAATAAAGTCTATTAAATAAAAGTGTCATCTTGGATTATGAGCTGCCTTTGAGCAATCTTTGCATCCAAGGAATAGGTTCCCCACCTCTCAAATATTCTTTCCCATTATCTCCATAAACCTTTGAAACATACTAGAAGCTCTGCCCCCAAGAATTCTTTTACTTTTTAAAGAAATATTTAAGTGCCTATTAGGGACTAATCATTGTGTAATGCTCCAATATTATGATGTTTCATTGATACGGGGTTTTTTTTGTTTTGTTTTTTTACCTTGTAAGATCTAAAATATGTAATTCTCTTAAAATGGATGGCCATCTTATACTTGTCAATGCTTTTTTTCTTAGTAGTATATAAAATAATGATGCATTTTATAGTCAGCATCTTAGATTTCACAAAATATGGTAAAACGGTAAACAACAACAACAACAAATGTGCAGCTTTAGCCCAATAAGGGAGGAAGATTTAAGTAAATAATCATGCAAATAAAGTTAAAATTATAACTGTAATTAGTGCTTTGAAAGGATAGTACATGTTGCTGGGAGAAATGTCTGGGGAGCTAGAAATGTCTTCCCAGGGGAAGTGGCAATGGCCTGAGAATCAAGAACTGCAGGAATAGTGAGAGTTAGCTAGATAAGGGAGAAGAGGATGAGTAGCCCAGGTTGAGGGAACTACAGGTACAAAGGCCCTACAGCAGAAGAGATTTGGAGGCTTGGAAAGATCGGTGTGAAAGGAGGGCAAGGGGCAAGGGAGAGTATGATGTGAGGTGAGCCTGGGAAGGTAGGAAGATTCCTTTGAGGTTACCCAAGTGAAAATGTCAAATAAACAGTGGATTCTATGGGTCAAACAGGCTTTCTGGAATAGAGATAAAAAATGTTGAGCCATCTGAATCAAGGTTGTCATTTAAGCTGTGGATGGGGATGACATAACCTAAAGATGTGATTCTCAAGTTGGGCTGCACTTTAGAATCCTCTGGAAGGCTTTTAAAAACCCCAATGCCCAGGGCTGTCTATAAAACTAATTAAATAAAAATCTCTTGGGGGGACCCCAGAATCAATATCTTTTAGGGCTCCCCAAGTGATTCCCCAGGTGCAGCCATGTTTGAGTACCTTTGGCCTAGAGAGAAAACACAGAGCAGAAAATGAGGAGGTGCTAGAATGAGGAGTTGAGAATTCTGATACTTAATGGCCTGGTGGAAGGGGGAAGTTGCAAAAGAGACAAAGAGGGAAAGGCCAGGAGATGGGTAGAAAATCAGGAGAATGTTGAGACACAAAAGTCAGGAAGAAAAGAAAGGAATTGTCAGCAGTGCTGAATGATTCTAAGAGTTAAATAGGTAAAGACTGAAAACATCCATGGGGGATAATCACAGAGGGTCAATGGCGGTCTTTAGGCGAGTTGTTTGTTGGCGTGATGGAGTCAGAAGCCAGATCAGGCTGAGGATGGAGGTGGAAGTGAAAACACCAAGTATTGAGGACTCTTTTTTTGGCTGCAAAGTGGAAGTAGATTGAAGAGATCACAGAGTAGAGAAAATTTCATTTTTTTTTTGTAAATGAGAACTATCTGAGAATGTTTGAGAGTTAAAAGAGAACAACAGTTTTAATATACAAGTTATAATAACATGCATTTCCTGAGAAGCTGAGGGAAATGAAAACCCAAACACAGGTGAAGAGACTGGGTTTGAATAGGAAGTGAGGATGGCTCCTCTACTGTCACAGGAGGAAATGAAGGTGGTATAGGATATTTTCATGTGCAGTCGTAGGAAGAGAAAGGAGCTCTTGTGCAAGTTTGATCTTGCATATGAAAGCAGCTCAAAAATTCCTCATTAACCCATGTCCTTAGTTTGGCTTCAGAAGTTATGTTTCTCATAAGGACAGTCTTATCCATGGGCTGCTATCCTTGTGCGCTAATTATGTTATTGGCTGGCATTTCCTACCAAAGTCCCTGCTCATACAACCACCATTAATTCATTAATTCATGTAAGCAAGACTTATTTCTCAGCTGACTAATTAGGGATTGTATCCCTGATCTTAAAATACACACTTATCCAACAAAGGTTTGCCTGGTGCCCACCCTGTGCCAAGCATTGCACAGACTACTAAGAACAGAGAATAGAAAAGCAAACAAGATGGAGAATTTGAAATTCCCTCTCACCCTGCCCTTGTCCTAAGAGAATCATCTAAATAGAAAACTAATGACTAGTAAGTAACTTATAATGAATAAAGAGTCAAATCACTGCATCCATACTCTAAACACTTTTCCTTTGTTTTTGTTGTTTCAAAGGCACTATTGCATTACAAGCTTGGCTTTGTACGTGGTGGCTCTTTAAAATACAGCAGTTTTTGAGCACAAGGTACTCCTAAGGGAAGTGTCATTCAAGCGCCTAAAGCCTTCATCATCAATGCCTGTTGAATAGGAGGACAGTAATTTTAAACTCCTTTAAAAAATTAGACAAAAATTACTTATTCATGGAATTAGAAAATCTTCTGGTTGGGAGGATCCTTAAGGGTCGTCTTTTCCAGTCTCCCATCTAAAGGTTGAGTCTCAACTGGCTTGAAGAGAAGATGAGTGGAGGCTGATGGTAGGGGACTGGAGGTTAGGGACTGTGTGGGGGCTCTGGGGGCAGGAGAGGGGCCTCAAGGAGGAAGAGTAGTCAGGGAGATCCCACTCTTAGTGTACAGACCACCCCCCCCACACACACCCCCACACACAGGGCTTCCTTCCATTTTTTTTCTTCTTCAGCCCAGTTGGGACTGGAGTCAATAGAAAATGAGCAAAGAACAGAAAAATAAATGCATTTTCCTGTATCGTACTTATAGTGCTTTGTACATAATAGGCGCTTAATATTAAAAGTGAATGAAAGAACAACCTGAATGACCTTCTCTGCCAACTGATGAGATGGGTGAACTACCAGATTGTAAAGGTAACATAAATGAACTTCTTCATGCCCTCTTCCCAAAAGTGACCAGGACTATTTACAAAATGAGCTTGATCCTCTGTGCCATGGATTGCACTAGAAGAATCAAAGATGAATATGATAACGCCTGCCCTTGGAAGCTCATGGTCTACAAAAGCTGCGGAGAGCAAATATCTATAACACAGTGATAAGAGCTACTCTAGATGCATGGTGCGATTATGCTCCCCTGATGGGTGGGCTAGGAGTGGCATGGCTGATGTAACCACAGGCCCAGGTTGGCCTCAGGAGCCCAGATGAGGTGTTAAAACCAGAAGGAAGTACAAAGATTAGTTGAGCGGGAGGCCCCAGGTTGGTAAACCAGAAGTGAGTCTATACCAATAAGGACAAGAGGCAGAGTGTGAGGTAGATGCCAGAAACTGGAGCATAGGCCCAAAACTCAAATGCTTAGGGAAATGAGCCCTGGGGAATACAGTTCAATAGGGAAGCAGGAAAATAGCCTGGGTGAACACTGGAACCAGGGGCTTTTGCCAGTCTTGGCTTCCTGACTCCTCCCAATGTTTGGCACAGGCAGAAATGGCTTCATTTAAAACAGTGGAGGAGACAGATGAAAAAAGAGAATTCAGAAGTAGAAACAATTAGGGGATTCAGAGAAAACTTCCTGTTGGTCCTAGATGAAGCAGATGTCTTAGAACTGTGGAAGGACTAGGGCTGTGCTCTTTAGGAAGACGGCTATAGTCATGGCTACCGCTGCACAAGCGCAATGCGTGTCGCGTGTGGAGAGATGTTTCAGTGACCTTTGACTATCCAGGACTCAGGTATGGGCTAAGCTGCATGTATTCACCACACCCTATTGGCTATTGATTCTCCTGGTTATTGATACACATAATGAAGTTACACCAGTCTACAACTTGAGACTGGAAGATAGAAGGAAAATTCATTTGACAGATCAGATAATTTCTAGTGGGATAAGAGAAAGATATGCTCTGGCTCCCCCTTCTTTTTAATTTGCCCATTAAGAACTTGATTTTGGAGGGTGGGGGGGTGTTGGTGAGCTGGATGCACGTATACCTGCAACAAGAAACAGAAAGTTAAGGGTTCTCTTAGATGCTGGTGACATGGCTTTGTCATAATGAACTACCAGTGGTCTTAATAGACATCTGACCCAAATCATTAATTATCACCATTAAGAGAGGCTTTGGATCAACTAGACTGAAACCAAAGTTATCATTTTAGGAAGACGCCTAACAGAGCTAACAACCCCAGAGCTACTCGCTGCATTGACGTATTTAGATGGACATTTCACATCTACTTTGTCTTGAAGAGTATCCCAGGAAGCTAAGTTTACCAAATCTAGACCTTCTATAGGTGGTTTTGTCTAGGCTCAAATAATCATAGCTGTGCTTTATGGCAAAGAATTGCGGAGTCTCAACTTTCCATTTTCTATGAATTGCAGCAGACTCAAAATTACTCTCCGAATGAAATCTTGGCCGTTTTGCAAGTACTTGCTCAGCTCTCTTCAATCAAAACTGGAAATGGCCTTCCATTCAGACAGATTTTTTTGATGATGCCTCAATTTTCAGAAAAGGAGGCTAATCCCCTCTCATGCCTAGCAAGTGAGGACAGGCCCACCCCGGGAACTTGTCAGGAGAGCTCAACTTGAACTCACTGTCAGGAAATCTTTCAAAGGGTCAGGTAAGAGAGAGAATTCCTATGGAGAATTAATTGGGCCACCCCTTCCTCTAGGTCCTGTGGAATTTAACTTAAACCAAACAAGCCACCAGAGTGTACTTTGGTGTGGTGCCAGCAGAACCAGTGTGAGAAGTAGCCCCGAGAAAGAACATGCTATGTTTAATATGAAGGTGATATTGATGAGTATTTGATATTCATTACAGTACACAGTGTCTTCTGTAGGGAAATCCACCAAAGATTCCTCTCTTTAGGAATAGGGGTGTGTATGTGTGTGTGTGTGTGTGTGTGTGTATGTTATGTGCCAGTCAAAAATCTTTAATTGGGGAGTATAATTTACTGAAAAGTGCATAAAATAGTAAAGCTTGGCAA
Organism: Diceros bicornis minor; assembly: GCF_020826845.1. NCBI lineage: Eukaryota > Metazoa > Chordata > Mammalia > Perissodactyla > Rhinocerotidae > Diceros > Diceros bicornis. The sequence goes on from NC_080746.1 coordinate 25,279,715, forward strand.
ATGAATAGCCTTGTGAAACCCAATCCAGATCTAGCACCCCCCCCTTCCTCCCTCTTCCATCCTCTCCCTGCCCCCTGGAAGATAACTGTTATCTTAACTCTTATTGTAATCACTTTCTTGCTTTCCTTTATAGTTTTAAACCTACGTACGCATTCCTCAGAAATATAGTTTTTAAACTTTCTCTCTCTTTCTCTATCTCTATATACACACATATATTGTATGTAAAATCACAATACATATTCTTTTGTGTCTGTGTATTTTGTTCAATATTATGTAAGATTCATCATGTTCCTGAATATACCTGTAGTTTATTCATTTTCATTGCTGTATATTATTCCCATATATCAAAGTACCACAATTTATTTATCCATTCTGCATTTGGTAGATTGTGAGTAATGTTTGTAGGAGTTATTGGGAACAATGGTGCTCTTGATATTCTTGTAATGCATATAAAATAGTTTCTCTGGAATACACACTTGAGAATACAATTTCTGAGTTAAAAATGAATATTTCTGTGTAGACATTAATATGTATACTTATTTATTTATATAAAATTTTCAGGATATAAATATATATATTTCTAAAGAAGCAGTATTCAGAATATTTGGAACAGCCTTCTACTGTGCTTCTCTTGATCAACAGATTGGTTTCACCCCATTGGTGCTGTTACTCTTGTAAACAGTCGTGTTTCCCTTTTTGCACTGATCACTAGAAAACTAAAAGCCACCTTTACTGCCTGCTGTGTTTGGCAGAGCCCTGGGGACTTCTGGGAGTGAGGATGAGTCTCTGGGCTGCTATAGGAGGAAGGTAGGAGTAAGGGTACATCCCTTCCACTTTGTTCATCCGATCAGAATAGCTTTTACTATTATGAAATAATATGAGCATACAAACAAGTATAGAGGATAATATTTAAATTGTTTTTATCCGTTGTATACATTGGTTTCCTGAATATGTTTATATTTTAAGAAAAACTTCCATAGCTTAAAAAAATGGAAACCACTGATATAATTCACATAGACAGAAAGTACAGAGCTGGGATCAGGAGACCTGACTTTGTTGGTCTGGGCTTGGCATGAGTCACTTTGTCTCTCTGACGCTGGTCGCTCTTCATTGTAGTGAGGCTCAAATGAATAGATGATGTGGTTATTCAAAGAAATTCAATGAGGAGTCTTTAGTAAATACTGAAGAGACTTCACAATACCATAGAGGCATCTATCAGAGAGTACGATGGCCTAGACTCTGGGGTCTGCACCAATGTAGTTATTAATATAGAGAAATTAATCTATGCACATTGTTAAGGATTCTGACATTAATATTTGACCCAGAGATTTTTGCTCTAATATTTTGAGACATCTTGGTCTATGACATAGATGAATTTTTTTCTGCTTAAATCCATGTTATTCAAGTAAACGTTAATGTAGTACTTAAGAGTATGGTCTTTGAAATCAAAGAGACTGAGCTCAAGTTCAAGCTGGGAAACCTTGTGCAAGTGACGTAACCCCTCTATGGCTCAGGTTCTCTGTCTGTGAAAAAGACTAATATCAGTACCTACCATATTCATTGATTGTAAGGAGTAAAAGAGATTATAAAGGCAAAATGTTCAGCGTCCAATAAATACTTGCTGATATCAGATTATTCTGATTCACAGTCTACTCTTCTCCATTGATCCCATCATCATCTTGGACGACATTAATATCTATGTTGACATCTAACACCCTAACTTCCCAGGTTTTTGATCTCTTCCTTCCAGTGACATTCATCTCCTCTCCACTTCAGCTACACGACTACTTCCTGGACCTTATTATCAACAGGAACTGTGTCACCTCTGAAATACCCTAAATAAGAATCACAATTCTCCCTCCATTTTTTTAAATGGCTATATCAGTTAGAGGGCACTAGCTGCTGTACCAGATAAAACACAAAATTTCAGTGTCTTACCACAATATAAATTTATATCTCAACCTCCTAAAGTCCAAAATAGGTGTTCCTGATTAGTGGGCAGCTCTCATCCAAGCAGCAATTCAAGGATGCCGGTTCCTTCCATCTTCTGATTCCACCATTTTCAACATGTGGCTTCCAGGGCTGACTAGGAAGGGAAAGGGCATGGTGGATTGCACGTGGAAATTTTTATGGATCAGATCTAGAATTGGCACATAACACTTCCATCCATAGTCTGCTGGCCAGAATGCAGACACATGTTCACAAGAAAGACAGGGAAAAGTAATCAATCTGTAATCTAGAAGGAAGAAGACGCAGGTTTGGTAAATAGCTACCCAGTCTCTGCCATTCTATTATCCCATTTAATCTTAAATTTTCAGTCTCATCAAGCTATCCAATCCTTTAATCCTTCTACTTCCTTCTGACAGCCCTCTCCCAGTTCCTTCCCTCCTTGTCCAGCCTATTTCCCATGACCCAACACTTGAACTCTTTCAATGCCGTCAATCCCCTTACCCCCTTGTCATTTTCTTACACATATTTAGAAAAGTACCAACCACAGATCGACCTAAGCACTCTCATTCTCAGCTCCTATAACCAGGTTGCTGGCTGCTGCTAGGAAAGCATGCACACACACACACACATGCACACACACAAAACCAGGTGGACTGGTGCCACTAACATTTGATATTTTCTAACATCAACCAAGGCCTCAATGTTTCTACATTCTATCTAATAATTCTAATATTCTACATATTTCTAATCAGCTCTCTTTCTCTTTTCCCATAGAGACGATATCTGTCTCTAATCTCTCTAAACTGCTTCCTATATATCTTCCTACTTAAGTTGCAGTACACAACTTCACTTCAAACATCACAGGGAAAATAGAAGCCAGCATCCCTGGCCTACAGAGAACAGTCGCTACACTGCTTTTAAAAGATGCAAGTGCTCCCCTGAGCAATGTATTTCTCAATGCCTTGGCGAAGGGAGTGTCTTCTGAGTCCTCTCAGGGGACGTGTGGTTAGGGTGTGGGCTTGTGGACATTACTGGAGAAATCCATTCTAACATTGTTATCTCCCTATGTCTTTGAATTCCTTCTTCTCCATTATAACAAGGAACTTCTGGCAACTTATTTTCATTTAGCATGGCCCAATGCTGGGTCTAGGTTTTATACAACTAAGCAAACAGGTAGAATATACTGAGCCAACATATTGAACTCAGGATCTCTAGTTGGTTCACGCATATTAACAAATTCAGTCTCACTTAAAATGATGTTCCTCTTTCCTTGATCTTGTATGTTTAGAATTCCTTCCCACTGAGCTTTACTAGAGTTTGCTGAAATAATTAGCAAATTCATACTATTCTGTTTGGTGCTAAAATAATCTCTTCCTGGGTTTAACTTTGTAACTGATCCACTGATACATTCTGGGATATGACTCTAGATATAGAACCTGGCAGGAGTTGGGGACATTGGTGCAATTGGGAAAGAGGAGAGTTGGCTCTTTGCTAGGTCATTGCAAAGTCTTTAATAGAGGAAAAACAGCTTCATCAGACAGGCAGCGCGGGCTGCTTTGGAGGGCAGGGAATGTTCAGGAGAAATTGAGGGCCTAGAGGACTCTAAACCATCTGTGATGGTTAATTTTATGTGTCAACTTGACTGAGCCACAGGATGCCCCAGTATTTGGTCAGACATTATTCTGTGGTGTGTCTGTGAGAATGTTCCTGAACATTAACCTCTGTATTAGAGTGAGTAAAGCAGATTGCCCTCTCTAATGTGGGTGGGCCTCATCCATTCCATTGAAGGCCTGAATAGAACCAAAAGGCTGAGTAAGGGAGAATTCATGCTCTCTGTCTATCTTTGAGCTGAGGCATTGGTCTTCCCCTGCCTTAGTCAAACTAGGACTGACATCATCAGCTCTCCTGGTTCTTAGGCTTTCAGAAATGACTGGAACTACACCATTGGCTCTCCTGGGCCTCCAGCTTGCTGACTGCAGATCTTAGGATTTCTTAGCCTTCTTAGTCATGTAAGCCAATTCCTTATAATAAATCAATCTCTTTCTCTCCCTTTCTCTTTCTCTTTCTCTTTCTCTCTGTATAGATAGAGAGAGAGAGAGAGAGAGAGACATAGATATATAGATATATAGACATATAGATAGATTCGACTTTCTGGAGAACCCAGACTAATATATCATCCAGCTCTTCCCATAGGTCTCTATTTTGCTGAGAGCTCATCTCCTTCTGATGCATGCCCTCACTTTCACATAAGAGACTTAGTAAAACAGCGATATCAATGACTTTGTAATTCAGCAATCTTCAGGATGAAGCTTGGTGTTCGGTTTTAGTCTTTCAATCTTAGGTAATTAGACTTAGATATTTCCTGATTTTCAGCCTGTACCTGAATTAGAAATTTGAGTTTGACATTTTCCCTCTTAAAGTTATTCAGCTCAAACAGAAGCAATCATTCTGGCCTAAAGAACATGATTTTTTTCAAGTTCTCTATAAAGTTGTATGCTAGTTGCCACTTGGTCTTAAACCTCATCTTCAATGGGCACTTCATTTCAGGTGACCATAGCTGATAATTGAATTAACTCTTTTGCCACTCTATGCCATGATCTACTCAAGTCCAACTACCTAATGCACCTAGTACACTGCCTTTGGCCCCAACCAGGCCAGGTAACTAATCCTATATTCCCTCATTCCCCTGTTGTTGTATACAACCACTATTGGTGCCAATTTCTGTGTAACTCCAGTTCCTTTATCAGCAAATGAAAGAGAACCCTCACTTGCCTGGCTTGAAAAATCAAAAAATCCTGAGGTAGTGTGGTTTCAGGGTTGGTTATTTCAGGGGCTTGATTACATCCCTAAGGACCCAAGTTCTTTTCAGCTTTCCACTCTGCCATCTTTAGCATATCAGCTTTGTCCCTGGACCAGTTCTCTTGATGGTCACAAGATGACTGCTGCAGTTCTAGAGAGCATGTGCAGACATTACAAAGTCCAACAGAAGAACAAGGAAAACCTTTCCCAGAAGTACCCCTGCCCCATAGCTTATTGGCCAGGACCGGGTCACATGCCATACACAAACCAATTACTGACAGGAAAAATGGAACACCATGATAAGTTTTCTACTCAATAGTTATCCTTGAACTAGAGATAGGACCACCTTCCCTGGGCATATGGCTATACAGAGGAGGGTGGACATCAGAACAAAACCAGGGCTCTGCCAGCAAAGAAGAAACATGGAATGCAGGCTGAGTAGGTAACCAAAAGTGTCTGCCCCAGTAATGATGATTATGGACAAAGAATAGAGAATGGTCAACACCTGATTTTTTTTCTCACCACCTGGTCATCACCCTGATGACAGATGGGACTGTGATTCAGGAAAGTGGTCAACAGTGAGGTAGGGAGATCAGAGAGGGCAAGGGAGTCATTACCTCCCCAATAAACAACTCCCCAATCTCCAAAGTGAGCCAAGAAGGAGAATTTCCCTGTGAGGAATGGTAGTTAGTCTCAATGCTGTCCTGGGGAATGCTCTCAAGCTAGCCTAGAATCCTAGTGGCCCAGACAAAGAGAACAAGGCTGATCACCCTTCAGGGGAGACCCCTACTCCTGCTTACAAGAATATACCTAATCTTATAGCTCATCCAAAGGGAACACAGTAGCCCCATATTCAACCACAAAAGACTAACATACATAGCAGAGAACTCCTCTTAACTAGGAGAATAAAAGATGGGGAATTGCTGGAAGGAGTGAGAACCTATTTCTCTTTGCAAATATCCTGCACATTTCTCCTTGATCTTTTGAGATTTTTTACCCCCAGGGTGCCTTTGATATTCATTAACCTGCTCTCACTTGGATATACCTGGGGGCAAGGGGGTAGTTTTGAAGTGGAGGTAGAAGTCTAACAAATAACATGACTGGCCCCTGAGGACAGACTGCAGGGGCTCCATATGTTTGTCAACTGTAGGGACAACTCACATCCTCATGTGGAAGCTACTTTGAATCTTCTGTGTGGCTGTTGGGCGGCAAGGAAAATTTGTCCCCGCAGCCTCCCCTGGGCCTACATGCCTGCCACCTTCACCATGTACAGTGATGCAGGGCTGAGCCTGCTCCGCTCTGAGCCCACCCAGATGCTCACCCTGGACAATGATGGGAACAATCGGTCAGTCTCTGGAGACCGCCATTGCTCCCACTGAGCCCTGTCAGCCTCCAGCAGAGGGAGAAGCATTTACCATCTTGCCTCACATCCTTGTGAACCCACCAGTTACTCTCTCTACCTCCACCCCAGCCAGAACCTCACAGTCTCATCCAGAGACTCTCAACATCCCATCCTCTTTGGAGTGCTCTCCGCTTAGCTGTTTTGCATTCATTACCTTATTTTGATTTTCGATCCTTACAACAGATCTGAGAGGTGGCCAGGGGAGTGTACAGTATTTCGTGCTGTACAGGTGGGAAGGGGAAGCTCAGGGAGGTTCATTCTGTTCCCCAAGGTCACGGTCAATGAGTGGCGAACACACCAAATCACTTCCTTCCAGTATTCCAGGATGCTGCAAAATGTAGGATACTGGGCCAGAGTGACGATCTCTGAATATTGTTGCCACAGTTATATAATGTAACTTTTTAGGCCTAGAAAGGGTTTTAGAGATTATCTGTCCTATTTTTAATAAGGAAGAGATGGAGGCATTGAGGAAGAGTTTAGCAGATTGGTCTTCACAGGACCAGGTCTAGAACCCGGGGCTCCGGATGCCCAGGCCAGTGCCGTTTTCTCTCTCTCCTCACATTGCCTCCACCTCGGGGCCCTTTCTTTCTGAACTCGCTCTCTTTTACCAGGGGAAAGTAATTAAGTTTATGAGAAGCAACTCCCGATTTTGAAGCTCTTCAATTTAAAGCATGGGGAGGAAATAATTAAATTGAATCGAAGTCACAGCATCTAAAATGCTAATATACACCAGGGCTTTTATTTTTCCTTTTTTTCCAGTGTGTTTATGAACAGAATAAATCATGAACACTTGCACCTTAGCAATCCACTGAGCTGTAGTTGGAATGAAACATGTTGTGCAGTGAGAATCCGCTCAAATATTCATATAGAGGCTAACGGACTACAAATATTCCGTCTAAATGCACAGAATACTTGCTCCCTGAAGATCACAGATTGGATCATTCTGTAAGTTCTTGGGGCACTCAGCCTGGCTACCCAGACAGGAGATACTGCATCTGAAGCAGAGTTGATGTAAACGAGCTCATCTTACACTTGGAGTTTCAAATACGTTTATGAGAGGTCAGTATTTACTAGCCAAATTGAGCTTTTTGACCTTGTTTTCTATTTTAAAGTGTCTGACCCTCTCCCTTCTGTTGATGCAAGCTTCTGCTGTTGCCTTGGAGACTAAGCACGTTGCTTTTGGATATCTGACCTAGCAGGAAGGATATTGGGCTGAGGAGCTTATTTTGCTGGCTGGTTTTAATCCAGAGGAAACCTGCTCTTCAGATGCCCTCTCTGGCGTTGTTGCTTTGACTGACAATCACAGGATATCCAAAAGCTTCAGAATCTACTCATAGAGTGTAAATGGCCACACAAGGGTGGAGGCAGAGGGAATGGAAAAACAGCTTTTTCTACATTATGTCATTGAATTCTTCCAGCAGTCCTGGGGAGAGGGTAATGTTGTCTCCATTTTACAAATGGGGAAACTGACTTAGAGAAATTAAGTGGTTTGCAAAAAGTCAAAAAGCTAAATAAAGGGGGCAGAACTAGGTTCAAATTCCAAGGCTCTTTCCAACATGTGACACTAGCTAATACCCTCATTTGCTGTTTGAAAGTATGATGGTTTGTCCTTTTCTGGATGGTGACTGGTGCATTCTGGTGATCAACTGAGGGTGGGAGAGAAGTCAAGAGACCCACTAGGCACGTAACTGGACTGTGTTCCAGAGCCTAAGACCTCAGCCAAACCTGGTGGCCACTATGCCCACAGGCATGTACACTGGATGACTGAGCAAGGGCCTGCCTCTCATGCTCAGTCCTGCAAATCTGCTCCCTGGATCTGAGAACCAACTCCAACCACACACCTTAAGTGCTAATGACCAGATTCTCTCTCTTGCTGCTCTGCAAAAGCTTTCCATATATTTCCCCCTCTGCGTCCAAGTGTTCCTCACCTCCTGCTGAGAATGCCCTGCCTCCAGCTTTCTGCATATGTCCTTTTCCCCTTTTTCAAGGCTCAGCTCCAGTGCCCCCTTCTTGGGGAGCATTTCCTGTATAGTCTCAGCCCTCAGGGATGGCTCTCTTCTCAGAACAGTGCTGGATGCCTTCCCTGTCCCAACTTAGTCCTCACACCCTCCTGGACAGCATCTAAACAAGATTAAGAAATGAATTCAGATCATGACATGCCTGTACTGACTACCTTGCAGTTGCAACTCCTGGTCTCCTCTCCAATCCAATCCGCTACCCAGCTCCAAACCGGCCTTCTCCCAGTCCCTTGAATACAGCAAGCTGGCTCCTGAGTTAGAGACTTTGTACTTCTGCTCCCTCGGCCCAGATCCTTCTACAGCTCCCCTCGCCTCCAAATCTTCCCATGCCAAAATCTTTCTTGTCATTCACATCTCAGCACAGATCACCCTTACAGGGAGACCTTCCCTGACCACACCAAGCAGTTCCCTTACCCAGATGTCCGCTGTCACTCCCTAACTCAGTTGCCTGTTTTCTTCATGGCACCACCACCACTTGACATGGCCTTGCCCACAGATTTAGTTGTTTGCTATCACGTGCAGGCCCTCACTGGATGTGAGTTCCAGGATCATAAGGACCTTATCTACTTGTTACCCAGTGCCCAGGACAGTGTGTGGCTCCATAGCTATTTGCTCAATGGATATGAAAGAAAGGCGGGATAGAAGAAGGGAAAGTACAAGCCTGTGGCGTTGATGTTGTTATATGGTGCTCTACAAACTTTGAAGCCCTTTCATATGTTTTATCTTGTTTAATTCTCATAACAGCACTAAAAAATTGGTCCAATAATCCCCATTCACAGACGGAAATTGCTAACATTTATTGAGCACTCTTCAAGCACTTTGTTCTTAAATGGAATTGAATGATAAGTGAAGAAAAAAAAAGAGACAGAGAGGTACAGAATCACATAGTAAGTGGCAGAGGCAAGATTTGATTCAGATAGTCTGGCTCCACGCTCTTCACTAGCTCGCAAAGAACAGAGATTCAGAGAAGTTAGGTCCCTTACATCATAAGGGAGTCTGAGTATGGGACTCCAGACCCTTGCTGCTTTTGTCTGTTCTTTGACACCACACGAAGAACCTAGTAGGAGGAAGCAGGGGGCAGAGGAGGGAGGGCAGTTCATGAAGAAGGGAGGGGCCGGGATGAAACTTCCCCTACTTCTTCCTGCACTGGATGTCTTCCCTTTGCCCCTCCAAAGCCACTCTCCAACCATCTCTACCCTGCTCTGTGCCCCAAATTCTGACGTGCAAGAATCACACCAAAGAATACCCTTGTCCTGCTTCCTGCTGAGTTCAGCCATCAGAGAACTGGTAAGAGAGTGCAAACTGGCAGGGGTTGTGAAGAGAAGTTATTTAATCCCTCCAACTCCCTCCTGGACATGACAAAGGTCACATCACCTGTAGGGCAGCCCTCTCCTCAAGGCTCCTAGCCCTTCAGCCTGGGGGTGGTAACAGTACCCCTCTGTGACTAGCCCCAGGACACTGCATTATCCACTATCTCCAGTGATTTCCCTACACCCTGCCCCACCTTTGAAAATTGTCCTTGTATTCAAGGCTCCTCACATGACCCCTGTGTGTGTCATCTATCGGTGTCCCATTAGAACTTTGACTTCACATTGCATTCACAGTTTTCTTGGTAAGGACAGTGAGAAACTTTAGCTGGCAATTCTTTTGTTGTATGGGTCCAGAGTGATTAAATAGCCTCCACATGATACCAGCTCAACACAGGGTTAACATGAGGGAAGCCATATTGTAGAAAAAACCATATTGTAGTTTTGAATGACCTCTGATTAACTAACCCAGCTGGATATGCACCCTCCAGGAGAAATATATGCTCTGTAGACTCTATGGCCCCTCCCAGTTGCAATAAGTTGATAACTTTATTCCTTTGAGTTCCTTAGGAATGTGATCACCCTCAGGCAGAAAGTCTATGCCAATAGCCATCATCAACGACAACTGAAAGATCTGGGTATAGGGCATCGCTCTGGTCTTTGATGCATGTCCAGTAAAACAAGAGATTATCAGGAACTAAGACCAGATGGATGCCCCCACCCAGAGACCAGCCCGCTATATAACTGGCCTGTAGTCTTTGATCTGTAAGATGGTTCTTTCAGAAGTTAGTCAGCCATCTCCCCATTTGCTGGCAAGCTGTAAGAAAATCCCTTTTGCAAGATAAAGGAATACATGGAAAAAGAGAACAGATTAGCGGTTACCAGAGGGGAAGGGGGTTAGGGGGTAGGCATAAGGGGTAAAGAGGCACATGTATATGGTGACTGACAAATAATAACGTACAACTGAAATTTCACAATGTTGTAAACCATTATGACACGAATAAGAAATATTTTTTTAAAGTCCCTTTTTCTCCTACCACCTTGCCTCTCGACTATTGGCATGTCTTGTGGCAGGCAGTCGACCCACCCGCCTTGGGTGGTAACTCACATGTTCCTCAAGAGATAGGCATACTCCACACAGACAGGCTCTCCCATTTCTATTTCTTTGTTTGCAAGAGGAAATATAGCCCTTGGGTGTTTCCTTTCTGATCCAGGTGATTTGTCCATTAGGAGGCTGGCCTTCATAAACTCCCATTTTTGAGGATCAGATAATTAGCCCTTTGCCTTCTACCAACTTCATTTTCAACATATGTTTTTGTTACTCCTGCAACTGTTATGGTGAATATATATGTATATGCATACGTATAGTAGATAGCTGATTTTTATAGAAACTACAATTTACTAGTATATGTTATAGTCTAATTGTGAAAATAATTTTCATCTGGTTTCTTAATTTTATTTTGGGTAGAAACTATTATTTTAATTAAAATTTAGGCAACCAGAAAAGAAACGCGAACACTATGCTCATTTCTGTGTCACTTTCCAGTCCTCATCCACACAGGCATTCTTATTTTTACATGGTATATATGTAATTTTGTATTTTGTATCTTTCCCTAATGTTATATCTTAATCACCAGTCTCCATAATTAGCATTTGTAATGATGACATGATATTCCATGGGATAGACACACCATAATTTGCACAACCATTTCTATTTCCTGAATGACATGGTAGAGAGCATCAGGGTTTGGAGTCAGAAAACGAGTCCCAAATCCTAGCTCCCTCAGTCACTAGCTGTAAGACTTTCTTGGGATCACTCAACCTTTCTGCACCTCAGCTTCTCATCTATCTAATGGGAATTATAATAACAAATGTCCTTTCTATGTCACAGAGAGGTCGTGAAGACCAACTGAGATAATAGAGATGGAAATGTTTCTGAACTCTGGAATTGTATATCCCTTGGTCACTATATTACATCACCCTGTTTAACTTTCTTCATAATGCTTGTCTCTGTCTGAAATTACGTCATTTTAATCATTGTTTCCTGCTTGTCTCCCTCAACTAGACTGTAAGCATAGCAACAGCTGAACTTGCCTATCTTATTCACCCCTGAATCTCCACAGCCTTGAATCTCCACAGCCTGGTACATAGTATCTTCAAGAAATATTTACTCATGAATTGAGAGACTTAAGTATGTTTTGATCAAAGAATGGGGAAAGTACCTGTGGTATCAAGGGTCCACATCTTTAGGCATCTGCAAATTAGTCACGTAATTTCTACCACCCTGGGAAAATACAGTGAAAAGGCGTTTAGTGGACCCATGGAAAGGTCTATGGGCGTTTCTAAAGCTTTCATTCACACGGAGCAAACCAGTACTGTTCTAGGTACCAGCTGTGCTTCTGAATGAGGCGACACAACCCAGGAGTGGGAAAAACAGTTAAGGTGGGTTTTGAGCCCTGGGTCTGAGTCTGTCACTCCAAGATGTACAGACCTCTGGGTGAGCTGCTGCTCAAAGCTATTTAAAAACAAGGGTTGAAAATGTTCTAAACTTAGATTTTGGTGCTTGTTGCACAACTCTGTGACTATGCCAAAAACCACTGAATAGTACACTTTACGTGGGTGAATTTTATGGTATGTGATTTATATTTCAATAAAGATGTTTAAAAAAAAAAAAACAAAGGAACCCAATCAACCTGGATATTGAACTGCCTTTCAGGGTGACACATCTGTTATTAACAAGGGGAAGCAATTTGCTCTAAGACTATACATTGAAATCAGAAGAATATAGGTAGTTTCGTATCAAAAGGGTAAATACATTAAAGAAACTAAGCCAGAAGCACTCTATGTGGGTATAGTCCAAACCCTTCATTTTTACAAATGAGTCAAGCAACTTGCTCAAGGTTTCACAGCAAATCTGGTCTAAAACCATAGTCCCTTGGCTGCCAGTGCATTGCCCTTCCTCCTATACTACTGGTGACAGACAATGGTGAAACTTGGAAAAAAATCATTTCTGAATTCAAAAAGAAAGGATAAATAAATTCCAGGAGCTGTAAATCATTAAATATAACATCAATTTGCCTCTAATTCTAGAATGGGTTTTAAAATACGTGGTATGCAAGCCTTTAGAAAAGATTGTTCCATGAAGTCAGCGTGGATTATCAAGAATGAGTCTCACAAAACTGTTCTATTTGCTTTATGAAAAATAGATTGGGGATGACATAAATGTAATGTTTCTTGATTTAACTGAAACATTTAATAAATTCTTCCGTATTTTTTTGCAAACAAGATGGAGAAATGCAACCTGAATAATAGCAAGATTTGGAATATGCATTGCTTATTGAACAACTAAATCTGAAGAAAGTTTGGTGTGTCTGGAAGTGGGTGAAAAGGCTCTGTCTTTGGTTCTAACCTCTTCACTGTTAACATGATGGCAGAAACCAGGCATGCTAGATGTCCATGTGAAAATTATATTCTAATGTTAATTGAAATATTAATGTCACCTTGGGCTGTATTAATAACAATAGGATCACTGTATTTTGTGCTATCAGACCATGTCTGTGTGTTTAAGACAAACACTGACACAGTGGAATATCTTTACAAGAAAATGGCCAGTGTGGTGGGGTTAGGAGTGGCTCTGAAAAACATGGCTTAGCTCTTATGAAGAACAGTTGAAAGAACTAGTGTTGTTCACACAGGAGAAGAGACTTGGGGGAATTATGGTAACTTTCTTCAAATACTTAAAAGCTGCTATGTGAAGATGGACTATACTCAGTTCACAAGACCCCAGAGAGAGAACTAGGTGGGGAGTGGAGTGACGATGAAGGAGGACTGGGAGGAATGGGAAGAAATCGAAGCAACATTGTTTGGCGTAACTGAAATCATGCTATACATCCTGGCCTAAAGCCTAAGAACTCCAAAATTTATCCCCAGGTCAAGAGAGGCTAATTATTTGAATGACATGGCTTTGGGCCCCTTGTAGAATTACTTTCACAGATATTAATTTTCTATTATATTCTAGGTTATATGAGAGAGAATCCATTAAAAAAAAACTGTTATGTGATAATTGAAAAAATATAATTGAAGAAGTGTCCCATGCATAACTTCTTGTTCTCTACATGAAGAACACCTAGAAGAGTTTCCTTTTGACCTAAGCTTCAGGATAAACTTTGCTTCCCCTGAAGAACTGAGGAACTCATTATCTTTCCCTTTGAACCTGATCATCTTCCCACATCTCCTGTCTCACTGAAAGGTAGCCACATCCACTACTCACCTACCATGCACTCTAGACTGTCCCCATTTCTTTGTCACTGAGTCTTCCCAGTTCTACTGCTCTAACACACATACATTCTCCAAGGGCTACCACATTGGTTCCAGCAGAGTGAACGATATCTAAGATAGGCATCTTCTTCAAGTCTTCACTAAAATCTTCTCACAAGCACCTCAAAAATGCCCTCTCAATGGACACTACTTTGGCCATTCTACTTAATATCCAACGTGTCCTCCACGCCAACCCTCCTGATACCCCTTAACCTGCTCTACTTTTTCTCTTCTTTTTTCCATATAACTTACCATCTTCCAACACACTATATAATTCATTTGTTTATTATTTTTATTATTTACTTCTGTTTCCTCTTGTCTGAAGGTAATTTTCATGAGCCAGGAATCTTCTTCTAATTGTTTTCATTGCTGTATCTCAAGCACCTAAAACAGTGCCTGGCACAAAGTCCACATTCAAAAACTATTTGTGGAGTGAATGAATGGACAGTGAAAACAGCACATTAAGAAAAATGATGAGTAATATGACATTTTTACCATGTGGAACATGGTAAAAAGTGTGTACATGAGAGAACTTTCCTCCAGATATAAACAAATTGAAATATTAATTAAATATACAAACTCCAGAGGAAAAAATTTTCAAAGAAATAGCCATGCTTAAAAAAAACAAAAAAAGAAAGAAAGAAAAGAAAAATAATTCCGTGTACCAGAAATAAAGAAGGAGCTCAGAGCTGGAGAATTAAAACTCTGACATTGCTGCAGCCCTGGGTATAACAAACAAGAATATTGGCCCTAGACCTGAGGACTAGTGCTTTAATGCCTATGAAGAAACAGGAAACGTGGTCTGGTTCCACCCAAGGAGGGACGACACTTGAACAGAAACCCATGCATAAAACCAGAGCCCCAAAGGGCTGCCTTGACTGTGAAAAAGAAACGAACAAAACTCCATCCATCAGCCTAGGGAAGCAAACAGGAAACTTTCTGCCCCTCTAAGACAGTGCACGGGCAGAAAAGAATTATCCCCTAGAATAAGAAACCTCAATTCTGTGCTTTATGAATAGATGCAGTCCAAAATTACAATTATCCCCATTGTGCAAGAACCCTAAGCAAAGAGGTTAGTGTAAAATCTAGTCCTAGGCTGATGGATCCCCAAAAACACTGGAAAAAGCTAGCATACAACCATAGGGTAGTGTCTACAACCTAGCATATATTGGACTCCCATAGAGAAAACCTCTCCTGCTGAAGAAAAGCTCAAAAAAAAAAAATTACAAATTAAAGGCTAAAACAAACTACTAAAATGAAAGATCATAACAGCATGAGGAAACAGATGAGTTTGGAAAAGAACCAAAAGGGACTTTTCAACATGAAAGAGCACAGTCATTTAAATTAGAATTTAAGAGAGGTGGAAGGAAGCAGCAAGAGATGAGGAATCTGAGAGCAGGTAATAGCAGATTTTATACAACACCTACGAGGTCTAGACTTGATTCAGTAGTTACTGAGAAGCCTGGAGAGGGGTCAAAGCAAGGCTGTGATATTGCTACATTTGCTACATTTATGGTTTCGAAAGAGAACACTGGCAACCTTGTAGTAGAAGATGGGCTGGAAAATTAAAATCAGGAAGGCCAAGTAAAAAGCCATATTAGTTAAGGCTCATTCAGTTACCAATGACAGGAATTATAGTTCAAACTGATCTTAGCCAAAAAAAAAAAAAAAAAAGATTCTTTATTGGCTCATTTAAATGAAAAATTTGGAGGACTTTTTGCTTCATGAAGTGAAGGCTTGATCAACATGTTCAGTGATGCAATCAGAAAGACTTCTCTCTCTCTCAGCTCCGCTTTCTTCTTTCATTCATTCCGAGACAGGTTCCCTCCAGGTGATGATCCACAGAGGCTTAAGTCTAGCAGAAAGCAAGTGCTCCTCACAGATCACTCCAGCAAACGTCCCAAGATCAGCTCTAGCCGGCCCAGCCCAGATCCAGGAGGAGACGCCAGGCTGTTTAAACTGCATGTGCTGAGATGAGGAGAAGGGTTAATTGTTGAAGGAAGCTTGGCCAGCCGGTGGATGCTCTGTTGGTAGGAGTTAAGCTCAGACTAATAGTAGCCTCAATTTGCTTCTCTGTCTTCTAAGAAGTGAAATTTTCAGGTCCTAGTTTTCAGTAAACAACAACTAAGAGCAAAGGTCCACAGAATAGAAACCCTCCTCCCTCCCTGCATAGTATCTTCCTGGATGCCAGATCTGTGATTGCCTTAAGACATCATCAACCCTTTGTTGCTCCTAACCAGGCCTTCTACAGAACACTCCCATAGCGGTCATACCTCTGTGGTACAGTGTGTTTTTATCCTCTCTAAATACTCTCTATGAAACTTCTGTCTTGGGATCTGCATACACGTCAGGGTAAATTATCTTGCTATGTGGTCATCTCCCTTGTCCTGTCTGTGAACCGTGGCACTTTTAAGCAAGGCATTCTTCACTGTTGTGTCCCAGGCATGTGGACCATCACACCATGGCTTGTTGACATGTCTACGAGTTTGTGTCACTCTTTGTTTCCTTCTGTGCAGTTACACTTCAGGTTCACTTTGCCACCTATATTGGGTTTATGTAGAGACATCTAATGTCACAAGTGTTGTTCCAGAACTTCTTTCTTGCTGTTGTTTTTTAATGTGGATTTTCTTAGTACCTTCTTTGTTCTTCTGCTTAATTTGCAACACAATGTCCACTTCTGCACTTGATCTGGACATTCTGAAATTCTTCTCTCCCTTGTCCTCGGCGACCTGGTACAACCCTGGCTCATCCCCAGCCCCTCCAATCTTTCCTTCCTTCTTCCATGGGGTGCTACTCCAAGCTTTACTTGACTCTCTTCTCTCAGCAATCTCCTTTCAAAAGATGCCCAAATCCAGTAGCATCCACCATCACCTCTATGCAGATGAACCCAAAATCTGTATTTCTGATCTTTTTCTAAACCTCAGACCTGCAGTCCTACCAGAATGTCTGGCCCATACTCCAAACTTGCCATGTCCCAAACTTAACACATCATGGGTTTCCATTTCCTTAACCAGCTCTTCTTCCTCTTACACGTGTCTTCTATGTCTGCCTTTGTGTTTATTTATGGAAATATCATTCCCCAGGCCATCTGGGATACAAATCTAGGTGTCACCTCTGACTTCTCCCCCTTTTAGGTTCTACATTCACACTGCCACCAAGTCCTGACCAGCCCTAGGATGTGACCTGCCTTTGCCTCCTTTTACAGCAGCTGTGGATTGGCTTTTGCACAGTCCAGAATGGGGAGGGGGAGAGACAGTTCAGACAAAGAGAGCTTTGACCTGAACAGTGACTGAGAAGGAAATACCAAATGGTCTTTGGGAACCTAAGCAGTGACCGAGGTAACAATAAGCTAATTAGACTGGATAAATGCACTCGACTGGACTGAAGATATACAAATATAAAATAAATTCTTTGCTCTAGGCAGAACTGAGGGCTCAGAGTCAAGGAAAGTACTTATAGTTATGTAAGAAAACTCCATTTTGGCACTTTCCTGGCTTGTGGCTGACATTCTGTAAGTGGTCCACGGAATTTGCAAGCCAACAGTGTGTCCTGTAACAAGTGGCTAAGACAGCTGGCCAACTCTGAGTGGCTTGTGGGTTTTCAGAGGGGTTAGTCACAGCAAGGACCACAGAAATGCATGCCTCAGTGACAGATGTGGGAGTAGAAAGACTATCCAGATCTGACGCCATCCTGAGCAAGGCGATAAATACTCACAGGACTGGGAAGTCATATGTAACAGCTGTCAGATTCTTGTTGCTGTGTGTTTGTTAAACTTGTTAATGCAAGTCTGTGATGAGAATTCCCATCCTATTCCAGATCTTCCCAGAAGTGGTAAGAAAGCGAGTGGGGGATATGCCAGGAAATCTTCCTAGTATTCATACATGACATGATGTGTTCACGGCTTTTCTCCTCCACAAGTACTGTCAGTTCCACAACAGTACTGTTTCCTTGTCTGAGGCCTCAGCTCTCAATAAATACAGAGTCACAGAGTAGAAGCAACTTACTGTGTTGACCTCACATGTCCTTGTTTTCCCAATTCGCCCACCATGCTGGTTGAAAGACTCCATTTATTACTCCACTTGAGCATGGGAAATACGATAAGAGCTAAAACGGGGTGACACTTTATTCAGGCCAGGCACTCTGCTGCTCTGTGCTCAGCAGTGACAGGACCAGCTGAAGAAACATACATTAACTTGGAAATCCCGGCCCCGGAATGCCAGACCCTGCCCTCTAGGATAAAACCTCTCTGAGAATAGAAAAGAAAAGCAACCCAAGTTTTGCTGACTTGTGCACATTCTAAAACATCCAATAGATAGAAGAAGAAAGAGAGAAGTAACATTTGCCAATTTAAAAATACCAGCTATTGGAGAAAACAGATTCATCCTTTCTGAATGTCCTAGAAAATGTTTCCAACTTACTGAATACATATTGACTAAATCACTGAATAGTGAAAAACTTTTTATCTTCTGCTTACTCAACCCTTGATAACCAAAAACAAAGTATCTAAAGAAACTTTTAATCTGCATTATGAATGTAACACCCAGTACTGTGATCATTGGAAGGCACTCATTACATATTTGTTGGAAGCAAGGAAGGAAGGAAGGGAGGAGAGGAGGGAGGGATAAATGAAAGACGGAAGGGAGGAAGGAAGGCAGACAGGCAAAAGAAAGGACATACAATCATGTGCTGCATAGCAATGTTTTGGTCAATGATGGACTACATGTACGATGGTGCTCCTATAAGATTAGTACCATATAGCCTAGGTGTATAGCAGGCTATACCATCTAGGTTTGTGTAAGTACACTCTATGATGTTTGCACAGTGACAAAATCTCCTAACAACATATTTTTCAGTATGTTAAGTGATGCAAGACTGTATTATAACAATGATATACAGGTGCAAATTTTGCTATAGAATAGATCTTCCTTAAATTGTGCATTGTTCTTTGTTAACTTTAGAGAAGAGCTTTACTAATATGGGTAGGAACTAATTCCAACTTAATCTGATGTGGCTTCAGTGACTCAATCCTTCTACCACTATCAGTAGCCTGATGAAAGAGCATGGGCTTTAACGTCAGACAGACCTGGGTTCAAGTCCCACTTTAGTCAATCACTGGCCATGTGAGCTCAATCCTCTTCATCTGGATCATAGAGGCAGAAAAGGATAAGGTTATTTGCATGAGCTCTGATGGGTTAGGTTAAAATACCAGTTCTGCCACTTACTAGCTATGTGATTGGCAGAAGTTCTTTCTCCTGTCTGTGCTTTATTTCCTCAGATGTAAACTGGGGACTGATAATTCTCCTTCCTTCATGAGGTTTTGAAATAATTAAATGAAATAATGCATATAAAGCACATAAAATAGAACCTGACACATGGTTTTTCAGTAAACATTAGTATTATTACTCTATCCTCAAGAGGGTAAGCTTTTGGAGAGCAGGGATGTCTTGGGTTTTGTTCACAACTGTGTCCTCAGTAGAAGCCTAACAGATAGTTGGCGCTCATTAACCATTTGATGAGTAAAAGAATAACACATCCTCATAGAGTTGTTGTGGGGGATTATGTTTTATAAATATGTAAAATACCTAACACTGAATAGCCACTCAATAAATATTGGTTACATTCTTTCCTCTGATCTCTTCCACAGAACAATTCACGTGTCTCCTACTTTACAAATGTTCCCTTTCCTTTGGGGAAAAAAAATACATCTTACTCCTTAAGTACACAACCAAGTTGCATTTTTAATGTTATACAGCGGCCAGAGTTCGCTCTACACTTAGGGAAACTAGTTCTTTGGTTTTCACTGGCTACAAGAATTATCAATTCCTGTACTCATGAGTGAAGCACTTCTCTGCTGGGTTTTCCACCAGAGCTGCTCTGGGAACAGTATTGCCCACATGGGGCTCTGGACAGCATGAGAGAAGGAAAGGGCACTATGCTGATTTTGTCACCAAGTTGTTAGTCATGCATGAATACTAGACGGTCTTTTCAGATTGCTGCTTCATCAGAAATCCAAATATGATGTTTCTTTGGCTTTGTGGAGGTCATAAACATTATGTTTTCCTCCACAAAGACCAATAAACAACAAAAAAAGTCCTCTCTTTCAGTAATCCCCCTCCATAAATGCAAACAAAACAAAACAAAAACCACTTTCTGTTTGTCTTAGTTTGGGCTGCTACAACAAAATATCATAGGCTGGGTGGCTTAAACAACAAACATTTATTTCTCACAATTCTGGAGATTTAGGAAGTCCAAGATCAAGGTATTGGCAGATTCAGTGTCTGGTAAGAGTTCACATCCTGGTTTGCAGACAGTGCCTTCTTTCTGTGTCCTCACATGGTTGGGGGGAGAGAGAGAGTTCTAGTCTCTTCCTCTTCTTATCAGGGCACCTGTCCCATGGTGGGGACTCTACCCACATGACCCCATCTAAACCTAATTACCTTCCAAAGGCTCCATCTCTAAATACCATCACATTGGAGGTTAGGGCTTCAACATATAAATTTGGGGAGGACACAAACATTCAGTTCTCCTTTCTGAATCCTTGGCAAAAGTCATCTTATACCCAAGAGTATTAGAATATCAAACTCCTAGAATAGGAACTGTCAGAGGATGCAGGATATGTTGAGGGTTTTGTAGTAAGATCAGGATGACTTTGGAGTAGGAGCTCAGGAGTATCTGAACCTTGCTGTTGACCAGCTGTCTCTCCTGTGAGATTCCTAAGGAAATAGACCCAGCGCTGGCACCCCCAGGCAGGACTGGTGGATGCCAGTGCAGGGACCTGCCTTGTAGAAGCAAGAATTAGAAAGGACTAGAGGAAACCAAAGTGATAGAAAAATGACTGGAGCTTCTCTCAGGAAGAGCTGTCCCAGAACTCTCTCCATTCAGCTTCACAGAGTGAAGAAACAGACGGACTCTTTGCACTGCATCTAACCTTGACCACCCACCAACAATGGCCAGTTCCTGCCTTTGAGTACCACTTCTTCTTGGTTATGGAGTAGAATGAAGTGCCATGACCCTGAGGAGGACTGAGAAAGAGTCCGTGGTTTAGGATCTCCTGAGCATGCCAGAGCCCAATACGGTGAAGGACAAAGGATTTGGAGTCAGAGAGACCTGGCTCCTCCACTTACTAATTGTACGCCCTTGTAAAAATCACTTAGCTTCTCTAACCCTAGGGTCTTCATCTAAAAATAGATAATTCCTACCACATAGAGTTGTTATGAAAATTAAATGGGATAACATTTGTAAAGCCCTTGGCAGAGTGTCTGGTGCAGAGTAGGTGCTAAATCAATGGTAGCTATTGTTAGCATTATGTAAAATCCAGGAGTCACTTCTGCAGCCTCCCTGACAAATTATCGTCTAATTTCTGTTTGAATATCTCTGGAGACAATGTGCTCATCATCTCACAAGGGAAACTATTCTATTACTGGGTAGCCATAGAAAATGGTTTTTCTTTATTTGAGATGGACACCTCATGCTCCTGCCTCTTCCCCTGGAGCAACATAAAATGAGCACGCTGTCTCTTCCATAGGACAGTTCCTTACATCTCTAAAGGCAGCTCTCGTGTTCCCCTGAGTCTTCTCTTCTCCAGCATCAACACCCCTAGTATTCTTAGTCATTTTATATGAATTAGTTTCTGGGCCCTTCACTGTCCTGATTGCTGTCCATCATCCCGGAGAGATGATTCAAAACTCTCTAATCAAAGAGATCGTTTTATTATCACATAAAAGTGTCTCTCTAAGACATCTTACACTGGATATTTCATCGCAAACACTGAATAATCATGGGAAGAAAGTCGTGCTATTCACGGTAAGGTGATTTATTAATAAAACTGCCTAGTCTTGTTAATTCATCCACCTAACGAGCGTTTATTGAGCACCTACTGTAATGTCAAGCATCTTGTTAGATGTTTGAGATACAGAGATGAACAAGACAGATACTGGCTTGGCCCTCAGGGATCTCACAGTTCAGTATGGGAGACCAATGACAAATACACAGACAACTCCACCAGGAATGAACATGCTGAGAAGAAAAGAAAGACTGCGAACTCCTGAGGGCAGGGTCCTTCCTGACTCATTCTCCATTCTCCACATTCCATACAATCCTATTCTCATATTGCAATGGACGGAATGGTTGTATCCCTAAAAATTCACACGTTGAAACCTAATCCCCAAGATGATGGTATTTGGAGGTGGGTCCTTTGGGAGGTGATTAGGTTATGAGGGTGGGGCAATCATGAATGGAATTAGTGGCCTTATAAAGAATCCTCACAGAGCTCCCACACCCTTTCCACCATATGAGGACATAGTGAGAAGATGGCCAGTCTGTGAACCAGGAAGCAGGCCCTCATCAGACGCTGAATCTGCCAGCACCATGATCTTGGACTTCCCAGTGTCCAGAACTGTGAGAAATAAATATTGTTTAAGCCACTTAGTCTATGGTATTTTGTTAGAGCAGCCCAAATGGATAATATACACATCATGCATTTCCCTCATAGCTGCCAGGATCATTTTTTTTTTAATGTAAATCATATCATTTCCCTGCTTAAAAGTCCCCAGTGGCTTAGATTTCCAAGGCATATTGTTAAGTGAAAAAAGCACGGTACAGAATGATATCTACAGTAACATATCATGTATGTAATAGCAAACAAAGCAATACACATCCTATGGAAATGACAGATAGGTAGGTAGGTAGGTAGGTAGGTAGGTAGGTAGGTAGATAGATAGACAGACAGATAAAGATAGATAAGCCAGATGATTTTGAAAAAAGTTTTCAGTGGCTTTCCAGTGTGCTTAGGATAAAATCAAGTATCTTACCCTTGCCTATGAAGCCCCAAATGTCTCTCTCCACCTCTCCAACCTTTGTTGTACTGCTCTCCCCCTCACTACACTCCAGCTACAAGGACTTGTGTTTTCCTCATACATGCCAAAATCATTCCTGATATAGAGACTTTATACTAGCTGTTCCTCTGCGTGGAATTCTCTCCCTGATCCTCATAGGACTTACTCTTCTTGTCATTCAGATCTCAGCACACAAGTCACCTCCTCCAGAAAGCCTTTCCTAACACCCAAACTAAAGTAGCCACAATGTTACTTTTCTATAACCTGATTTTAAACTCTCTGTTCAGCACCTTCCTACATTACTCTCAAATATCCGTTGTGTGTGGGCTTATTTGCAGTCTCCTCCATCAGAATATAAACTCCGTGAATGCAGAATCCTTGTCTGTCTTGTTTATCAATGATCAGAACATTGCCTGGCACATAATTGACATTCAATAAATAACCGTCGAATGATTTAATGAATTGTTGATGGTCCAATACCTAGCAGAGAGCCTTGCACCTAGTAGGAGTTCACTAGATACTTTTTGAGAAAATGAGTGAATTGGGACAGAAGAGAGAGCACCAAAGTTCACCGAGTCCATGGAAGGCAGAAGCAGACAACGAAAACAAACTTCCCATATAACATGGTTTCGTGGTGAGGTGGTCCTGCCTGCCACTCAGCTGTCCTTCGTTTCCTTCCGACACATGTGGAAGTGAATTTATTATGGAGCTTAAAGTCTGCTAACCTGCTCTAGCGTCATGTCCATACTCTTGGGAGCCAGACAATCAAAGGAATAATCTCCAAGTTTCATCAGCTGTAGATCAGGGCTTCCCCCGCAGCCAGACACGCTACAGGCTTTGCAGATGTCTGGCTGCCTAGCTACTGCCTGGTGGGCTGCCACACTCTCTGGACACCTCGTGCCACCTGCCTACAGATCCTCCCTCCGGCTATCTCAGTGACGACAATTGGGACAGCCGCCACCACGTTCCCAGTCACCAGCACCTTCTCCGCCGTGAGAACATCCTAAAATGCAAAACTCTGGGGAAAGAGGAACAGTGCTCTTTTTCTCTCTAAAAGTAATAGTTAAATATTACTATTACAATGTTCACCTTTGAATAATAAATTGTTATGAAATAACCATTTATGACTAATATAGGGAATTTTGGGACAAATATGAGGGGCAAAAATGTAATTATTTAAAAATGGAAATCTTTATCCTCTGTGATTGAACAATAGAGGCCTGACTTTTGGAATACTGAAAAATATGAGTGCATTTCAAAAGACGGTAGTTTTCTATGTTGTTGCTCTGAATATTCATTGAACATTAGAAATACACTTTTGCAAAGAGCACATCTTCCTAAAATCTTACCTCTATATTAAAGAGGTACAGTATACTTAATAAAAAAAAAAAAGATCTTAAATTGTGTGTATGTTTCTGTAGCTTCTGTTTCTCTTTACTACTCTGAACCTGTTAACCTGTTGACCGTTACTCACTAGTTCAGCGTGTTTTCATCTGGCTTAGTCGGCAGCAACTTCAAATGACTGCATTGAATGGAATGGAAGGTTCTCTACTGTTAAATCAACCTATGAATGTGCATATGAGCTCTCCCCTCCCATCTTTACGGCTCATGTTGGTCCACTCTCCTCCCTACCCGACATTCTAACCACTCTGTGCCTCATTCACTATCTCAAATGCACCCTGCTCTCTCTCCTTTCCAGGACGTGGGCATTGCAGCCCACTTCTGACCAGAACACTTGTCCCTCTCTTCTTTGCCTTGCTAACCTCTAAGTATCCTTCAGGTATCAGCTTAGATGAAACTCCTTCAGGAAGGCATATGTTCATCCTTCTGCTATTATCCCATAGCACTATCCTTCTCCAGTTCTAGTCATATGACTGGTTCTTACAGTCAAAGCTCAACTCCATTTCCACATCAGTGACCGGGAATGACAGCCATCCTATCGTGCTTGTCTGTACTCTCGAGGCTAGAAAGCCATAAAGTACATTTCCATGGCTCCCTTTTAACAAGGGTTCCTGATGTAATTTAGGTTCTGCCAATCAGAGGCACTCTGGTAAGACTTGAATTTGGAAGTGAGTTTAGTGAGTAGAAGGGCAGGCAGTACCTGAGGCATCCATTTTGGTGATATGGATTTGGCACCTGGTCCTGGTCCCTGGGTCACTGTTACGGCAGTGTATTCCTGGAGACAACTGTTGCAGCAGCAGCTTCCTGGTCCTGGGACAACAGCTTAAGAGAAGGATCTCAAAGGCAGCAAATCTCAGAGCAGCTTCCTAATTGTGGCTGAGTTAGCAGTTCCTGGCTGGATGCTCAGTCCTGTGGTGTTTATCTGGAAGTCATTACTGAAGGACTAGCTTAGAGTCTGCTTCTCTAACACTCCTAATGATTTTGTAAGTACCTAGTTCTCTGTACTGTATCTCTTCTTACTTAAAATAGTGAGGGTGGTTTATGTTACCTATAGCTAAACCTTAACCGATAATGCCACCACACAACTTTTTGTGAAAACTAAATTATACAATGTGAGTAAAGCTCATGGAGTGTGGCCCATCAAAGAATAAGCATTTAGTAAATGGTGGAATTTTTGGTGATTTTTCCATTGAACAGCTCCAGGATATTTTTTCTCCAGAACACTTGAGGTTTTAGCCTTGGTGAGAAGGAGATGTGTTTTTTTCTCTGACCCAGCAGGGAGGAAAAGAATTATGAAGAGATGGAGCCCTTTTGAGGAAAGAAAGTCATTAAGGGTACTTGTTTTAAATGGTTTGGATCTGCCTTCAGATAATGAGCATGAGAATTTTCAAATCATATTAGGGCTATGTGTGAGATAATTATTGCAATGAGAATGGCAGCTCCATCGACAGGGACAAAACTTATGACAAGTTTTTAAGGCTCCAGTTAGAGAAGATGTTCCATTATGTTTCCCAGTGTCGTCCAAGGACATAGCTCTGCTGAGCAATTGACACTGAGTGAACATTTTAAGTGCAGCAGATCTGGCAGGCAAGGACAGGAGGAAATGGGAACCTGGGTGACCTCAGCCTGGACAGTTGTCTGTCAGGGGCTCCCCTGTTGCTCTCACTCTGGGAACCTGATTTCTCAACCCTTCAAAAGCAAATGCTGGCTCTGCCTGTGGACTTTTTGGCTCATATCTTGGCTCACAGATAGTTTCCCTCTGCCTTTGTCCAATTCTAACTTTTCTGGCTTAGCTTGACTTGGCCTGACTTGGAATGCATGGCCTATACCTCCTAGGGTCTGCCCAATAATGACCCATAACAGCAAGGCTCAGAAGACCCAAGCCCCTGTGCCCACTGGCCCAGACACAGTGGTGAGTGAGACAGAAGGAAGGCAGCCAGAGACAAACTGTGCCCTCCTTGCTATTTTGCCTGAAGCATTGATGGCAGCTGCATTCAATTGTGTCTGGTGTGGGAAGCTAAAATTCAGGTTGAATTTTTCCCCATGTGGCACAGGGTTGAATTCTATGAGGCCCTGTCTTATTTTCCATGCTTCCAAACTTATCTATGTCAGGTCAGCTTTTTAAAAATGACCTCAAATTTCCAGCCCGAACAAAATCATTATGGCAGGATACTGTTTAAATATCCCTAAATCTTCTCATAAAAGAAAATAAAACAAAACAGATAGATAAACTAGACTAGCAAAATTTAAAAATAAAAAGGACAGCATCTTCAACAAAATGAGATGACAAGGAATCCCCCTGGACCCCAGAGTATAAAACGGTTAATGCCAGCCACCATCAATAGCAGTACCTGTTCAGGACATGTGTGGGGCCACGACCTGGGGAGGCAGTGGAAAGGAGAGAAAAGAGTCCTCATGGTCTTAAGAGACTTGAAACACAGAAATTGCATCAAATGCTCATTCCCAACGAGAAAGAACCTCAATCTCAGTGGAATCCTCAGCAAGTGAACCTGGAAACAACCAGTTGGTTAAACTGGAGGAAATCTCCACAGACTCTAGCCAGCAGATCAGTGCAAATAAGGCATACTAAGCACCAGTGAGAAAATCAGAAGGTCCCAGGCAGCCTACACTTTAAGAGCCTCAGAAATATCCAACAAGATCTTCCCCTCTGGAAAGATAGAGACTGACTCTAAGAAAAAAATTGCTACATGCACAGAAAAAAAAATAAGCAGTGTAGAAACAATGGCGGAAAATGGAGAGAAGATTCAACTCCTGGAGGGGAAGAGAGTCCAGAAGAAGTAAGACTATTGAACAACAGGTTGTATTTTTTAATACTTTAAGGTAACAACAACAAGAAGAGGGAGCCTTAGAACCATTTCTCTAGGAAAACTACCCTGACCTGTCTCCACAGGAATCTCCTCCTAAAAGAGTAAGAAAAAAAGGGCATCTCACATAAACAAGATAATGAAAAGAATTGCAATTAAACCCCATATAAGGACATTGCCTTGAAAAAAAAGAGGAAATTAACCATTAATGAAGACATACCAGAAAAATATGACCACAAAGCTGACGAAAACTATAGCTTAATATTACAAAAGAGCTAAGACAACAATAAGAACAGTATGGGAGCTATGGAAACTTAGCATAACTTAGAAGTAGAAAATCTTAGAAATGAGATGGTTGAAAGCCAGCAGGATGTGAAAAAGCTCTGTCAGGGTTCAGGAAAAAATTGAGAAAATGAAGAAAAAAATTACTTCAGAATGAAGACTAAAGTAAAGGAAACATGAGAAATTAGACAACAGAGAGAATGGACAATAAGAGAAATAGAGGGCAGAAAGGAGAAATGAAGAAATCAAGCAAATAAAGAAAAATAAGAATGTAAAAAAGAAAACAATTGATACAGACTATGGACAAAGAAAATTCAACATATATATGAATAGAATCCCCAAAGAAAGAATCCAAAGCAATGGCACAGAACAATTCCTACAAAACATAAAACAAGGTAGCTCTCCTGAAGTAAAAGAAGACTTAAGCCTACATATTGAAAAAGTATACCATGTTTTTGAGAAAACTGATCCACGGTCGACACCAAGACATATTCTAATGAAACCACGGGAATTTAAAGATAAAGGAAACATTCTTTTGGCACCTAATAAAAACAGACTAAGACACTTATAAGTAGGGTGGTCATATATTTTATCACCCAAACTGGGATACTTTTAAGGGGTACCATTAATAGCTCTGCTGGGTGAATAGACATCAACTCAGACTGTCTCTGGCCAACGGGGATGTAAGTTCACCCACTTACATGGAAAATAAACAATAGACACCTTATCTTTAAGGGAAATAAAGCCTAGAAAACAATGACAACCCATTAGAGAGAGCATCCCTAGCATCCATACTGTGGTCTCTAAATTTCATTTCCTACTAAAAGGAACAAGAATTGCTGGGAGAAATAGATGATTTCTGATGTAGGGCAGAAAATGTATAAGATGAGTCTAAGATGTCTTGCTCTGCTAGGAAAGAAGAGAGCTATCAAAAGGACACAGGAGCCCACATTGTAGTCACTATGGTGATACTGATGGATGAAACACAACTTTTGACAACGCAAGGTGTCTCTGTCTGAATGCTCGTAATGCAGTCAAGAGTTTTCTCTCTTAGAAATGGTGATTCTTTGAAATGGATGCGTATGGATTTCAAACAAAAAATTTTCTCTACTTTTTCTGTTCCAAAAGATATAGAGAAAATGCATCTGGTGCCTCTGTATCTTCCAACTCTTTTGTGTTATTAAACAGAATGGATAAGCCATTTTGCTATTATATAAAAGTGGTGGGACACTATTGGAATAGGAAATCTACAACAGACAGTAAAAGTGAGTCCTTGAAGATGTGACAAGCCAATTCAAGTTTCTGTTATCAAATGGGAATAAAATTCTTTGATGCGTTCTTTTATTTTTTTTAACCTATGATCCTAATTTCTTCTTCCATCCCCACACAAATACACATATAAAACCAAAGGGTGGTAGGAAAGCAAATAATTGTACTAGAAAAACTAACATATTTTTTTCTTGGTTTGTGGCTATTACCATCGATTTGATAATTGCATATTTCATAGATCAGTAGTAAACTTTTACTGTGTGATGTTGATATAAAGCAAAATGTCAATCAATGCTTCTATATTTGCAATATTATAGTTTGTAACACATTAATAGTCCTCAAAAACATTGTTTTTTTTCTGTTCATAGATAAACCATCACAAAACAAATCACAAAAGGACATTTGTAGTGGGTTAAATGATAGCCCTCAAAAACTTATGTCCATATCCTAATCCCCAGAATTGTGAGTGTGATGTTATTTGGGAAAAGGGTCTTTGCAGATGTAATTAAGTTAAGGATCACATGATGATCCAAGTGGACCCTAAATCCAATGACAAATTTTCTTACAACAAGAGGCACACAGAGAAGAGACACATGGAGAAGAGGAGAAGGCCACGTAACGACAGAGGCATATTAGAGTGATACATCCACAAGCCCTAAGGATGCCAACAGCCACTAGAAGCTGGAAAAGGCAAGAAATGGAATCTCCCCTAGAGCCTCTGGAGATAGTGGAGCAGTGCCCACGTGTTGACTTCTGGCCCTAGAAACTATGAGAGAATAAATTTCTGTTGTTTCAAGTCACCAAAAAAAAAAAAAAAGACACAGGAGCTAACATAGATAAATGACCATTTGCCTAAAATGGACTAATATAAGGAACATAAAGAATGATGTTTGCAACGGATTAATACGTTATATGTGTGTGTGTGGCTTTTTATTTTAAATTTATGGATTTGTCTAATATTTTATATACATATAAAATATACATATTTATTTTAAAATTTCATAGTAAAATTTTTAAATCTCAATGATCACTACTGAAGATTTCCAGGGAATTAAGGTAAAACTGATAAAGGAAAAGAACCAAGTGTTTATCCCGATTTTCCAATATGAGCTATATTTCAGGGTAACCAAATAGCTAATTAGGAAAAGAAAGTCTTTGCAGAACAATTCGAACTAATAAATGCAGAAGGAATTATGGAATTAAAATATCACCATTTTACAAACCTAATGGATATAGGAAATAATCATTAATGGATGTTGTAAAACAGCAGGCATAAATTTAATGGGAAATTTAATGATGGAGACATAGGGGCTGGCCCCATGGCTTAGCGGTCGAGTGCACACGCTCCGCTACTGGCAGCCCAGGATCGGATCCCAGGCACGCACAGAGGCACCGCTTGTCCAGCCATGCTGAGGCCGCGTCCCACATACAGCAACTAGAAGGATGTGCAACTATGACATACAACTATCTACTGGGGCTTTGGGGAAACAAAAAAGAGGAGGAGGATTGGCAATAGATGTTAGCTCAGAGCCAGTCTTCCTCAGCAAAAAGAGGAGGATTAGCATGGATGTTAGCTCAGGACTGATCTTCCTCACACACACAAAAAATATAAAGTGAATTTAAAAATAAATAAATAAATAATGCAGACATAGGGCTGACAGCACCTGAACCCACTGATGATCTTGGCATCACTGGAAGTGGGACAGTCAGAAACATGATACTCCTCATGATGGGAGGTAACTGGAAGCATATGGTAGAAACTTCGTATTATCATTTCCCAAAAGTTTGAATCTGAATCAAACCAAGCTTCAAGATCCAACAGTTTACAGGAAATATAAGGGATAGAGAAACACATTGAAGGACACTACAAGGAAGCAATTAGCCAAATCTTTTGTCTATAGGACAAAAGAACTTGTTTGCCAAAAACTCAGTAGCATTTATCTAAAAGGGGAGGGGAGAGGGGCCGCCCCAGTGGCACAAGTGGTTAAGTGCATGCGCTCCGCTGCGGCAGCCGGGGATTCACCGGTTCGGATCCCGGGCACGCACTGACGCACCCCTTGTCAGGCCATGCTGTGGTGGCATCCCGTATAAAGTAGAGGAAGACGGGCATGGATGTTAGCCCAGGGCCAGTCTTCCTCAGCAAAAAGAGGAGGATTGGCAGATGTTAGCTCAGGGCAGATCTTCCTCCCAAAAAAAAAAAATAAATAAAATAAAATGTGAGAGGAGAATTTATAGAATGAAGAGACATAGCTGCTAAATGTAACCTGTGGATTTTGTTAGGATCTTCATTTGAACAAGCCCTCTTTGAACACGACTGTGTCTAGATATTTTCCATTTGCTCTTTCAGAATCACTTTATACCCTACTTGTCTCTCTGTGCCCCAGGGAGCTGATCTTTATGAGCTAAAAGGGGTTGTCAAACCATGAGCTGTGGGCCAGATCTAGCCAGTGGCCTGTTTATGTACAACCTGTGAGCTAAAAATGGTGTTTACGTTTTTAAAGGATTATACATTTCATTTATTTCTGCTCTGATCTTTGTTATTTATTTTCTTCTGCTAAATTTGGGCTTAGCTTGTTCTTTTTCTAGTTCACTGAGGTGTAAAGTGAGGTTGTTTATTTAAGATCTTTCTTTTTTCTTAATGTCAGCATTTATCACTATAAATTTCCCTCTTAGAACTGCTTTTGCTGCATCCCATAAGTTTTGGCGTGTTGTGTTTTCATTTGCTTAAGAGAGTTTTTGATTTCTCTTTTGATTTCAAAAGATCAATGAAATTAATAGCTGGTTTTGTGAAAAGATAAACAAAATGGACAAACCTTTAGCTAGATGTACCAATAAATAAGGCCAGCCCTGGTGGTCTAGTGGTTAAGTTTTTGTGCTCTCACCACCATGGCCCAGGTTTGTTTCCCAGTCAGGTACCCACATGACCCATCTGTTGGTTGTCATACTGTGGTGGCTGCGTGTTGCTGTGATGCTGAAGGCTATGCCACCCGTATTTCAAATACCAGCACGGTCACCCATGGTGGACAGGTTTCAGTGGAGCTTCCAGACTAAGACAGAATAGGAAGAAGGACTTGGCCACCCACTTCTGAAAAAAATTGGCTGTGAAAACGCTATGCATAGCAGTGGAGCATTGTCTGATATAGCACCGGAAGGTGAGAGGACTGCACAAAAAGACAAGGCAGGGTTCGCTCTGCTGTACACATAGTCTCTGGTCACAGTCTCAAGTCACAGAATTGACTTGACAGCACTAACAACAACAAACCAAAAAATAAATAAAGAGGGCTCAACTAAATAAAACTGTAAATGAAAGGGGAGTCATTACAACTGATAGCACACAAATACAAAAGGCCAAAAGAAACTACTATGAACAATTTTGCACCAACAAATTGGCCAACCTAGATGAAATGGATAAACTCCTAGAAACATGCAATCTACCAAGACTGAATTATGAAGAAGTAGAAAATTTGAACAGACCAATTACTACTAAGGAGATTGAATCAGGAATCAAAAAACTCCCAACAAAGAAAAGTCCAAAACCAAATATCTATGCTGGTGAATTCTATAAAACATTAAAAAAAGAATTATTACCAATCCTTCTCTTCCACAAAATAGAGGAGGAGGGAACACTTCCAAACTCATTTTATGAGGCCAACAGTACCCTGATACCAAAACCAGAACAATGACACTACAAAAAAAGGAAAGTATAGGCCAATATCCCTGTCCTGAACATTGATGCAAAAATCCTCACTGAAATATTAGCAAATCAAATTCAACTGTAAGTTAAAAAGGACTATACGCTGGGATCAAGTGGGATTTATTTCAGGGATGCAAGGATGGTTTAACATCTGCAAATCAATAAATGTGATACACCACAATAACATAATGAAGGATAAAAATAATATTATCATATCAATAGATGCAGAAAAGACATTTGACAAAATATAACATCATTCACGATAAAATCTATCAACAAAACAGGGTATAAAGGGAGCATAACTCAACAGAATAATAGGCATATATGACAAGCCCACAGCTAACATCATACTCAACAGTAAAAAGCTTAAAGCTTTTCCTTTAAGATCAGGAACAAGACAAAGGTGTCCACTCTTGCCAATTTTATTCAACATGGTACTGGAAGTTCTAACCAGAGCCATTAGGCAAGAAAAAGAAACAAAAGGCGTCTGAATTGTAAAGAAAGAAGTAAGATTCTGTTTACAGATGACATGCTATTATATATAGAAAACTCTAAAGACTCCTCCAAAAACTGTTAGATCTAATCAATGAATCCAGTAAAGTCGCAGGATACAAAATCAACATACAAAAACCAGTTGCATTTCTATACACTAATGATGAACTATCAGAAAGAGAAATTAAGAAAACAATCCCATTTACAATTGCATCAAAAGAATAAAATACTTAGGAATACATTTAACCAGGAAGATGAAAGATCTCTACACTGAAAACTATAAGACGTTGATGAAAGAAATCGATGAAGACACAAATAAGTGGAAAGATATTCCATGTTCATGGATTGGAAGAATGAATATTGTGAAAATGCCCATACTTCCCAAAGCAATCTACAGATTCAATGCAATCTCTATCAGAATTCCAATGTCATTTTTCACAGAAATAGGAAAAAAAAATCCTAAAATTTGTATAGAATCTCAAAAGACCCCAAATAGCCAAAGCAATCTTGAAAAAGAAGAAAAAATCTGGAGGCATCACATTTCCTGATTTCAAACTTTATTACACAGCTATAGTAATCAAAACAGCATGGTTTTGGCGTAAAAACAGACACATAGATCAATGAAACAGAATACAGAGCCCAGAAATAAACCCATGTATATATGGTCAATTAATTTATAACAAAAGAGCCAAGAATATACAATGGAGAAAGGATAGTCTCTTCAATAGTGTTGGGAAAACTGGATAGCCAATGCAAAAGAATAAATCTGGACCTCTATCTTACACCACACACAAAAATCAACTTGGATTAAGGACTTGAATGTAAGACCTGAAATTATAAAACTTCTAGAAGAAAACATAGGCAGTAAGCTCCTTGACATTGATCTTGGCAATGATTTTTTAGACTTGACATCAAAAAATAAATAAATAAATGGGGCTACATCAGACTAAAAAGCTTCTGCTCACCAAAGGAACAACCAACAAAATGCAAGGGCAACCTATGGAATGGGGGAAAATATTTGCAAACTACATATCTGATAAAGGATTAATATCCAAAATATACAAGGAACTCATACAAACTCCATAGCAAAAAAAATAAATAACTCAATTAAAAAATAGGCAAAGGGCCTGAATAGACATTTTTCCAAAGAATACATACAAACGGCCAACAGGTACATGAAAAAATGCCCAACATGACTAATCATTTGAGAAATGCAAATCAAAACCACAATGAAATATCACCTCACACTTGTTAGAGTGGCTATTATCAAAAAGACAAGAGACAAAAAATGCTGGAGATGTGAAGAAAAGGGAATGCTTATAGACTATTGGTGGGAATGTAAACTGGTACAGCCACAATGGAAAACAGTATGAAGGTTCCTCAAGAAATTAAAAATAAAACTATCATATGATCCAGCAATTCCACTTCTGGGTGTATATCCACAGGAAATGAAACCATTATCTCAAAGAGATATCTGTACTCCAATGTTCATTGCAGCATTATTCACAATAGCCAAGGTACGGAAACAACCTAAGTGTCCATCAACTGATGAAGGGATAAACAAAATGTGGCATACATATATTCAATGGAATATTATTCAGTCTTTAAAAAATAGGAAATCTTATCCTTTGCAACAACATAGATGAAACTGCAGGGCATTATGCTAAGTGAAATACGGCAGACAGAGAAAGACAAATGCTGCATGGTATCATTTGTTTGTGGAATCTGAAAAAAAAAAAAGTCAAACTCACAGAAACAGAGAGTAGGAAAGTGGTTGCCAGGGGCTGGGGTGTAAGGGAAATAGGGAGAGGCTGGTAAAAGGGTACAAACTTTCAACTATAAGATGAATAAGGTCTGAGGATCTAATGTATAACATGGTGACTACAGCTGCTAATTACATAATAGAAATTTGGATTATATAATAGAAATTTGCTAAGAGAGTAGAACTTAAATGTTCTCACCAAAAAAAACCCCAAACAAACAAACAAAAAAAACCCGGTAAATATGTGAGGTGATAGATCTGTTAACAAAATAAGGGAAATCCTTTCACAATATGTATATGTATACATATCTCAAATCATATTGTATACTTTAAATATCTTACAATTTCCTTTGTCAATTATACTTCAGTAAAGCTGGGGGGAAAAAGGGTTATACAGAAAAAAAAAAAGAATAAGGGACAGAAACTACATATGGCCCACACAACTAAAAATGTTAACTTTCTGGCCCATTACAGGAAAAAGTTTGCCAATGCCTGTGTTAATTACCTGAGATCTCTTGTCCCCTGAATTCAGATTGGGTCTGACCGATGGGGGGCACCAAGAGGAGCTCTGAGTGACAGGAGAGGATTAGTATTTATTCCCCCATCTCCCTCCCTTCTATCAGGATATTCTCTCCACATTGCAGAATGCTTCTTCCCTTTGCTTCTTCAGGCCTACGGGGGTAACAGCTTTTCATTACTGCTAGCCTTCAGGTGCTGCACCATCCTTACTGAGTTTCTTTAACCCTGGCCACATCTTTGTAAATAGTCCCTTTATTAAAATTTTTTCAATTACCTCTTTTGAATATGCCATCTGTTTGCTACCAGGACCTTGATTCATACAGACTATGTGTTAGGTAATAACTTTGTTTGGTATGATGGTGGCTAGGTTGGAAAATGTCTCCAGATAGAGAGCCACACTGAAATATTCATGGATGACATGACATGATGGTGGGAATTTCCCCTTAAATACCCCTGAAAAAGAAGTAGAGAGATAAATTAAACCAGAGGGATGTACATATAGTAGATCATATACCAGTAGGTATATATGAGGATCCATTATACTATTTTCTCTAGTTCTGTGCATATTTTTAAAAAATCATAATATAAAGAAAGAATAATTATACTGCAACCCTACATTAGTTGTTTAATTATCTAAAGAAAAGGACAGTTATACAGAATGAATTTTGTTTGAAGGGCCAGCAGAGATTAGGATAGGCCCTGTGGTTGAGAACATGAACTTTGGTGATGAAGACCTGGGTTTGAATGTCACTTCCGAGGCTGATTAAGTAAATGGAAGAGCTTTCTAATTACTTCTCAATCTCACTTTCACATCTGCAAAATGTGGATGATATCCATATCATTGGACTATTATTAAATAACTAACTAAAGTAATGCATGTAATTTGCCTGGTACCAATAGATGCTTAATAAATTATAGTTGACACTGCTATTAATATTGATAATAATACTTCATATTCAGTGACTAGAATGGAATTGAGTTTGGAATCATAAGGAGAAAAAAAGGGAAGGTGGTATCTACCAAGAGTATTTTAATAGATATCTGTGTCCTCTGATATAGATTGGATTTATTGTGAGATTTCTTTGTCACTAGAGACCTAAAATTTTTTACAGGCTAATTGGACTGTATAATTTGAGATAAGAAGTGCAGTCAAAGCTATTTAAATAGCATGTAGTAATTAGGAAACTAGTTTAATGGAGAAAATCTCAAAGGGAACCAGATTTTTTCCTTATATGAAAGAATGAAAGTTTTAACACCTTAATAGGAGCACCACGTTGGTTCAAACCTTTTAATTGGGATGATTTTCATTCTAATTGCATGGAAAGTTAAAATCACATTATCATAAGACCATGAAGAAGCACAGATGTTTTGTAATTTGACTTTATGCCTGTCCCTTTGAATGGGTCAAAAGAAAGATATAATGATGTGTTATGGTGCACATTTGTTTTAATATTTGGCTTACGGTTCTTGGTAAATTATTAACTGATCAACATGATGTCGTGTGAAAGGGCTATAAAATAAAATTATGTCTCCATTGAGATAAGTGAGTGGCAAAGATGTGCTCATTAGCAGTGTCTATACATGAAGGAAGAATGACAAATTGAAACAATTCTGTGAGTAACTAATCTCAAGTCGAAAAATCACTCTAACCTGATATATTCATTTGCTTGAGAAAGAATTGCTTGAGGCTTTAAAATTTCTAAGTAATTGCTCCTATTTTCTCCCTCACATTAGTTTAGCTGTGTCTGCAAGCACAGATGGTCTGCCCTTTGTTTTACCTCAAGAGATTTGACTGTTTAAGTTTGCCACTTAACTGGGGCAAAATGAGCTCCCTCGAGGGTCCCTTGGGTCTCTATCAAGAGACACTCTCTTAGGTGGCTCCACAGTGGGCCTGTCTGCAGTACCCTAATGCTCTTCTACACACTCCTCCAATCTCATCAAGCCTGTTTTCAATGTTACACTAAGGTTATTAAGGACTAATAAATTTAAATTTTTACCTTTTCTGGGGAGGTCAGAATTTCAACGGGAATCCAAATCTTAAGAGTAAAGAGCGTGAAGCTCTAGTAGGTACAATTTGGGGCTCAGCTTATGTTGGGGTGGTGAGAGACGGTTGATAATCAGAGGGCAGTTCAGGCTTGGGGACACTTGGTGAAGTCGTCAGAAGGCAGTCTCCAGCCAGTCCACAACTACTCTGCCACATATGCTATGACAGAGCAAGGCCCCTTTACTCCGTCACTGAAGTGTATCTTGAGTGCCTTATGAAACAAACACGCAAAACCTGTATCCAGGCCAAAGACAGAGAATCTACTTACTATTTTCTTATAAAACATCTAGAGAACATTTATCCCTGTGGTACCAAAATGTTTCCATTCATTGTGCCACCTGATTATCTGACAGACTCAGCTATTTGCTCTCTTAGCCTCTGAGATTTTTATAAGAGATGGGGAAAATTTAATGAGATAATAATTATAGTAATAATAGCCATAAATGTCACTTGAGACAAAAAGCTACCCTGTTCACATGTTTCAGCCTTCTTAGAGGAGAGAGGTCTGAGAAGCTATTCCTTCAAGACCTTCCTCTTGGCAATTCATCAAATTGTCTCAGGAGCCAATCTTTTGGCGGCAAAAGGCTGACTAGTTTCCTTGTCCCAGGTTATATGTTTATATTCAATGGAGATCTTCTGGAGACAATGTTTTAACCCAAAGTGGTGTTCTTCAGAACACGCTTCCCAGGTGTGTCAGTAGTTATGCCTAGAAAAAGGATCCGTGGTTCAAGAAGTTTAGTGAATTCGAAATCTGTACCTCCTTCTTAGTGATTCAAAATGCATGTAGTAGTTAAGGCTCTGAGAAGTCCTGTAGTCAAGAGAACTATATGACTTTGTATAACCCAGCTTTTTCCAAACTTTTTTTCTTTGCACACTTATTTTGAACTCTATGAAACAATATTCCAGAAACCACAAGCTTATAAAATTCTGGTTAACTCAGTGGCCTCATTCAATGAGCCATAAATCTTGTTGATAAAGCATGGGGTTGGTGGAGTGGGAGAGTAGGGAGTAAGAATGCAGACCTAGAGATCTGTAAGACCATATGCTTACAAACCATTATCTCTTAACTTAATAAATAATATAGCTCATAGATATATGGGTGACAATTTTTCAAATATATTAAGGTGTTATTGTAATTTTTTATATGAATCCATGTAAAAACACCACTGAGATTTGAGTCGTTTCTTTGTTTTGCATCTTTTTTCAGTCATCAGAAACTCAAAATATAACTAACATGTGGGAGATCTGTGAAATGTTTTGATGTTAAAAAGGGTTCTTTGTACTAAAGGGAAAAAAAAGGTGGGGAACCATGGCCTTAACCCAAAGAAGTGACTCTAATGGTTGGAAATTCAGGCATGGTGCCAGCAGATGGGGAGATTCTGAGGGCACAAGTTCTGCTTCCTCCCAAATCACAACACACGGTGTCACCTGGTCCACCCATGAGCAGCCTGGGTGTGTAGAATCCAGTGCCGTGATGGAGCCCTTCATATCTCCTTGAGGCCAGGGCTCTGCGGGGTGCTTGGCACAGCATGCACAGCGAAACTGGTGTTTCTGGATCCCAGCTGTATAAATGAGCTGCAATGGCCAGATGTGACCGTCTTGACCCTGTTTGTGTGCAGCATGTACATGCAGTCTCAATGACCCCCAGGGACGTTGCTGGCTCTGGGATCTATGACAGCAGACTTCTGCAAGTTGTACATCAAAAAGACAAACTCATGTAAACGAAAAATTGTATTCACAGATGCCGCTCTCTCCAAAGAGGGCAAATGCAGGTCTATCCAATGAAAGCATACTCTGCAATGCCCTTAATCACAAGGATGATCGCCCTGATGAGCCCAAAGAGTGTGGCTAGCATGGTACCACCTCCTCATTACTCTGGAATCATTACAACCCTGATGGTGAGGTGATCATGGTGATTATCACAGCATGTAGTTATGCTAATAGCATATCATGTGGCTTCGATCCCTTTTTTCCCTAGTCCAGCTGATAGACAACCTTTAATTTTGTTCTTGCTATAAGAAAACTATCATTGCTCTGCAGCATTTGGCCTGTTACGAACACTGTGGATTAACTGAACTTTAAGAAATGTCCACATTTAAATCATATCCCCTTACTCTGAGGTCAAAAATGCAAGCTGACCAGGAACACAAGCAGATGCAGCCAGATTCTGCTCCTGCTCTTCAGGGCTGGCGTCCACACCCCGCGGAGGTGGCTGAGTCAGTGCTGTTGGCAACGGCAGAGGACTAACTCCATCTGGGGAACGGAGGCCTGTCACAGGCAATCAAGAGCTCTCGGACTCGCGTTTTTCTTAATGACTCAGTAGTTGTTGACCTGGAAGAAATCCAGTCCAGAGGAGAAACTTATTTCATTCCTTATTTTATCCTTTGCTGCAAGATTTTGATATTTGCGTCTGTGACTCTGGATCCGAATTCTTTGGTATCTTATTTTGCCAGGTCATTTCTCCCCTGGATGTTTTTAAATTGCTCTTGTCACGTGGAGTTTTCAATTTCCGTTGATTTTTCTGTGCTGCATGCTCCAAACCATGGTTCTACAGTTCTCACCTTTGAGTCTTGATAAAGGATCTCTGGAAAAAGAAACATTATAGCTTTAGATGGATAACAGTGGAAAGACCAAGGAGACTAAAACAGAAATTTACGTCCTTCAGTGAAGGTTGGCTTCAGAGTTCTTTGAGGAGGAACATGGGTATTCTTTCTTGGTTTTGCCTAGTTTCCATTTTACTCATTTGCCAATAAAAAGATAATTAACAGTTGTAGCTAAAGGTCCCTGGCATGGAGCCAACTAACAATAATAGGATTGTCTACATAATATAAAGCACCAGATTAGTACACTATGAACTGGAGAAGTTGCAGAACAAAAGGGAATAAATTAGTCAATGATTCAAAATCCCTGGCTATATCTACACAATGCTAGGCATTTGGAAGAAAATGGAACATTCCACTTCGAACTTAAGGGGTTTTCAAATATTTAGATTGATTGTAAGCAAGATTTTTTCAGTTTTAAGTGCTGGGTATTTAGTAGACATAGTCTTTCATAAAGAAGTTTTTATTCACAATCTTGGGAATTACTAATTCTTTGCTCATTGGGCCATTTACCCAGGAGAGACATCATTTTAGATTTAGAGCATGTGTACATGATATCAAATGTTTCCTGAAGGAATTGACCAATTCATTTGGCTTTGTCACTATGTGGGGGTCTCATGAAAATGTTTGCTCAAGCAGAGAATTCTACTGGACTGACTAGGGGTTTTCAGATGAAAAAAGGATGTTTGACTCTCTGGGAATCTGAATAAAACAGTTGAGCTTTGATTAATCCATGCCTTCTTTTGTTATTTGTTTCAAAATACAGAGAGGAATTATCCCTTTTAGGAAATCAGATTAAAGTATTACCAAGACGGAGAAGCCCTGAGTGAATGAATAAGGAATGGCTGAGGGGAGATAGAATAGCTTTATATATGTCCTCTTTAAAAGGCACTTCAGAGACAGTTGGAAACCTAGTGAACAGGAAAAGAGAGCTGGCCCTGGGGGCATTCAACACTGGCTGGGAAGCAGCCTGGCAGAGTGCAGTGTCTCCCACGCTTGTGTTCCACAGACCATGCTCCTCTGAGTGTTGATAAGTGTGCTAAGGAAAAAGTGCACTGTGCTCAAGTAAGTTTGGAAACTGCTGGGTTGCACAGAACTAAGCAGCTTTCTTTATTGCAGGACTTCTCAGAGCCTTAAGTATGTTTGTGCACTGTGAATTTCAAGAGAAGAATTTAATATCAAGTTTCCAAAGGTAACTTAACCACAGAACAGTCTTTTAGAGAAATGCCTATTAGTATCCCTTCATGAGGTGTCTTTAGAAAGTTTTAATGTAGTGAAGAGAGTCTTGGCTTTAGAGACAAACACATTCGAGTGTCAATCCCAGCTCCATCTTCTACCAGCTGCAAGACCTTAGGCCGATGGCTTCCTAGTATGAGGCTCAGGTTTGCCGGCGAAAAATGTAGATTTTGATCTTGACAGTACAGAATTTTCATAAGAATAGTAATAAATACGAACTAAAATTATAAACAAGGAAATACAAAATAAATGTTAATTCTTATTATCAATGCAGGTGATGAATTATAAAAGTCATCTTCAGATATTTATGTTAACAAATATTTAGTTTAGAAGTTTTAGTTCTTATTTTAAGGGCATTGACAATAAAGCTAATATTTAACTGAAAGGATGTATTCTTATACTTGACAATGTTCTGCGAAACAGTTCATTTTTGAGGACCCTCAAAACAGTTAGAAAAGTAGCCCCAAAGGAGTACCCTACTTTTTATTAAAAAATACTTGGGAAAAAATCTGCCCGATTCTACCCACAAAAATGTTGCAACCAACTCCCTGAGTGTTTGGAAGGGACACAGCTAGTTTAGGATTTATGTCTGGTCTTTAAAGTCTGAAATAAGCAGAATTGTGTAAACATTTTGGCACAGTGTGCAAGGAGTTGAATACATAACTCTTGGCATTATTAACAGGTGGTGTGGGAATAAGTTGCTATGGAGAGTTCATGCTGCAGTGTCAGCAGAAGAAAATGTAGTTTATAGGCTTGCAGAGAGAGAGGGAGGGGGCAGCAAAGGTTCCATAGGGTCTGATGTGTGAAGATGACTGAAAAATACTTTCCAGCTGTCACAACTGCACATGGGGCAGGATGATTTCTTGTGGTGTTATGAATGTAAACGTTAGTCAATTAAGTGTTTCAAAAGCAAAGAGATTGTTTCTAAAAGACAGCAATTTCTAGGCACCTGAAATGCTTGAAAGCCCCTATTATTTTCCAAGTTGCTCAGTCTCTTGAGAGAGATCACCTCCCATCCAACAAAGGCTTCCTAGTGCTCTCAGGATATAAAAATAGACATACAAGAAATATACTTTCTGTAATAAGCAGAGGAGCTGTCAACTTCTACAAAGCTGAGCTCGATTCAGGATTCAGTATATCCGCAAAGCACCTCCATCTCTTCCAGCCACACTTTCTTCCATATAGTCAGCTTCCAAATAATAATGCAAGAAGGAGAAGAGGAAAAGAGCTTAAACCACAGGAGGACCTAAACTTAGGCTGGAATTCAGAAAGAACTTCTGTTGACCACAGCATGGAAGACAAAGAAAATGATAGAATCTCCTTTTCTGAAGAGTATAACACAAAAGGACCCAATCCAGGATGATTAATGGGCCCCTGCAAGATCTCCTTTTATTTTTTTGAGAATGAGCAAAAGGAAACTATTAGTTGCCAGAAAGGAAGAACCAAATATTCTCTCTTGTGATCTAGGCAGGAATAGAATCCAACACTGTGTCTGACAAAGGGAAAGGCAAGTATTGGAAAGGAAAATACTTTGGGTCCTGAGCATGAGCAGGGCTGTACAGAGAGCTAGCCAGCACTGGAAACAGGTTCCCAGTTGTTTTGTGAGCCTTCTTTAACTCCAGAGTATCTAAGGTTTTCTCCAGCTAACTCCGCAGGGATTTTTGCCAAGCAGGTGATGAGTTTTCATAGTCCATATGATTTCATTAACCCTGTGTGAAGGACGAAATGCAATCTTTTTATTAACCTAACCCTGTGACTCTCTCACTCAGGAAGCCACATGGCCCCATTCTAAATATCTGTCGACCAGCACTGCGAAATTCCCAAAGGCCCGGAGTTATTGGCTGTCCTCAGTTTTACAACACTCCACACTTACTGGGCAGTAGGCTTAGGACAATTTCGTCTCGGATTAAGAATGTTGGCT
The DNA here is from genome assembly GCF_020826845.1 of Diceros bicornis minor. Classification (NCBI taxonomy): domain Eukaryota; kingdom Metazoa; phylum Chordata; class Mammalia; order Perissodactyla; family Rhinocerotidae; genus Diceros; species Diceros bicornis. The sequence goes on from NC_080746.1 coordinate 25,322,387, forward strand.
TTGGAATCTAAGAACCGGAGTTCAGGTTCAAGTCTCAGTTCTGCCACTTAACTAGGCGTCTCATGCCAGGCAAGGTACTGAAATTCTCTTCACCTTTGTTTCCTCTCATCTGTAACATGGTAATAACCACAGTCTCTCCTCCTAGGGTCTTTTTTAGGATTAAATGAGATAATCTATGTAAACCACAGTGACTGGCACTTAACAAGCACTTGATAAATGGTAGCTACCATTGGAAGTGAGAGGTTTCTTGGTCTCTGCAAAGAAAGGATTGCTTTGGGTACTTGCCATTGTTTTGTGAAGGCACCCAGGCCCCATGCCTTGGTAGAACCAAGTTATCCAACATCTCTCTTCTTATAACTGCAGAAATTAGAAGGAGAGAGGAGATGTGAAGAAGTGAGAACACTTCTGTCCCAGCCTCCCAAATGTTTACTCTTATAACTCTCATCTCACCTACATCCAGAAGAATTACGATCCAAGGCCTGGGACAACCACTCCGATCTTGTAAGCATTTATAACAGCTGAGCTGGGTGAAGACTCATGCTTTCATCCAGTAATTTAAATAACTAGATTTGAGTTTCTAACAGTATGTTTGGGATAGCATAGATGCATGGGACCTGCCAACATGCATCTGTGTTATTCAAACGAGAATTATTCAGTTGGCAGAAAAACCACCCGAGCCCTCGTAACCAGGAAATATGATTACAGCATTCAAAATTGTCATTTAATTTGTTTTAGTATTCAATCTGTCCTTCTACATCCAGAAATTCTACACCCAAGCAATGAGCAAATGAGGTCAATTTATATTTACTGCAGTTGCACTGGACGTGTAATATATCTACTGTGGCCCCTCTGGACATTGAGATGGCCCATGAAAAGCCTGAACACAAGGCTTTAACCACAAACACAAATTCAAGGCCTCCCACAGGTCCCTGCTTATTGCCACATGGTGAGCTTCTCTTCTGGTACTCAGATCTCTGCCTGCCATGTGTTATGGCAAACACCGGTAACTGGGCTTCTGCTGATAACTGGGTTAACTAAAGTTGGTTCTGTGTGATGCCAAAGCCACCCATCCAATTGAACAAGGATGTTAAATTGCTTTTCTTACAAGATGTTAAGCAATTAAATGAGTTTGCTTCTCATTAAGTTGGCAGATTTAGAGGTTACTAGACAGAACTCGAGTTCCAAGTCTCTTAACCCCTATCGTACCAACTAAAAAGTGTGTGAGGTTTAATACTCTTACGGCCCCTTCCTTCATGCCTCCCAATGCCACTTAAAATTAAAATTAATATTAAAACCACTCAATTAAGCTGTTGTGGTAACATAGAAAAAACAGATTGTTGACTCAATTTTTCCCTTTTAAAACTGCCTGCTGATTATCTCATCTGGTATTTCACCATCCTGTTAAAGCATTTATAGAACTGTGCTCAACCCTACTCCTAGACTAGCCCACCAATCCCCTCCCCCTGCAAAACCATCACCTTCATCCTTCTGTGCTCCCTAACTTTTGGTTCAGTTCAGTTCAATCTTTACTGATCACTTATTTTGTGTAGGCATTGTGCCAAGGTCTGGGGTCCATGACAACAGACTAGCAGGTTAGGTTTAGGAAGAAATGATTCTTCTGGAACTATGTGACTGAGATGGAATTGAGGAAGTAGGAAACCAAAATTTACTGAGTGCCTACTAGTAACAAGCACTTCATATGCATTACCTTACTAAGTCTTCACAATAACCCTATAAGAATGAGTATAATTATTATACTTCTGGAAAAGAGAAAACATGCTAAGAGAAGTTAAGTCGTTTCTCCAAAGTCACACGCTATGTGGTAGAATTGGAATTTGGGCCCAGATCTCTCCGATTCTGAAGTCCAAGCATTTTCTGCCACAAGGTCAGAGAATCACCATTCTCCTAGTCTCCCAGGCTGAAACCTTAGAGTCATCTTAAACTTGTCATCTCTCTTACTACATCAATGGCTTAAGCTGCCAGCCCCAGAAAATCCTGACTCTAATTAGCTTTAACAATAAGGACGTGCATCATCTCACATGACAAGAAGTTCAGAGATCAGGTGGCTCCATCTTCTCTTCTCTGAATTCCCTTCGCTTTGCCATCCTCGGTGCTTTGCTTGGTAATAAGACGGCTACCCACAGATTCAGACACCACATCCAGACGTGACAACATCCAGAAAAAGACAGGGGACATGTCTAACAGTGTTTTGTTCTTAAGAGTAAATGAAACATTTTCCAAAGTCTCAGGACAGTTTACCTCACATCATTGTGGCTAGAACTGGACACATGTCCACCTCTAAACCAGTCCCTGGCAAAGAGAGTGAGATGAACATGATTGGATTACGGGTTGACCAGGATGCTTGGGATGGAGTCATCTTCCTTCCCCCTAAAGCCCAGGATTATGTGGAGGATAGGTACATTCTTGAACAAAATTGGGAATTCACTGGGAAGAAATCAAGAGGAAAGTAAATGCTGGGTCTGCTATGTTCATCCCACATCTCCAAGTTCTGTCTCTTCTGTTTCTTAAGGTTTGCCATCTTTATTCTCTTCTCCCCATTGTTCCAGTTTAAACCCTTTGTATCTATTTCCTAGGTTGTTGTAATGGCATCCTAACTGGTCTCTCTATCTCCAATTTTCCCTTGGGTCTATGCCAGATTAAGCTTCCTAAGGTGCACTGTGCTCAATTGCTCCTTTGCTCCAGAACCTGCAATGACTCTTAAGTAGGCATCAAAGACATTCTAAGATTTAGCTTTCCAGCTTTATCTCACACAAATTCTCACTCACCAACCAAAAAGGACATACAATTGAACTACTTTGAACAGGTAAGAGGATAATTGTTTCAAAAGGGTAATTTGGGGGCCAAGGAAGCTCAGAGAACCATTGCCTCTAATGCTAATTATAAGCCGTGTGTTAAGACAGAGGCCCAGCTTGGAGAGATGAGGATGATCCCCATGCTAGTACTATTTTGTATAATGACCATGCCTATTTGATTCTCCTTTAGAGTAGAACATCTTCAGGGACAACTTCCGCTTTGAAGTTACAAGAAGATGACACTGACATCCTTTCAAATGTCCATTAGCCCAGAGCTTCCCAAATCCATGCTACCACCCATAGAGGACACCTATTCTTTTACTAATGCAAGTTCGCCAAATACCCAATGACTCTTTGAGGAGCAGGGTTTGGAGAGATACATTTCATCAGAGGAGTCACTAGTCTTGGCCTTTGTTCTTAGCTCATATCTAACTAACATTGGTATAAAAAACTATCTACTGCAAGGGTAAATCAAGTTACTGTGATTGGTTGAAATTATCTTCAAATCCACTCATTTACTGTCATAGGACCTGTGTTTTCCGTCTCTCTTTCTTTGTCTCTCTCTCCCTCCCCTACACACACACACATACATACACACACACACACACACACACACAAACAAACAAGCTGTAATGGCTGTGACTTGGGATTATGCAATAATAAAGAGAATATAGACACCAATCTGGCAAAAAGAATCTTCAGGAATTTTGCTGATCTCATGATTCCCACCAACATGTGGAAAACACAACAACGCAGTACCTCTAGCCCAGATATTTAAGAATTATGCTCTTACTTATCTTCCACAGCCCCTCCTAGTTTAGCTCCACCACTGCCCTATCTCACAATCTCTACAATAACCACTTCTCGTGGTAGGCAGCTGAAGGATATCAGGGAGATAACATGACTGAGTCTCCACATATGACCCTTACCACAGATTAGAAGAGTTCATCCTGGGGAGGAGGGGGGCTGTCTTCAGAGGCCTCTTTTGAGCATGGAGCTAATAGATCATCTCCTACTAGGTCAGGGCACTCCAACTTCTTGGAATGAGGGGACAACATTCGGAATCATTGGTTCCCTCCCTGATGTCCAGACTCAGGGGATAAAGCCTACATAGCAAATATGGGGGAGGTGGAGAACTCCAATTCCACTACTATAAATGTCCTAAGGAAAAAGAGCACACAGATTATGCCAGAACCTTTTTAAAAGAACTCCACACCCTCAAATAAAGTTGTCATTAATGACCGAACTAACCTTCAAACTGACTGAAATCTGGGATATCCACCAGCCCGGATACTCTCCCCCTACCCACACCCCATGTTGCACCCAAACATCTATAGTAGAAAGTCTATAAAGAGAGTAAGAAAAGAAAAATGTATTGCAAGTAAAATGGGGTGAAGAATGAAAGAAGCTGGCCCTCAGTAACAGGGATTTAATTTCAAACACAGACCTGAAAGGTTCAGACTATGTGCTGACTGCTATAGCTAATTCTTCCGAGTCTGCCAGATAAAATGGTATGGTTCATGAGCTGCCTGACTCTTGGATTAACCAGTCCTGTCTGCTTCTAGCTGCTCCATTTTTAAGTTCTGGTCAAAACTGAGTCCAGAGTTAAGGCTTAAAGAAATGAATAGCAATTACCTGTAAACTAGGAAATCCTGTCCAAATCTTCATAAGGTTTAGAGTTGGAATCCAGCCATCCATGGAATGGGACCCTCATTGTTTGTACTGTGTGAGCTTCTGTGTGGTAGGAGCAGTATAATGCAGAGGTTAAGTTCAAGGTTTTGGAAGCCAAATAGGCCTGGGATTAAGTCCCAGCTTTGGCCACAACCTCATTCTTTCTCTCATGTTCTCCTTTGAATTAAATAGGTTTTTCATGTATAGTTTTTCTTACACGGTATGTTGCTGAGTTTTAAATTATAATAATGTTAAATAATACCAAAAAACAGGCCTAAGAAAAATGGGGGGCGGGGGGCATAAGAGGAAAGAATTAAAATGCATCTGAAATAAGGATATTTTTAATGAGTTAACAAAAATCCCCCTCAAAGAAAATGCAAGCCCAGACGGTTTGACCAGTTAGTTATACTATAATGGTATGACTTCAATACCAAAAAATAAGGAAGATGTGTATGAGAAAGGAAAATTATAGACTAGTCTGTCTCATGAATACAGGTAAAAAATCCTAAAACAAACAGAAAAACATATAAAGGATAACACATCAAGACCAAGTGAGTTTCTCCCAGGAATGCAAGGTTGATTTAATATTAGAAAACCAGTTAATGTAATTCACTTCAATAACAAAAGAAAGAACAAAAATCATAATCATCCCAGTAGATGAGATAAAAGCATTTACTAAAACTAATAGCCATTCATGATTTTTTTAACTCTTAAAAAACTAAGAATAGAAGGAAATCTATTTAAAAAGTTTCTACCAAAAACAAATAAACAAACAAAACTTCGAGAAGCATTATAACTAATTATTAAAACTTAAAAGCTTTGTCTTTGAGATTTCAAACAAGACAAAGACGCCTGCTATCATTACTTTTATTCAACACAGTATTAGAGAGTCTAGCCAGAACAGTTAGGCAAGAATAGAAATAACAGGTATAGAAATAGAAAGAAAGAAACAAATGTGTTATTACTCACACAGATTATTTGATCCAGTATGTGGAAAATCCAAAATAAACTACATGTAAGTTATTACAATTAATAAGAGAGTTCAGCAAAATTGCTGAATACAAATCAGCATACTAAAATTAATTGCATTTCTATATACAAGAGGCAAATAGAAAATTAAATTTTGTAATCATCTAAAATGTCATCAAACATATGAAGTACCTAGGAATAAATCTAACAAGACAGTTAGAGAGAAAATTATATAAAAATTTATTGAAAGATGTTCTAGTATTCAGAATTATATTTGGTTTTCCTCCATTCTGGGTACTTTCCTACATCCAGGGTGACCAATGTGACTTGCTTTGTGCAAAGAAAGATGAGCAGAAGCTTTAAGAACCAGCGTGCTAATCAGCTATCTTTCTTTGCCACTGCCTCTGCAATCAGCAGTGGTACAGATGATGATGCTCCATCTGCCCAGGTTGCTGAGTGAGGATGACACAGAGTGGATCTCCAGCTGACCTACAATGGTTGTGTAGCATAGGCGAGAAATAACCCTGTGTGGGGCCACTGAGCTTTTGAGGTTGTCAGTAACACAGCATAATCTGGCCTCTCCTGTCCATTACAGACGTCAAAGAATGCTCAAATAAATTAAAAGATAGACCAAATTCAAGGATTACAAAACTCAATAATGAAAACATACCAATTCTTCTAAAATAGTTTAAATAGAACTTGATAATCTGGTTCTAATAGTTCAAAAGGTCAAGAAAGGCAAGTCACTCAAAGATGAACAAAGGTGAGGAAATTGTCATTCTAGATATCAAAATGTATTATAAATTTATAATACAGTAATTAAGATAGTGTTGAGGGGCCAGCCCCGTGGCTTAGCAGTTAAGTGTGCGTGCTCCACTATCGGTGGCCTGGGTTCAGATCCTGGGCGCGCACCGACGCACCGCTTCTCCGGCCATGCTGAGGCTGAGTCCCACATAGAGCAACTAGAAGGATGCGTAACTATGACATACAACTATCTACTGGGGCTTTGGGGGAAGAAAAGGAGGAGGATTGGCAATAAATGTTAGCTCAGAGCTGGTCTTCTTCATCAAAAAGAGGAGGATTAGCATGGATGTTAGCTCAGGGCTGATCTTCCTCACCAAAAAAAAAAAAAAAAAAGATAGTGTTGAATTGGTGCAGGGATAGACAAAGCTTGATGGAACACAATCAAGAGCCCAGAATCAGACCGACACATAGATGTATACTTAACCTATGACAGAGGTCAAAGCAATAAGCTCAAGATGGGCTTTTCAACTTTTCCAAGAAAGGTACTAGGACAATTGGTTACCCACAGGGGAAAAATGAAACTTGACCCTTATTTCCTATCATCCACAAAAGTCATCTCCAAGAGGATTAGAGATATACCCATGAAAAACAAGACTATAAACTTTTCAGAAGATAATATAGGGAAATATTTTCATGACCTCAGGTTGGAAGGATTTCTTAAATATGATATAAAAGCAAGAACAGGATAAGAATAGAAAATTTAACAACATTAAAATTAATAACATCTATCCTTGAAAAGACACCATAAAGAGAGTGAAAGGTAAGCCGCAAAATGAGAGAAGATATTTGCAATACATATAGCCAACAGTATATTAATATTTAACATATTTAAAAAGAAACCCTTCAAATCAATAACAAAGGGGCAAAAACCCAGTACAAAAATGGGCAAAAGACTTGAATGGGCACTCAATAGGAAAGAAACTCAAATAGCCAATAAATTATTGAAAAAATACTCAGTTTTGTTAGTAACCCGATGAATGTACATTAGAACAAACCTAAGACATCATTACACATGCCTCAGATAGGAGAAAAAATAAGTCTGAAAATATGAAGTGTTGGTGAGAGCAATGGGGACTCTCATACACTATTGGTAGGAGAGTAAATTGGTACAAACTCTTTGAATTTCTGTTTGGTATCACCTGGTAAAATTGAATATGTGTTTATATTATGATCCACTGATTCTACTCCTAGTTATATACCCTATGGAAACACTTGCCTGTGTGTATTCAAAAATATGTACAAGAATATTTAAAGCACCATTGTTCACTGAACTGGGAACAACCCAAATATTAATCATCCACAGACTGGATAAGTAAACTGTGGTATAATCATACATCTGAATACCATACAGCACTGAAAATAAATAAATTACATCAATAATATGGATGAATCTCAGGAATATAGTGTTGAATAAAGAATCCTAGAAAAATTCACAAATGGAGAATAATTCCATTGATATAAAATAATAAACATCCAAAATTGTTTAGAGATACAAATATTTGTATTAAGTCAATAAAGAAAAAAATAATAATATGGTAAAGATAAAAGTCAGGAAGGTGGTATCTCTGGGTAAGGTACCAGCTGGGGAAGAGACAAGAGGATGTAACTGAAAAGGGGCACATGGCACGGTGGGAGGTGAGCTTCCAATGCACAGGGGATATTATATTTTTTTAACCAGGGTGGCAGACATATGAGTGTTCACTTCAAACTATATGTATTCTTTTAATATGCTCTTCTGTGTGTGTGTTTCACAATCTTTTAAAAAACCATTTTGAAACACATAAAATCACAGGAAGCTGCAAAAATAATAGAGATAGGTCCCCTATATTTCACAAATTGGAAAAATGCCTCTCCTCTTGCAAAAATAAAAACTCAAAGTGAAAAAAAAACTAGTGAGGAAATAAGATTTGCGGATGTGAATTTTGCTGCGCAAAAAGCTTGGGGAAAACCCTGATAAACTACAGAGTGATTTTTACTTGCCTTTTTTCTTTCCTGGAGATGAAAGTGTCAAGGAGCTATGGCCAACATTATTCAGGTGAAAAGAAATGAAACAGGACTAAAGGGATTATATTGGAATGTCACGTTTAAGTAGTTAAGTGGTGTAATTCCAGGGTGACCTAAGACCAATTTAAATGTTCATCCTAGAAAGGCAAGAGACCTCTCATTTTGAAGCTATTCAGGAATAATTCCTTCTGAATCCAGAAGATGACATTAAATTAGATGGCAACACTCAGAGCACATCCGAAATATCCTTATATGGCCTTAGAAACATCAAGCCTGTTTGGATTTGAGATGTGAAAAATTGTGTTGGCCTTGAGATGAAGCCCCCAATTCCCTCCATCAGTTCTCCAGAAATTGAAGATGTTACTAAAATTAGGCTGCTCTTAACCAGGAACGTTTACTTGCATCAAGAGCAACAAGCACTTGAGCACTTATAGTCCAGCCTGGGAAGAATTGTCCCTGGTGTCCTTTAACACAAAAGCCAGCCAAGTGACTCTAGAGACAAATGACCTGGAATGAAACCATGGCTTGGCCACTTACCTTCTGTGTGAATTTAGTTGACTTCTCTGAGCCTCTGTTTTGTCCTAGGTAAAATGTGAATAAGACGACCTACCTCAAAGAAGTCATTGTGTCTATTTGACAAATTAGAGGGCTTAGTACTTAGTGTTCAAAAAGCGTTAGCTGTCATTATAACTCTTATTGAGAGCTTGCTTTTGTCAATAGAGAAACAAAAATAAGCCTACCTATTAAGAAATATCTTCTTATCTGCATGGTATGATCAATGGAATCCCCATCCTTACTGTCTCACCTTTGGGCCTTCCAAAGGCTTGAGCATTCTGTGTATGGGGGATCGGGGTGGTAACAGTCTAAATTATTTTGTATTTGCTAGATATTTTGATAATCCATTAGTACCTGTTGCCCTCTAGCAACAACTAGGGCTCTGAGGGGATGAGACATTTCAATGGAGAAAATAGTCAAGAACAATTCAGAGCTCAGGACATTATAGTGAGAGGTTACTGACACATCGTCACAAACCATGGCAACCAAGACAGAAGGTGGCAGAGCTAGGGTTACTGAAGTCACTTCTCTGACAGTCCTCTCCCCTTCAGCCAGGCTGATGTGCCTCCATGCCTCCCCTTCTCCACCTGGCCCATTCTCCTCTGGATTCCACTAAAAAGCGAGGCCATAGGATTTCTTCCCTAAGCATTTTCCCTCTCTGGGCCCAGATACTACCAGGTGCTCCATCCCCAGTGTTGCCATTGAATGCTGTGTGTGTCCATTTGCTTATTTTATGTCCCATTATAATCACTGTAGGTGACTCTACGTGTCTGCTTTGCTTCACCTAGTTGCAAAGACTCAATAGGATGGGAACTGGTCTCCTCTCCTGCAGAGACCACATCAGTCTCTCTGGAGATGAGGCTGTTTCAAACACACGTGTCCCTCCCTTCTCAGGGCTGCCTACCCCCTCCCTAGGAACATCACTGTCATAGTCGGCCTCTGTTACTGATGGGAGGTGTCATATGATGCTAGTGTGTTGGGGCAGAGAAAAATATCGAAACCCATGGTTTAAACCAGTGTTTCACAAAGTGTGGTTCCCTACCTATATTTGAATCATCTGATGTCCTTTCCCCAATAAAATCATCTTATAACTGCTAGCATATAATACCCATCATAGCGCCTGGCATACATATAAGGCATGTGATAAATGTTTACTGAATGGTCAAATACATTTATCTCTCTGTTTCTTGGTTCTCTAATCTGGAAAGTTATCTCTGAGGTCCTTTTCAACATTCTATGGTTGGAAGAGTTCAGTAATTAAGCTATTTTTGCTCCTTGTACCCTATGCCAATTTCTCACAGCCCTTGCTAAGACTCTGAACCCAGATATCTCAACAATAATTAACATTTACTGACACTTACAACTTGACAGGCTTTATGCTAAACATTTCATGTATGCTCACAATAGCACTATGAGTTAAGTATCATTGTCCCCATAGTATAGATGGGAAAATTGAGACACAAATTGGTTAATTAACTTGTCCTAGGTCACACCGTGAGTTATAAAAGCAGGATTCCAACTCAAGGAATTTGATTCCAGAGTTGATATGCTTAACCATTCTGCTGCGCTGCTTCCTAATATTTATTGAGTACCCAGCACGCTGCAGGGCTCTGTACCGGGCACTCTGTTGACAAAGGTGTGCAGACCATACGTGATTCTCACCCCGTTGGAGCACATAGTCTCAATGGGGAAATAGATATTAAACAAGTAGACATACTGCATATTTAACATTATCCAGTAAGAGAAATACTATGAAGAAAAAAAAAGAGAGAGAGAGAGAAAATAATAAATGAGACTATTTAAGATTGGTTGTCAGTGAAGACTTTAATGAGAATGTGAACTTTAGGTACCCTCCCAATGAGCCCCTCAAGCTGAGAAAACAGCATGTGCACATGTCCTGGAGTATTCGAGGACAGAGTTAGGAAGGGACTAAATTGTAATAGTTTGGGGTTTATTCTGTGTGATTTCATTCCAAATGAAGTCTTTTATGGCATAGAAAAAGTCAAAGCAGGAACTGAGGATTCCAATGAGATTTTCCCACGAAGTCAAAGCAAAGCTCAAGATGGACCTGCAGACAGTTTGCCAGCAGGGTGCAGGAGAGGAAGATCAAAAGCGATAAAAGGGCCTGGAAGCAAGACACAGTGTTAGGACGGTATTTGCTTGAGTGATGGTGGTGGAAATACTCTGGCCAAACTTGAGGGGATCAGAGAAAAGAAGGCCTTGAAAATGGCTTTCTGAGTCTAACTGGAGAAGTACCACAGCCCTGCCGTGGGAGGACTTTGCCCTCAGAACGATAGAGAGAAGGGAGCAGAGAGATAGGCCAAGGAATTCAAGAGGGTGCCCAGAGCCTTCTTTTACCTTCTTTTTACCAGAGGCTGATCTAGTCCCTGCACCCCTGTCTTCTACCCCTCCATCACCATCCCACCCCATCATCACGCCAGCCCTGAGAGTCTCAATTCCAAATGCTCTGCTTAATCATGAACCTAATGGATGCGTGAAGGTCTAAGCCCAGGTCATCCACAGGCATCGCACTTGGAGGCTGCACTGTTGTGGTATTTACCTTTTCTGTAATTGAAAGTAGAATATGGTAACTCATGCTCCACAACCAAATGTCCCTTCTCTCACTTTCTTCCCAAAATACACTTGATTAAATAAGATGGGGATAATTAGGATAAAGCAAGCTGGGGTAGGAGGGAGGAGAAAAGTCTTTGCTCTCTGAGTTGCTGATCAGAAATAATACAGGCCCCAGAATAAGTTCTGAGGTTAAGCCTACATCCTTGTTACTGATAGTGATCAGAAAGAGCACAGGAAGCAGGTTTGGCTATTAAGATTAGTGAGATGAATTTGTCATCAAAAAAGAGATAACAAGTGTTAGTGAGGATGTAGAGAAAACAGAACTCTTGTGCACCACTGGTGGGAATGTAAACAGGTACAGTCACTATGGAAAACAGTATGGAGGTTCCTCAAAAAATTAAAAATAGTACTACCATATGATCCAGCAATCTCACTTCTGGGTACGTAGTTGAAGGAAACAAAATCACTACCCTAAAGCGATGTCTGCACTCCTACGTTCATTGAAGCATTATTTATAATACCCAAGACGTGGAAACTACCTAATTATTCATTGATGGGTGAATGGATAAAGAAGATGAGGTATATATACACAATGGAATATTATTCAGCCATAAAAATGAAGGAAATCCTGCCATTTATGATAACATGGATGGATGTTGAGGGCATTATGCTAAGTGAAATAAATCATACACAGAAAGACAAATACTGTATGATCTCACTTATATGTGGAATCCAAAAAAACCAAACTCATAGAAACAGAGATTAGATTGTGGTTGCCCAAGGTGTGGGGTGAGGGAATTGGGTGAAGGTGGCCAAAATGTCCAAACTTCCAGTTATAAGTTAAGTAAGTACGAGGATATAACGCACAACATGGTGACTATAGTTGATAATACTGTACTGTATATTTGAAAGTTGCTGAGAGAGTAAATCTTAAAAGTTCTCATCACAAGAAAAAAAAATTTATAATTATGTGAGGTGCTTATAGACTATCATCTCACAACATATACATATATTAAACCTTTGTGTTGTATACCTTAATCTTATACAATGTTATATGTCAATTATATCTCAATAAAACTAGGAAAAAATAAGAGGTGTTCAACCCTTGAGGGTCAGTGTAAAACTTGAAGGTGTAGAACAGGTTGTCCTCCTGCTCATTGGGCAACTTCCTGCTACCTACCTCCTGACGCTGGCATTGCCGGCCTTTGCCCTGGGCTAGGCAGCTCTTCCTGCCTTTACTGATGACATTCTCAGACCTGTTCTAAGCAGGAAGAGGTCAGGCTTGGGCAAGGACCTGCAACTGGGTCACCAAAGTGCTAGAGGGTGGAGATTGCAGTGGGTGGAACAGAGTTCAGAAGTTCTTGTATCCCATGAACATGCTATTTTGGGATCTCTCCTTGGAATTCTTACTTTCTTGAAATGCCCTGTGGTTGGTTTGGTGATGGAATCTTAGAGTCTAAAGTGACCTGAAGCAGATTCTTGGGCCTGCTTCTAGCCAAAGCCAAAAGTACGTGGTAACTGAGAGCCCCAGATAGTAATACAAAGCATTCCCTGTCCCAGAGTATTCTCTGTAACTCTAACTCTCTGGGGTATAATCAGGGGTAGGAGTAATCAAGAGGTGGAATTTGAGCAAAATTCAGACTGCAGACCCCAGCAGTAGTAACGTTGACCCCCTTGGCCCTGGCTGTGCCCAACTAGACTTCTTCCAGCCCACTTTCTTCTACTCATCCTGGCCCAGCATTTTCCCCTCTCTCCTCTGCTCTGGCCTGCCCAGTCCCAGAAAGATAAAAAAAAAAGCCTAAAATTTGACTCTGCTAGCCCGAAGGAAATCCTATGGGAACAAGTAGCTACCTTCTATGATTTCACATCAAATGATTAGGTGTCCTATTATTATTACTAACAAAAATATCTATCATTTGAGCAGTGTTCCTGTATGTCAGATGCTATTCTGGTAAAATAAGAGTCTTGTCCACAAAAATCTTGTGTTTGGGAAAAGATACAGAAAATTTAAATTAAACACATGTTCTTTTAAAAGCAAGATGGTTACAGATGATGATAAGTGCTGTGAAAGAAATTTTTTTAGAAAGATTATGCAATATATAAAGGCCAATATGTGGGCCTTTTCATATAGAGTGACCATGGATGGCGGCTTATTTGAAACCTGAAGAATGAGATGGAGCTATCCAGAGAAGAACCAGGTAGACAGCAACCCAGACACAGGAACAGCTAACGCAAGGGCCCTCAAGCCAGAACAAGCTTTGCATGTTCCAGGAAGAGAAAAGAAGCCCGTATGGCTGGAGGGGAGCCAAGAAGAGATGTGAAGCCAGGAAAGGCAGAAGTCAGTTCATGCGAGGCTTTGTAGAATTTTGTTCCGGAACCAATGAAAGTCTTTGAGGGACTTTAAGTGTGATGTGATCTGATTTATGTTTTATGAAAGTTCACTTTGGGTGCTGAGTGGAGAACAAATTATAAGAAGTAGAATTTGGGAGGCTACTCAGAAACCAGGCAAGGGATTGTGGTGGTTTAGATTAGAAAGAGTGATGGCAGTAGCAGTGAAATAAAGTGTAATAACTGTGCAGTTTTATAGAAAAGGAAACTGATGTTCAGAGAGGCTAGGGAAACTGGCAAGATTGCACAGCCAGCTAGTTGCATGCAAAGCCAATATTCAACATTTATCTATCTGATGCCAAAGTATATTTGCCTTTCTCTGCATTTCTTTGAGTCTCTGTTTTCTCATCTGTAAAATAATGGTTTGGATTAGATTATCTATGAGATGTCTTCCAGTTCTAAAATATCAAAATTTTTCGGCTAATTCATCAAAACTTGAGCAAATTGTCTCTGCTTAGATATGTTTGATGATCCTTGGATAGTCTTATCATATGTGCCTCTGAGTTTTTTTTTTTTGTCTTGCATGGCAAGGACACACACACAAGTGTACAGAACACCTGTGTGGTCTTCAGTTTACAGGAACTTTCAAGATAAGGATGAGAAAGAGACCATGTCTGGCCACAGCGTCAGCTGTGAATCTTGAGTTGTCTGCAAAAAGCAGTCCAGCCAGTGAGAAATAATGATGGAGGGCAGGTAGGAAGAAACATCTGAAGGAGAGCAAGGCTGTCGGATAATCATGGGGACAAATAAGACATAGATTAAAAAAAAAAAAATCAAATCCATCACCTACAAAATGAGAATCCTTTAAAAATCAGGTTATGGCTTTTTGTTTTTTATTTTTAACACATCTTTATTATTTGAATTTTTGTGTAAAGTGTGTATTACTTTTGTAGTACAATTTTTTTAACAAAGTAAAGAACAGCCGATTTATAATAACAGATCTCTTAAAGTCAGTAAGTAGTGTGGCAATACGCTCTGGATATCTGGATATTCTGGGAGAGGCACAACTTCAAATATTTTGGTGGTAGAGCAGAAAGAGGAAGTATTGACATCGAGAAGTCACTTAATGCCATGGCTACCAGCTCAGATTCTGGAGCCAGACTGCCTTCCTTGAAATCCCGGCTCTACCACTTACTGGCTGTGAGACTTTGGGCAAATTTCATAATCTTCTGGGGCCTCTGAATATTTATCCATAAAAAAGAATTAGCAATTATCCCATGCCATGGAGTAGCTATAAAAACCAAGTGACTTAGTTTACGTAATTGTAAAGGTAACCTGTCTTCAGACCGTATGTCCAGGTTTTCCTTTGGTCAGAGGTTTAATATGGATGAGTAATTATCAAACTTTATCAAGGCACAGCTTCTTGGAGTTTTCCTACTCTGGCCCTTCCAGAGCCCTCCAGATCCTTCTGCTATGAGGTTAGGCCTTGGTGTGTAGTTCACGTGCTCTAGGAGACAGAGTTTGGACTTGAAGTTCTTCTAATCCAAGCTCTCTGTAAATAAAAAGAGAGCTTGGAGGTTGAGGAGAACCACGGCACTAGAGATAAGGTATTACATAATCTTTAGGAATGAATGGCTAAATGAGGTAGAGAATAATCAACTCTTTCAACGATCAGATAGGGGTTCTTTCCAATCAGCCCATGGCTTTTAGTTAAGTGACATTCCATGAATTTCACTATGCAGGATTATATATGTATCTAGAGAATTTCATATTCTCTCTGATCATAGCTTCCTAGTTGAATATATTCTTAGTCTATGTCAGTGTAGCCATTTGTAATAGAGTTCAGAGATGGTAAAAATGTGTGTAATGCTATCAGTGGCATGAAGTCAAATGTCAGGAAGTAATATTTACCCTGACTCATTCTGATGTGTCAAGGCTAAAATGATTAGCTTAAGGGAAAGTCCTTCTAAGAGAAGAAAAGAACCTCCAGGTACTCAGAATGAATAGGGCAAGTCAGGACTCTCACTGTCTGTTTCTATGACTCTTTCAATAGCTTCCTCATGGTCTTACCATTTTTGTTTCCTAAGCTCTACTTCTTATCTTGTTATTGTAAGTCTTTGGAGACCCTTACCTTCCTTCCATGGCAAAGAAAAGACACTTTAGAAAAATCACAGCTTGCCCACTCTTCTTCTTCCAGAAAGAGCCATGGAGAAAATGAAAACGACCAGGTCTCTTAGGGTTTTCACTTGTCCACCCAGGCTTCGGATGTTAAGGAGTTGGAGCTTTCACTCCCGTATTTGGTCCCTCTCGAAAGCAAAAGTACAACACAATGCTTAAGAGTATGAGTTCTGGAGGTGACACATATGGATATGACTCCACCACTTGGTAGTTGTGTCACCTTGGGCCAATTACTTAACCCTAGTCAGCTTTATTTCTCTCATCTACAAAAGGAGGACATAATAACACTTACTTTATAGAGCTGTTGTGACAAATAAGATAACGCATTTAATGAATCAACCTTAGTAACGTTAGCTATTTTTATTACGCTGTTATGCCCTAACAATACAGCCAAACCACACCATTCTCCCTCTTGTTTACTCTACTCAAGCCACAAAAGCCTTCTTTTCTGCCCCAACAAGATGGCCTGTCTCAGGCTGTTTGCTCTGATACGCCTCTTGAAAGGAAAAGCTTCAGAATGCAATGTGCATGATGCCACCTGAGTTGTGTCACACAGAGGCCCTAGGTAATCTGAAAATGGTCATGTTGTGAATTTGTTTGGTGCGACTGGTGAGTCTTGCAGGAATAGGAAAATTATAGAGCTGGTCCCTGTTCTGAGACTCACTCCTGCCTGGAACGTTCTCTTCCCCACACACGTCTTTATATGGCTGGATCCTTCTCAACATTCCATCTCAACTGAAATGTCACCTCCACAGAGAGGCTTTCTCTGACCACCCCAGGTAAAGTGCTTCCCCGGCCTCATCACTCTCCATACTATTTCTCTGCATTGTGGGCCTCAGACCTGTTGTCACTATCTGGATTGTTTATCTTCATATGTGTTATTGTATGTCCGTCCCTATGATAACGTAAACCGCATGAGGACAGAGCCCTTGTCTGTCTTGCACAAGCTGTATCCTCAGTGCCTGGCACAAAGTGCACACTCAATAAATATTTGTTGAATAAATAAATGAATCAGTAAATTCTTGTATATTCCATGGAATTCAAAGCACCCTTTGGGGCCACGGCCTTGGCAGGTCTGAGGCATCCTCCACATGTGCAAAGCCAAACTTCCCTGACTCCAACCCTCCCATTCAAAGATCTTAGAGGGTCTTTTCTCATGCTGGTTGCACTGCATGTGAAATAAGTCACCAAGCCAAATGTGCCTTGGTCCCATTACACAAGATCTGGTATTTACGACATGGAAATGGGCTTTGCAATTATGCATTGGGAATGTCCTTGGACTTCAGATGGTCTCTCAGGGAACTGTGGAAAGGTGCTGAGTGAGGAGAAGAATGTCCCTTGGCTAGCAGTCCTATGTATGCTGAAACTCCCAACCTCTAGCCTCAAGAAGAGGGAGGAAAGAGAAGGACCAAGAAGAATGTCCAAGATTGAGTTGTCCATGGGCTTCTTGCACAGGCCCTTGGAAAATGCATGAATGAGAATTAACTGAGACAACCTAAGAAACGCTGAGGGAATGATCCCAAATCTGATGTCAAAGTTAGCAAGGGGCTTCAATGTGAGGTTTCCTTTTGCATTGTTGCTGGATGGCGAGCGAGAGTTTCCTCATGAATGCCAAGCTTCCCAGCATTTCGAGACTTGTTGATATTAAATATGTTTTGTTAATTGTTTTTCTTTTCTAATGCTTACCTCATTATAGCAAAGTACTAGCTGCTTAATTTAGGAGGGAAAAATCGTGCGTGCACTTTTGCACCTGGACTAATGCAGAGATTAAATGTTGTATCCAAAAAGAATAGAACACTTGGAAATGGATAAATTAAGAGTAGGTTCTGGTGAAGGGTTACAAGATTAGAAAAAGTGGAACCTCAGAGTAAATCCCTGTTCTGTCACAAAAATATATCATTTATTCAATACATTTTCCCTGAGCACCTATTATATACCAGATCTTATTCTAGATGTTGAGAATACCAGGATGTATGTAAAAGAAACAGTTTCAGCCATCCTGGAGCTGACAGCCTTGTTGGGGAGATAGACAAACAAATCACAGAGTCATGTGACTAAGTGTCATTAAGGGGTATGGAAACACAGCAAGGAAAGCAGCTAACCAAATCTATCAATTTCACAGAAGAGGTGTTGGAGAAACGATAATCTGTCATCTGGTGAAGACAGCAAACTTGTGAACCTGTTTTTCTTGCCAAATGAATCAGGCAACATGAGAACACTAAATTATTTGAAGGGATATGTGCCAACATCACTCCTGCCTCAGTCTTTGCGCATGTCCCCCTCTTTCCCCGGGGTTCCAAGTGCCCCACCCACCCACTAATCCCTACTCCCTTTGGCTCTCAACTGAGATATCACTTTCTGGGAGGAAGCCCTCTCTGACTCCTGCATGACAGAATGCTCTGCTCTTTCTATGTGTTTCCATAACATTCATTTGTCTCCCCATCAGACTAACACTTACACCCCCACAATGTGCCAGGCTGTGTTCTCAGTGCTTTACCTTTATTAACTCATTCATTGTCTTCACCAGCTTACGAGGTATTATTACTACACCCACTTCACAGATGAGGAAACTGAGGTCCAAAGAAGTTAGGTAATTCACCTTAAGCAGTGACAGAGCCAGGACGCAAACTCAGGAATGCAGCTTGGGGTCTGCTTTTTTATTATCCACGCTGTACCTCCTCTTAAGATAGGTAAATCTCTCTATAACACCCTGTTCTGTCTGCCTCCTGCTCCAGATTGCAAGCTCCTCAAAAGTGGAGACCATGTCTTACTCAGTTACACCCCCAATGCCTAGCCCAGGGCCTGGTGCATAGTAGACATTCGATGATGCTTATTGCCTACTTTTTAAAGAATGTTGGGATACCACATGGTCTACACCAGTCACAAAGGAGCCACTACCTCTGCCAATATATAAATGGGTGATATGAGGGCTCTCCTTCCAAGTGATGGATCTGCCATTAAACAGACTTCTTGAGACTCAGGATCTAACTCAAATGAAGGGCATTGGGACTGCTGGAATACAAAACCTGGAGTAACATCTGGGAGATTTTTGCTATAGATGGCTCCTTGTGAAATTCTTCCAAGTATAACTAAGCTCCAGAATGCTTCTTTTTCATTCAATTTCTTTTGCTAAGGTAGTTCTGTAACTCAGTGTTACTCACCTACCCCCACCCTGGAATGGGGTTTTCTTTTGTCTTTTGTTGGTGCTTATGGTGCAATCAGGGTATAGAAGAAAATCTGATCCAACGCTTGTTTGTGTTATCAGCTGCCGTCTGCACAACTGCTTCCAACAGTAATGGTGCAGTGCTTCACCACACTCCTGCTATGGCCTTCTCTCTCCCATATGTCCTGCATCATTTTGCTTAGTACCTTCTCTTTGCTGCTTATCTATTAATTCCTGGCTTCACCAGGTTATACATCTGGGTCTAGGCATGCTCAGTGTCTCCAGGGGAACCTTGTGGGAATTAGGCTGGGTAGACGAGATATCTCTTGATTTTTTACTTTTCTGATATGTCAGAGGTGATCACATTTCAAAGGTACTCAGGAAATCATGGTCAGAACATATGGCAAAGGTAACAATAGCAGTAGTAAAGGAACACTTTAGTGTTAGCAAAGCATTTTTGCTGGAGGTTTGAGAGAGATTTTGTACTTTTTTTAAAATCAGCTAAAACTCATTGGCCGTTACTTAGACATGTAAGAATTTCAAAGGCATCAATGTAAACAGTGAAATGAGAAGAACTTTTAAAGGGTACTGTTGTGAAAATAACAATCAATAGGCACCTACCATCTGGCATGGAAAGTAAATGGTGTGGCTTAAGTAGTTCTCATTAATTATATGTCCTTAACTGAGTTTTAACATACAGATTATTAATTCTTAAAGAATTAAAATGAATTGAATTATTTTAGTCCCCAAACCAGGCATCATTTATTGTTTAATGTTTAAAAGTCAATCAATTAATTTTATTCAATCAATCTTTGATACAGTAGGTGCTTTAATGAGTTAAACAAGGAACATTATTTCTCGCTGGGTGAGGCTCAGACAGACAAGATAGAACACTGCCTAAATCTGTTTTTATTTGCCCTGATTTTGCTCATTTAAGTTGAGCTGACCTACCAATACCACATGGCTAGCACCAAATAAAAATGAGTCCTGGATGCCCCATTCCCAACTTGCTTCACGTTCCTGTCCTTCCCAGGTCTTCACTTGGCCCCTAAACCCTTTCTCTGCTCTCAGCTCTCAGATCGCATACCTGAAATGGCTTTTCTGGCTGTCAATTTTCCATTCCTCTCTTAGGTAGAGTTTCACATTAGTTTTCACTTGGATCCACTTCTGGGTGACCACTATACTTAAAACCAGTCTTGGTCTCTGCGATGTTACCTGGTCCAGTCCACTACAAGAAGGAGTCAGACTTACTGACCCTACTCCCAATATACCTTAGAAGTTGTAATTTTTGTTCAATGTGCTTAATAGTAGGAAGACAACAAAAATGATGTTGTGATCATGAATTCAGAAGACCAGGAATTTTGAAGAGAAGGAAAGGAAGAAAGAGAATAAAGTCTTCTCTTCATGATTCGGTCAACAGTGAGAAGTCTTAATAGAAGAGGCTTGGACTGATTCAGAAGATTTGTTACAGAGTGTTGCTATTCAATCAAAGGAATATTTTAGGTTCTCTAAAGATAAATTATTGTAGGGGGAAATGGAATAAATTCCCTTAGGCATTATCTTTGGCTTGTGAGAGGGAGACTGAGGAGGTGTAAATGATGGACGGTTTCCTAGCTTTCCATTGGAAGGAAGAAATAGTACACAGACACTGCAGTGATTCCAAACCACAAAACACCTTCATAAAGACGTTCACATGGAATGTGTTTGGGATTTTTTTTTTTTCACACGAATGATAAATTGCCAAGTCCACCTGGCTCCAGCCCTTACAGGCACTATTTTAACACTTCCTGTCCTTGAACAGAGTTTCCCTGAGTTTTCTGCAACATTCTTCTCCAGATGCCTTAGGACTGCTTCATTTTGGCCCTTCACCTCAGGCTTTCCTCAGTGGTTTCAGCTCTTTTCAGCACAACCATTTAGATCCCAAGCTTATTTATTTTACAACTAAACATGTTCAAATAGGTGGCTTGTAAAGACAATTTACCGAATGACAGGATTGTCATTTCTCCAAACACCTCTGCCCGTGGGGTTCGGTATATTCTCCATTCCCTTCATCCTTTGCACTACTTCGATATTCTTCTGCTCTGAAAGAACTGGGTCGACTTTTCTTTCCTGTTTGTCCAAGGGATTGAGAAATTCAGTAACCCTCTTGAGTTTCTGGAGCCCTTGAGGAGGTCACACTGCCACTTTTTGTAGTCTAAATTGTTCTAAAACACCTAGTCTCACTGGGAACAATGATTTATAGTGGATTTTCCTCTGGAATTTTTGCAAACATTGTTTACCCTGTGTATTAGTTTCCTATATATGAAAACAAATTATACCACAACTTGGTGGCTCAAAGAACATAAATTGTCTCACAGGTGTCGAGGCCAGAAGTCTAAAATCAAGGTGTCAGCAAGACCACACTCCCTCTGGGGGCTCTTGGGAGAAACCTTTGTTGCCTCTTCCTGCTTTGGGAGGCTGTTGGCATTCTTTGACTTCCAATCTTTGCCTAAATGCCTCCTCCTCTTCATGTGTTTGTTTTCCTCTTCTGTCTCTTACATAGAGTCTTGTCGTTGGATTTAGGGCCCACCAGGTAATCCAGGATGATCTCCTCTCAAGATCCTTAACATCTCAAGATCCACCTGCATATATTCTTTCTCCAAATGAGGTAACATTCACAGTGTCTGGGCGTTAAGACATGGACTCACCTCTTTGAGGCCACCATTCAACCCACTACACCCTGTATTCTGATGAAAATTAGCTGCAGACAACTGACACTCACGCTCATATGTTCAAAATGGTGCTCAAATGCCCATTTTAGACACAACGCAGATCTAGTACCAGCTTTCCAAAGTTTGCTCTGCACATTCATGGAGAAAGATGCATGTAATCTCCTCAGATGAAAGCAGCTAGAGATGCTGGTGACTCCAAAACTGGAACAGGGTAGCTGAAAGGTGTCATGGGAAGTAACAGTTTCTCTAATGAATCCAGCTCTTTTCGAGATTTCAGTGAAGGCTAAGTCTTCTCCACAGCCATGTTAGTTTCATCCCAGGCCCCAAGTCAACATCCAGAAGACTTTTCCTTTCTATCACTTCCTCTACCACTTATTTTAAATTCAAAATGGATCTCCTCAATACTCCTTTGTTAGTAATCATTAGAACAAATAGATTAAAAATCAGTACGGCTGTAGAATATTTGAACAAAATAGCTCTTGGCCAGAAACCCCTCTATTAGGGCCTCTGTTGACTGTGTGTGATACATGTTGGTCTTCTGAATCCTTCCTCAGTGGATCCTCTGCTTCCTACTCTTCTGGATAGCTGACTCTGAGAAATACATAGAAGACAATCTTTCCATCCACTCATCCTACAGATCTATATGAAATAGCTCATTTATTAAGCATCTACTACATTGTGGAGGATTAAAAGGTGACTCATAACAGCACTGAATCCTGTACAAAGACATAGAAAGTGCTTTTCCACATATGATCTCATTTGATCCTCAAAATAAACTTGCAAAATTACTTGTATAGTTGGCACTTCACAAATTATGAAACTGGAGCAAAGACAGGGGAAGGAAGTGTCCAATATTCCACAACTAGTAAGAGGTAGAGCTGGACCTCAACTCAAAAATGCCTCACTCTGTAGCCCTTTCCTGCGACGTGCAAACAATATCCTCAAGATGAACCTCTGGTAAGGTAGTTTATCAGTCAGGCTCCCAGTAGGAAACACAACTCACTCTAGATGGTGCAGATGAAAAGACTTTAATGAAAGGACTACACATAGAGGTGTGAGTATGTTACGGGAATAAACAAGGGCTGTTGAGGCATCCAGACACTAGCAACAATGGTAAGCCATTACTAGTTCTATGGCGGAAGGAGCAAGGGGAGAAAAGAGTGCAACTAAAGCCTGATGAAAGCGGAAGAGTAGAGGAAGGGCCACTTGGCAGAAGCTGTAATCTTGGAGGGAGGCAGCTACTGGTTACTGCGGTGCTGAAACAGGGAGGAAGAGGGAAGGGCTGTCCTTTCCAACCTTGATCTTCCTGCTGGTGCCTCCTATTGGCTGAAATCAAATGGAAGCCGGCAAAGTCAGAGCTAGCTGACAAAGTACTTAAGGATCAGCATCCCAGAGCATGGAACAAGATAGAGAAAGTCAGAGAATGCCTCTGGGTGGAGGCTGAGTTGGTGCCAACAGAGAACCAGCCCAGAAAGATAAAATATGTACATAAATAGATTCCAGAGGAGAAAGAGAACTTCCAGCTAGCAGGTAAGTAGGTTGAGTTAGTGTGAGCCTGGGAATCAGGGAAGTCTTCATGGAGAAGTGCTCTAGCTGAGTCTTGAAGAAAAGACAGGATCTAGAAATACAGAGATAAAAAAGAAGGTATTATCAGGCAGAATGAAGAATACCACAAAGCCACATGGACACATGGTGTATGTGGGGTTGGGAGCGCATATGTGGGGAATAACTAATTCTCTTGGGAATATGAATGTAGGAGAGGAGAAATAAGGCTAGAAGGTAGATTGAGCCCTGGTAGTGAGGAGTCTGAAATGTTCTGTGAAGGAATTTGACTTTTATTCTAGGGGCAGTGGAGCACCAGCAGCAGTTCTATCAGGGGGAGTCTTCAGAGAGACAAAAAAGCAGAAAGCAGAGACTGTAGACCATATAGGGGAAGGAGAGTGCTTTTTTTATGAAAGAAGAGGCTGCTGAAAGGTTTTCTTTTTGCTTGAACCTAAACAAGCCAGGTTACCCCAGGACGGTCTTCACCAGATCCATTCTCCCATCGGCTTTCTTCCCTAGACATTAAAAATCAAGTTCAGGCTCAGTAAAAAATTCAGACATCTGGCCAGTTGGTTTAGTTAGTCTACTGGTGCCAGAATTTAAGGGACATCATTAAAAAAGCAGTAAATTCAAAGAGAAACCTAGTCAACAGGTAATAGATATTTAATAGTAAATTTTGCTGGCCACTGGTCTCTCTTAGGTCAGAGTGAATCAACCCTCTATTCAGAGATTGTTTGTTTGTTTCTTTTGTTTTGTTTGGTCCTAACAGAAGTTTGGAACTTTTATACAGCCATGTGGTCCAGATTCCATGAAGCAAGTCTCACCAGATAATTCTACTGAAGTCCAAACCTCTCTCAATCTGGTTCCAGTTGCTGTAACTACTTGCAGAATTCTCAAAGGAGGGAAATGAGATAGAGGGTAGAGAGGCTGCAATGTGCCAAGTCCTAGGATGTTGTCAGAGAGATATTCATGAATGAAGAATGATTGCAAAGCCAAAGATTCCACACAAATGTCTATGCTCACAGAGTAGTTTGTTGACTTTAGAAAACTGATTGGGCTTAAAATACATGGTCACTTGCCAATATATTCTTTGTTAAGATATAATCACAGGGGAATTTCTCGGTGCACCCATTCATACAAGTGAGGTGGAAAATAGACAGAAATAGCTTATAGACCATTTTTGTTTTAGTTATCTGTTTTTGAGATAACCTTGGTTTGGTGGAGACTATTTAGATAAATCAGTTTTTTGCCTCCACTTGGCGATAACTCATGATGCCCAGACTTTTAGAAGGAAGTATGATATAGATAAGATATCTATATAATGCCAATACATATCTGGGACCACATAGGAAACTGACTGATTTGGTTTTCCCTTATCTCATTTAGAGCACTATGTTGACAAGAGGATTCGGTCTGCAGTCGATCCTGACTTGAGCACTCACTAGCCTAGTATTCCAAGACCAGCGCTTAATCTTTCTGAGCCTGATTCCTCTTCTGCAAGATGAGTGGGATGATGTTCACACCACATTAGGAAAATCAAATGATAAAGTCTGTTGTTGGGCTTTTCTAAAAAATTGTGGCGCCTTGTATAAGCGGTTGTTTGTTGTTATTGCAATCATTTCTTGGGAATATATCTATTTCAATTTACCTGATCAGAAATGGTGATAATGGATTTTAAAAGTTTACTAGCTATCTCTCTGTGTCTCGGACTTTGGTCTTTAGACATGTAGAAAATGATGCTATGTAATTCAAC
The DNA here is from genome assembly GCF_020826845.1 of Diceros bicornis minor. Taxonomy (NCBI): domain Eukaryota; kingdom Metazoa; phylum Chordata; class Mammalia; order Perissodactyla; family Rhinocerotidae; genus Diceros; species Diceros bicornis. Next base: position 25,347,452 of record NC_080746.1, read on the forward strand.
TCTTAAAAAATTGTTTCATTTCTTGGTTAAGTGCTATAGGACTCATGGAGATGAGTAAACACAGTTCCTGTACTCCTGGGACTTACAGCAGAGTGAGGAAATGGATAGATGATTGATTGATAGATAGATAGATAGATAGATAGATAGATAGATAGATAGATAGATAGATATAGAAGGTAGATATCTACCTCTATAGAGGTAGATATAGAATAGAGTGGGAGTGCCTTCCCTTAGTTTGATTTTGCTGATGAGTGTCCTTTACAAATAAAGCTTTGCTCTCAACTGCTTCTGATGACAATGGACATGGCTGTGAAATCGGAAAGTGAGAAGTTCTCCAAGAGGAATGGGTTTATCAACAGCCATGTTTGACTAAGTACTTGCTATGTGATTTTCCTCATTGGGATTTGGTGGAAGAGTTCTTAAAACTTTCCTGAAAGCAGATGGAAAGTGACTCTCTAGCTACGGATAAAGGGGTCTTTCCCACTTTGTGTCCTGGTTAGTGAGGGCAGCATTATAGAATCTTGGATGTAAAAATGAAAATCATTTAAAAGACCAGAGAACAGTTTAATGTTTTTCTTATGAGTTTCTCCTGAGATACTTTAAAAAGTAAAACAATAACAAAAAGGCTAATTCTTACTTTTTAGGTAGTAGTGTCATTTGGTAGTACATACCTCAAGACACCCTTTGAAAACATAGACCCGGCTTATGGACCCTAAAAAATGGCCCATTTCTTTAACAGACTATGTATACATTAAAAGAAACAAACTTCAATAGAATTAAGACTGGTTGAGACACCAAGGATGAAAGAATCTGTATTTTTTAAAGTATCATAAGGTACTTTTATGGCCAGGAAAAAAAAAAAAAAGTCAGACAAGACAAGATTTAGATTTCTGCCCTTCAGCAAGACCCAGCACTTTGATTAACTCCACCTGGAGAAGAGAAGGCTTATGAGGATGCTGAGTTATCCCCAAGGAGACATTGTGTACAAAACGTGATTTTAGGCTCTGTAGATGAAGTTTCAGTGAATTGTCTCCCATTTGTGCTCAAAACCATGCCAAATGGTGAGGAAAAAAAAATCAAACCATTTATCTTTGACTTGTAGACCTTTGGGATGTTATCTCTGAATGGAATAATATCTACTCTAGGAAGTTGGGATACTTCACAATAAAATCAAACGTTTAAGGAAGTAAATGGGGTAAAAGACCATGGAGAAAAAAATACGATAAATTTAACCATTTGTTTCTTACTGGAACTTTTAAAATTGCAACGGTGATTTCTAGAGAAGTAATAAACTTGGGAGGTGAGTGAGTGAGTGAGTGAACAAACAAAACATGGTGAATGAATGGACAAACAAAAACCTAGCCACTTGTAAATACTTAGGTGTCTCTCCTACCTTCCCTGCCCCATGGACAAATCGGGATTACCTTCTTGATGAAGAGCATTGAAATACAGTCATGTACTGCATAACGACGCTTTGGTCAACGACAGACCGCATATACGACGGTAGTCCCATAAGATTAGTACCATATAGCCTAGGTGAGTAGTAGGCTAGACCATCTAAGTTTGTGTAAGTACACTCTGTGATGTTCACACAATGATGAAATCGCCTAATGACGAATTTCTCAGAAAGTATCCCCGTCATTAAGCGACGCATGACTATAATTACACAAAATGTTATCAGAGATCGTCTAGCAAAGGTTTGTAGGTATTTTTAGCTGTGGAAACTTCTTCAAATGAAATATTGCGTGGAGACCCCACATGTATATGTATAAGATCAAAATGGAGCTTCTCTAGTTGAAGCAGAGACCAGGAGCCCCCAACTCAGATAATCCTCCTCTCTGCAGACAACAGGACACCATGATATACAGTTTGAAAACCACACATCTCCTCATCTTATTCATGTGACATCATGACAACTGGAGACCAGAGAGGTGAAGTGATGTGCCCGAGATCATACAGTAAGCATGTAGCAAAATTAAAACTGCTGCCCAATCCTTCTAATTCCTCATTTGATTTCTTTCTACTGCATCATTCTGTGTCAGTCCAATCCTTATTTTAAAGTTTATTTAAATTTTCTTGTGGAAATATTTCATATGTCCCAAATAAATTTTAAGCAAGCATTTGAGTATCTGAATCATATTTTTAAAGTATATCCTTCCTTTGAAGACTCACACAACCTCTCCCCAAGCTCTTCTTGAATAAGCAAAATTACCAGTTGCCATTTTAACAAACTTGCTGACATGTATGCCTCCTAAATTGTAACAGCATAGGAATGGGAACAGATCTTTTGAGGTGGGGCATATTCCATTCTTTCTTCCACAGTAGAAGGCACCAAAAAACCCAGGTATAATCTCTAATTTTTTTAATTTTTTTATTTACTTATTTTTTCCCCCAAAGCCCCAGTAGATAGTTGTACGTCATAGCTGCACATCCTTCTAGTTGCTGTATGTGGGACGCGGCCTCAGCATGGCCAGAGAAGCGGTGTGTTGGTGCGTGCCCTGGATCCGAGCCCGGGCCACCAGCAGCGGAGCACGTGCACTTAACCGCTAAGCCATGGGGCCGGCCCCCAGGTATAATCTCTAAACCTCAGTCTTAGCCCCATCAAACCAGAAAGAAGGAAAGCAGTATCATCAACTGCTTCTACTTTCTTTCCTTTCCATGTCTCATGACCCTCTTTAAGTTGAAGATTTAATTAGCACTAAAATAACCTGCAAGCAGATGGGCAGCGAGAGATGTTAGTATTAAAGAGCCTAAATAATTGGCAAACTAGACCATCAGATCCAGATGGTCAAGAATTTAAAACTGTTTTGAAGAATAATTTGTTGATCATCTGCTCTACACATTTATTCTCTCCAAACATGTATAGGAAACTCTCTATAAATGAGCTTTCGCATGAAATAACCCAAGAAAGATTGGAGGAGAGTGGGGAGGTAATCATGTTACCACATGATGGCCCCCACCATTTTAACCATCTGAGGGACAAGAGTGAAGCCCCCACTCAGTGCTGTGTAAGAGGGTCCCATTGGGCGTGAAACCTTGGGGAACATGCACAGTTGCAGACACCGTGGCATTGCCAGGATTCCATCTTCTGTTGCAATCTGAATACTGGGACTAGGAAAAGCATGACAAGAGGCCTGTGTCAGCCAGAGTTCTCCAGAGAAAGAAAACCAATAGGAGATCTTTATTTATTTACTTACCAATTTATTTATTTATTTATTATTTTAAGGAATTGGCTCACATGATTGTGGAGGCTGAGAAGTCCCAAGATTTGCAGTCCACAGGCCTGAGAACCAGGAGAGCTGATGGTGTAAGTTCCAATTTGTGTTCGAGTCCAAAGGCAGGAGAAGACCAAAGACCCAGGTTGAAGACCATCAGGCAGAGAGAGTGAATTCTCTGTTGCTCAGACCTTTGCTCTATTTGGGCCTTTAATGGATTGGATAAGGCCCACCCACACAGAGGAGGGCAATCTGCTTTACTCCATCTATTGATTCAAATGTTAATCTCATCCGGAAACATTCTCACAAACATACCCCAGGATAACATTTAACCAGATAGCTAGGCACCCTGTGGCCCAGTCAAGTTGACACATAAAATTAACCATCACAAGTCCTGAGGAAGAAAGAAGGTTCTCAGCAGGGGTGCCCCCAAAATCTTACCACTACAGACACAGACTGGGGTCTATATCACCAAGTGTCCATCCTGCAGAACCCATTCTGGAACCCAACATGTCTGTGGATGAGGCCACTCTGATGACTCCTAGACTTGACTTGAATATTCCTCTTGAGTAAAGCCATTGTCCATATGGAAAGAAATAAGGTTTTTGAATATTAACACCTGTTAAGGATGAAAAAAGTGTTCTGGAGCATTTTTCTGTTTTTTTGGTTAATAACAAGTTGGGAGAGATAGAGAGAAGCAAATTTGGAAACATTTGTGTCTCATGATGATTTGACAGGAGAAATGACATGTTATTGGTAGCTTCTTTACTTGGCTTCAACGGCATAATAAAAGGACACAAGTTTCAGGGGTTCGTCTGCAAATAAGGTCCCAGGACACCAAGAAGACTCAAAGGTTGATTTTTCTTTAGAACAAGTTGATTATTTGATATTAATGAAATTCTAACCATTTCTCATAAGAAGCAGCTTCAGGATATAAGAGCTTGGAGGAGTCTATCCCCCTACAATATTTGGCAAGCAAATGTAAGGCAGGAGTAATTCAATGATCATTTTTTAAAGGATTTTTGCTGTCCTGGTTAGTCTAAGTTGGCCTCGTAGTCACGTGATTTGGCAAAGATTCATAATTCGCTCAATTTTCCTACCTTACTTCAAGCGATCATTATTTTCCATTGACCTAGAATTTCTCCAGCCCAAGACAGACCTCAGCCCAACAGAGAATTGGTGACCCTGGACAGCAGCTGAATTAAAACACTATCGCTTTAGTGCTGTATTACAATGTATATTTCAGACAAGGATTCTCCCTTCTTAGTAAACATCAGGTTTTTGGCATAACTCTTCCCTAAGCCACTTGTCAAAAATCTGTGGCAGGCAAATTTACCTCAAAACCAGCTTAACTTCACAATATAAAACAAGACGTAAAGTCAGTAAAAAGCCTTTCCATTGTGGAAAAACAGCTAGGTCTTTGGTTCTAAAGCTGGTTGTAAGTGAAAAATCAGAATATTAAGTTCTGAAAGGATTATCCTGCCTCCCTTCTCCCTTTTCCTGACCCCACCAGTATACTCACAAAGGAAGTGGCATGTTTGTGCTGGATTGGGTGATTGTGGGGACAAATCTGAGTTATAGAGTGTTATGGGTTTTTGGAAGAAGAAAGGTGCTGTCAGAATAGAAGATGTTGTTCTTAACTTTTTCCATGGCACTTGTATATTACTTCACAATTTGTGACCTGTTTTATAGTTGGCTGACTGCTCTCTCCTTCCCCCACCCCCGCCCTCTTATTAAACAAAAGACTTGCATGTTCTGGGAAGTGTTGGCAACTCACCCGTGTCACTGTCATCCAGGCAGTGCTGTGATGTGCTGAAATGAGCCCAAGGCTGGAGCTTAAGAGCAGCACTGGCCATTGTGGGGTGTGTGCAGTGGGCTCTCTACAAGTCCCAGCCAGCTGCTGGTGTGGGTCAAGGTCAGCAAAGGACGGCTGCTGGCAGAGAAGTATGCTGCAGCTTCATCCACAGATGCTAGACTCTCTTCTCTTCCCCTCTCCCTCACCACGACTCCCTTTCTGGATCTTCACTGTCTGCCGGCTGTTTCTCTCTTCTTCCATCCATAGCTAATTTGTCTCTGTTTTATCACCTTAGATTCATTCATTCAACAAATATTTTTGAAGCACCTACTATGCAAGGCACCTGCTCTTCACCACACCTCGGCCTGCCCTTCACTCTCGCTTCTCCCTGAAACTGCTCTGGACAATGGCACCTGTTTATTGTTAAACCCATGGTCACATTTCTGGTGCTCTCTCTGCAGCATCTGAGGGTATTGATCTCTTTGTGTTTCATAAAACTTTCTCCTCCTTTACCTTCCTTAATAACCCTCTCTCCTGGTTTTCTGCTTCCTCTGATGCCTCCTTCTTGGTCTTTTTCTTGTTCCTTGTCCTTTTTCTGCCTCTTAATGTTGATATGTCTCAGGGTTACATTCTTAACCTTCTTCTCTTTTACTTCTACACACTCATCTGGATTACTTCATGTCTTCTTACGGCTTCGACTATTATCTACAATGTGGAAAACTCTGAGGGCTAAATTTCCAGCCTAGATCTCCTTTCTGAACTCCAGACATGTTTAGTCAACTGCGGTCACAATACAACCACCTCTTCCTGCTACTACAGCTACATAACAAGTCATCCCAAAACTTAGTGGCATAAAACAACCATTAGTTGGGTCAGGAACTCAGACAGGGCACAGCAAAGACAGTTGTTTCTGCTGCATGATGTCTGGGGCCTCAGCTGGGCAGACTTAAAGGGTGGAATGATTTGACGGCTAGAGATTGGAAGCATCAGGAAGCATCTCCACTCACACGTCTGGTGGTTGGTGTCTCTGATATGTCACATGTCTGTTGGCTGGGACCTCACCTGGTACTATCAGCCAGAACATGTACAAATGGCTTCTCCATGAGGCCCAGACTTCCTCACAGCGTGGCGACTGCAGGGTCATTGGACTTCTTATATGGCAGCTCAGGGCTCCAAAGGTGGATGTCCCAGAAGCCACATCGCCTTTTATGACCTAACCACAAAAAGCACTCAGTGTCATGTCCATCATTTTATATTGTTTATAACTGAATCACAAGCCCATCCCCATATTCAAGGGGAGGGGATTAAACTCCATCTGGTGATGGGGGAGTGGCAAGGCTGTAGAAGAGAATGTAGGACAGGAGATATTGTCACAGACATCTTTGGAAAGTACAATCTGTCACATCATCTCTCCCCTTTCCCTCCCTTACATGGTTCTCCACTTATACAGATGTATCACAGTACCACATACATTCTCTTTCCTCCATGCTTTTGCACGTACTATTCCCTCTGACTAGAGCACCTTTTCCTGCTTTCTAGCTCCCCACCAACACCTGATTTTTTATCTAATTTCTCTTTGTCCTTCAAGCCTCATCTCAGAAGGCACTTCATTCAGATCCAAGTTTCTCTCAGGAGAGACAGAGTGTCCACCTCTCCTCTTGCTTTCCTCCCCGTTGGTCCCCCTTACTCACCCAACAACTGGATGTTGGGGAGGGACATCCCATGCCTGAACTCTGAGTCACTTAACCTGAGTTCAAAGTCTGCCACTTGCCGATTGTGTGAACCTGAGCAACTTGCTTAACTTCATAAACTTTAGTTTCCACATCTGTAAAATGAGGAAAGTATTATATTACTTTATAGGGCTGAAGATTATAGGGGATGGTGCAAAGATATTGGCCAATAGGACCTTTAGTAAAAGCTAGCTATTAGCATGATCTTGAGACCAACTGCATAGGTCAAAGATTAATTTTAAGAACTGGTGTTATAATGCAAACATTTCCCCTCTAGTTCTAAGGAGCTACACTGTTAAAACAAATGCAAAGAAAAAATAACCTTCTTGAACTACGTTTAATATACCTTTAATATACGTTAATATCCATTGTCTATATTTCTATACTTTCTTGTTTTAATGGTCATAATTAATGCACATTCAGTATTTAGACAGCCATTCTTAGGTATAAGCATTTGCATAGCATGTTCTATATTTAGTATAGCTAATTATTTCTCACCATACATATGTTCTTACTCCTACTGATGTGAGACAGAATCCTTCTGCTCTTAAAAAGACTCTTGCCCCAGTTGTCTCTTCCATGAAGAGCACCACTCTTTCTGCTTGCACCATTGATCCAAGGAGAGCAGCTAGTCCAGCATAGTTACTACCAACATATGACTTTTCTTTCTCTCCTTGGCTCCATCAACCAGTGTGCTTGGCACTCACCACGCATGCTTTTGGTCTGCTCTAAGGATTGCATGCAAGTTTCCCCAACGTTGTCCTTGAGTAAGAAATCGGCTCTGCTGAACTATTTGCAGTGAAAGATATACATTCTTGTGGTGATTTTGAGGTGGTATTTTTGGTTTCGTGGTATTTTTTTGTTTGTTTCTGTTCTTGTTTTGCTTCTTTTCATTGAATTTTTCTAACTTGCTAAGCAGTTACTACAAGCACAATTTGTGTGGATGGGTTGTTTGTTTTATGAATCACTATGCCAAGGAAGAGAACCCTTCAGTGCTGTTTAAATGCCACATGTAAAATGGGCCAAAATTCCAGCTCAATGCCTGTTTGAGAAGCGTACAGAGAAAATATAGGAGCAATTGAGAGGATGTTATAGGGACATGGATATTGGCTAAGTCCATGGTGGGGCCATTCAAAGAATGGAATGAGTCACTTGCCTTAGGAGGCAATGAACTTTCTGTATGGGCTTATTCCATCACTAGATAATCAGCAAATTGTGAAGAAGACTCAAAAATCAGTGAATAGTTGGATCAAGATACCTTATTCTTCCAAGATTTCATAAAAAAATGCCCAGGAAGATATACACCACTACAATTGCTGGACAGCACCTTCAAGGTGCATTCTCTGGGCTCTAGAGGAAAATAGACCTAGAAAACCCATCTTCATCTCTGTGGATGGAGAATTTAGTGTCCTCCATTTAGTGTGAAGGTGAGTAGTATAGGTGTGATTAGGCTTCAAAAGAAGGGAATCCAGAAAAATGACATATTCTATAGCTGCTTGAATCTTCAACAATATGTAAAGAGAGCCTGTATGTTAGGATTCTCTGAATCTATTCTTTCAAATTCAAAATCATGTTTGTCTCCATCACCAGAAGTGTGCGTTTGTCCTCAGTCAGATCCCTTCAGTTTTCAGACTGGAGATGTGATGTTAATGGGTTAACAGAGGAGGCAAAGCAGGCCACCAAGAAGGAGTACACAGCAAGTTAGAAAAACTGGTGGAGCAAGTACAGAGACATCACAACCTCATGTCCCTAAAATACTCATTCTTGCAGGGAACAGTGTTGGGCGATCTGGGCTGAGACCCTTGTGCCTCTTGTTGCAGAGTCATCTGTGGTGGAAGATGGCTTTATACCTTAAATCCACAACCCATCTCTGCGCCTAGGTATTAGCATAAGAATTTAAACCACGTTTAAAGTGGGAATATGGTCACAGAATTTCAAAGCCAAAGAGGGACTAGCAAAATACCTAACTCAATCATTTTATTTTACAGGTTTCAGTTTAAATGTCACTTCCTCAAATAAACCTTTTCTGGATTTTGGGACTAGATTAGGTCTCCAGTTGTATGCTCCATGGCACACTGTACTTTTACTTCATAGTACTTAGTATGATTATAATTAAACAGTGGGCTGTGTAATAATTTGTGCAATATCTCTATCCGCAATAATCTTTATGTTCTGAAAGGGAAGGGATTGCCTCCATGTGTCCCCATATCCTCAACAGAATGCTTGACACTTAGTAGGTGCTGAATAATATTTGCTTAATTAGTTGAATGAAAGCTAAGCTCAGATAAATTAAGAGAGAAAAATTGTGTGAATGTCACAGCCCCAACACACACCTCATTCCCAGCTCCCAGTTCAGTGTTGTAGTTTGGCTGCAGAGAGATAAAATGAAGGAGAATTGAGGAAGGTTATCTGTTACTTCAGGTTTCTCAAGAGTCTAAGAAATAAAAACGCATGCACATTCATCTCATCTCAGGATTTTTACCATATTTCCCATCTCACTCATTCAATACATATTTCTCGAGTGCCTACTAGAGTCAGACACTGAGTTAAATGCTGGAGATACAAATAGTGAGAAAAATGGAGACAAGGATGGTTTGCTTCATTTTGCCTGCCTATGTCCAGTCTGTAGCAGCGGTGTGCCAATTTCTAAAATCTATCTATAAGTTAAAGCTAAGTTTTCATGTTGCCTTCTATGTCCAGGAAACTCATAGAAAAATGTTCAAGAAGCTTCCAAAAAATGAATCCTCTGACATGATCCCAATAGCCAGTGTAATCATCATTAGCAAGTTTTAGGCTAGATACACTCTGTCTGAGGTTGGGTTGCTCCAGAAGCAGACTCTGAGACAAGAATATGAGGGCCAGTAGTTTGTGTGGTAGGTGAAGCCAGGAAGCACTGACGGGGTATAGGAAGTGGAGAGAGGGAAGAAGGCTGACAAACTGTGCATTAACAAGCAAGATTCTGCTGTGGGCAACCAGAGCTCCACCCTGCTGGGGAATTCTGGGAAACCATGTAGAACACATCTGTTATTGCACCTGAGGGGCAAGGAAATTGGAATATTTATCTTGCAACTCCCATCTGTCATTGGTAGAGAGCTGTTCCCAGGAGCTTATCTCCCCTGTAGTTCTGGCCTGCCTTCAGGCAAGGAAATTTCAGGATGCCCTGGTAATGCTCGGGGTGGTACAGGAATAGGGAGGAGGTGCTGACAATGTCGACTACACTTTTGCCTCCAGTCAAAGTCCCAATGTCTGAAAATACAGTCCTAGTTTTCTCTCCTTACTTCTCTGTTTACACTCCCTCCTCTGGCCATTTCCGCAATCCTAAAAAGCTGGGATGGCACCTGGTATGAGAATAAAAAGTAAGCCTCTGTCTAGCCCAGGGACTTTCTATGGTCAGTGGGTGACAAAGATTGTGCAAGGGAAGTCTTGAGAATAGAATGGGTGTCATACCCACTTTTTCTACAGCAGCACAAAGATAAGAATGCCTTTGAAATGTAGGCCAAATCGCATCACTCTAAGAATAAATCCTTACCTTGGGCCAAAAGGCCCTGTCTGATTTGGCTCCAGCCAACCTCTCTGACTTCAGGTCCTGTGATTTGTCCTTGCTCCCTCTGACCCAGCCTCACTGGCCTTGTTTCTCCTGCTTGAGCAGGCCAAACTTGTTCCTGCCACAGACTCATGCACTTGTGGTTCCTCTGTCTCGAACAAGGCTCCTAGGTCTTCACATGGCTAGGTCCTTCCCCTCATTTACATTATGGCTCAAGTGTCACCTTTTCAGATGAGATATCCCTAACCATCACCTAGTCACTATCTATCCAACAACCCTGTTGTATGTTCTCTCTAAGACTCATCACTTTCAAAATTTTTCTTATTGTTTATTTGATTACAATTTATTCATCCCCTCACCCCCCCACACACATACCCCCAAACTAGACTGTAAGCTCCATGAAAGCAGAGACCTTGCCATCTTGTTCCCTAAATCTTCGGTGCCTAGATTAGCATCTGTTCATTCATGAATATTTGTTGAATGTGATGGTGGCCTAGGTCACTCTCCCTACTGGAGCACACAGGAGAAGGAAAAGCAACCCAAGAGACTAAGAATAGTCCTACAGAAATTCCTCTGTCTGACGTTTATCAGTTTCAATGTTTTCCTTTGAAATCAGTTTGCTATATGTACCTTTTCCCTTTGACACAGGATAGTTTTTTATTCAGTATCAAGGATGCCCACTTTCACCACTTTTATTCAACGTAGTACTGGAAGTTCTAGCCACGTCAATTAGGCAAAAAAATAATAATAATGAAAGGCATGCAAATTGGAAGGGAAGAAATAAAATGATCTCTATTTGCAGACAACATGATATTATACATAGAAAACCCAAAAGATTCCACAAAAAAATCTGTTATAACTAATACACAAATTGAGCAAAGTAGCAGGCTACAAAATCAACATACAAAAATTAGTTGCATTTCTATATACTAACAATGAGCAATTCAAAAAAGAAAACAATTCCATTTACAATAGCAATGTTGTATCCATAAAAAATGAATAAAATATCTAGGAATAAATTTAACCAAAGAGGCAAAAGATTTATATACTGAAAACTACAAGACATTGCTAAAATACATTAAAGAAGACACAAATAAGTGGAAAGACATCAATGTTCATGGATTGGAAGACTATATTGTTAAGATGTCAATACTACCCAAAGCAATCTACAGTTTTAATGCAATCTCTATCTAAATCCCAATAGCCTTTTTTGCAGAAATAAAAAAATCCATCCTGGGGCCGGCCCGGTGGTGCAAGCAGTTAACTGCACATGCTCCACTGCGGCGGCCCGGGGTTCACCGGTTCGGATCCCGGGCGTGCACCAACGCACCGCTTGTCAGGCCATGCTGTGGCAGCATCCCATATAAAGTGGAGGAAGATGGGCACGGATGTTAGCCCAGGGCCAGTCTTCCTCAGCAAAAAAAAAAAAAAAAAAGAGGAGGATTGGCAGATGTTAGCACAGGGCTGATCTCCTCACAAAAAAAAAAAAAACAAAAAAATCCATCCTAAAATTCATATTGTACCTCAAGGGACTCTGAAGAACAAAAATCTTGGAAAAAAGAACAAAGTTGGAGGTCCCACACTTCCTGATTTCAAAACTTATTACAAAGCCACAGTAAGCAAAACACTGTGGTACTGGCATAAGATAGACATGTAGACCAGTGGAATAGAATAGAGACCCCAGAAAGAAACCCTCACATATATGGTCAAATGATTTTCCACAAGGGTGCCAAGACCATTCATGAGGAAAGGACAGTCTCCTCAACAAATGGTTTTGGGAAAACTGGATATCCACATGCAAAAGAAGGAAATTAGACCCTTACCTTACACCATATAAAAAAGTTGACTCTAAACTGGTCAAAGACCTAAACCTAAGAGCCAAAACTATAAAACTCCTAAAAGAAAACAGGAGAAAATCTTCATGACATTGTATTTGGCAATGATTTCTTGGATATGACACCAAAAGCATAGGGAACAAAAGAAAAAATAGATAAATTGGACTACACCAAAATTTAAAACTGTGCATCAAAGGACATAATCAACAGAGTGAAAAGAGAACTACAGAATGGGAGAAAATACTTGCAAATCATATATCTGATAAGGGGTTCATATTCAGAATATAAAAAGAACTCCTACAACTCAACATCAAAAAAATAAGTAACCAGATTTTTTGTGTGTGTGTGTGAGGAGATCAGCCCTGAGTTAACATCTGTTACCAATCCTCCTCTTTTTGCTGAGGAAGATCAGCCCTGGGCTAACATCCATGTCCATCTTCCTCTACTTTATATGGGATGCCACCACAGCATGGCTTGACAAGGGGTGCGTCGGTCCGTGCTGGGGATCTGAACCTGCAAACCCCAGGCCGCCTAAGCAGAGCACGAACTTAACCACTACGCCACCAGGCCAGCCCCATAAGTAACCAAATTTTAAAATGAGCAGAGGTTTTGAGTAGATGTTTCTGCAAATATGATATACAAATAGCCAATCAGCATATGAAAAGATGCTCAACATCACTAATCGTTAGGGAAATGTAATGAAAACCACAGTGAAATACCACCTCATACTCATTAGGATAGCTACTTTCAAAGAAACAGGAAATAAGCCTTGGTGAGGATGCAGAGAAATTGGAACCCTTTGTACACTGTTGGTGGGAACGTAAAACGGTGCAGCTGCTGTGGAAAACGGCTATGGCAGCTTCTCAAAAAATTAAAAATAGAATTCCATATGATCCAGCAATTCCACTTCTGAGTATGTACGCAAAAGAATTGAAAGCAGGGTCTTGAAGAGATATTTGTACACCCGTGTTCAAAGCAACATTATTCACAACAGCCAAGAGGTAAAAGCAACCTGAGTGTCCATCAACAGATGAATGGATAAACAAAATATGCTATAAACATACAATGGAATATTATTCAGCCTTAAACAAGAAGGAAGTTCTGACACATACTACAACATGGATGAAACTTGAGGACAGTATGACAAGTGAAATAAGCCAGTCACAAAAAGACAAATACCATATGATTCCATTTATATGAGGTACCTAGAGCAGTCAAATTCATGAAGACGGAAAATAGACTAGTAGTTGCCAGAGGCCGGGGACAGGGGTAAATGGGGATTTGTTGATTAATGGGTATAGAATTTCAGTTTTTCGAGGTGAAAAGTTCCGCAGATTGGTTACACAACAATGTGAATATACTTAACACTATTGAACTATACATTTAAAAATGGTTAAGATAGTAAATTTTATGTTATGTGTATTTTACTGCAATTAAAAAATTTTTCAGTTAAATAAAACTACTAGCCTCTTAATTTATGAGGGAGAAAAGAAAGCGTCTACATAGCAAATAATTTAGAAATTCTATCAACTCAAGCTTATAACAGATAGGAAGCCGTTCTTTAAAATGTCATGGGCTCTTTCAGCTGAGAAAAACTTCTAGAGAGAGACTCAGAATATTTTCCACTTATGTTCCAAGCGCTCCAGCACTTGAGCAGCTACAAAAGACTTTTGGATATTTCTGCAAGCAAATCTCTGCATTTGCGATGATTTGGGGAAGGGGGAATATACATAGGCTTACAAAACAGAGATCTATATGCTTTTCAACTGGAGTTAGTGTTAAACTGAAGAGTAGCATGTGACAAGTGCAAACGCTCAAAAAGATGACTCTTTTCCAATATATATTTAGTTGAATCTATGTTGTAGCCAGAGCACTGCTCTGAGAGTCAGAAGACCTGGGTTTTAGTCCCAACTCTGCCACAAAAGAGCTGCCCGAGCTTGGACAAGCACCTCATTGTTTCCCTCGCAAAGCGAGCAAGTGGATGAAATCACTAAGGCCCCTGCCCACTCCTCCTCAATACACAGGAAAACATGTTAAGCATCTACTTAAAGCAAAGATTAATCATTTTGCTTGTGTATTCCTGAACTTCTAACAGAGTAGCAAAGACAATTCAGCACACTGAACTCCTCATGAGAGAAATCTGACAAAGGTCCATGCACCCTTGAATGCCGTTGCTGCTATTACAAACTGATGTTAAGCTGTGTGGTAGTAAACTAGGATCTGGTGTCACAAAACCCAATTATCTACACACTCCATTGCATATCCCCACTGGAGGTAATTGTGTCTGCACTTGGGAACACAGATGTTTCTTCCAACTACAGAGGGAATCACTAGTGGGGTCAAGTTCTTAGGGAAACAAATTTTCACTCGGGCAGGTTTATCCCCAGAAACCGGGGGACAAAAATAAATTTAAGCACATGGTATATTCTGCTCCCAATGCCTGCTAAAGTGAACGCTGTGACGAGACTGTATTCAGGCCCCATTCTCAGCACACAGGCGTGGAGTGGTGTGGCGTGGCATCCTCTAACACAGCCCAACAGAACTCAGTGTCTTCCTTCCCACCACTCCTCCTCTCTCACCACCACGTCTTCCCAACCACATAAAACACTGAGGACTGAGGAAGAAAATGTGTATTTTTCTTTTTCTTTCTGACAAAAGCGAACATTCATATCATGTTTCAGAGTCTTCAATGAAGTTTTCACGTGCTTATCTCATTTAATACTCACAAAAACTATATGAGGTAAGCAGTATCTTTACCCCTTTGTATAGACAGAGAAACTCAGACTTTGAGGGTTGTGTAGCTTGTCACGAATGACAGGGCCCACTGGGGCATCTTGACCAGGATCACTAATGGGAGTTAAGATCTGTTCAGTCCTTGTCTTCAATCTCTGAGAACATTGCTGCTGGGTCCAAACAACAGTGTTTACTGAATGCCTATTAGACTTTAGAGTAAATGGTTACAAGGGGGTGTTGATACCAGAAAGAACTGAGTTTGAATACCAGCTCTGCCTCTTGCTAATCTCATAATTTTGGTTAAGTTACTCTTTGATTCATTCATTCAGCAATATTTACTAAGTGCCCTCTGTGCTAGATACTGTTCTAGGCTCTGGGAACACAGTAGTGAACAAAACAGGCATGGACATCCTTCTCGTGGTTTTTACAACCTAGAGGAGGAGATAGCAAATAACATGCATTACCAAAATAATTCCAGAGAGTGACAACTGCTGTGAAGAAAATGATACAGGGAAAGGTGATAGAGAATGATTCTGGGGAGGAAAATGCTCATTTAAATAGGATGGTCAGGGAAGACCTCTTTTAAGAGATGAGATTTCATCTGCAACCTGATTGACAAAATCGATCTAGACATTTGAGGATCTGGGGTGGAGGGAAGAGAAAGTTCAGAGGCTCTAAGGCAAGATTAATTTGGATTTTGAAACAAAAAGAAGGCCTCCGAGATTGGAGCACGGTGAAGGAGAGAAAGAAATAAGAGAAATAAACTGGGCCATATTATAGAGGACATGTAAGCCAAAGTAAGGAGGTTGAATTATTCTAATTGCAACCGAAGGCCACTAAATTTTTAAGCAGGAGAGTAACATTATTTGATTTATGTTAGCTGCTCATAATCCAATCTCTCTAAGCCAATTTTCTCAAGGATCTTGTAATAATAGTAGCTACTTGGTAGTGTTTTTGAGACAACTAAATTTGGCTGACAACAATTCGATATATATTAGCTACTACTATTATTATTAAGAGATGGTGACATTTGACCATGATGTCATAGGAAGAACTATAATAATCAGCATATACTTTATAATACTCACTGAACGTATAAGTTGTGTAAAGACACACACATTTCCTCCAGACTTCAGTCTACAAAATCCATTTGCAAAATCTAGAGGTGCTTGCTGCTTTGTGACTCAGCCTCATCCTCTGGGAGAGGTGGAAGAGAACTTAAAATGTTTAGTAGAGGTTATTATCTTGTTCTCTTCCCTCCAACTTTTTCATCTTTCCAGTTGGTTCTCCAAAAGGCCTCTCTGGCTTAGTCCTCCAATCCTCATCCACGGTTGTGGCAGAAATTGTTAGCCGTTCAACAAACCATTTCCTCTTCTTCCAGAGCTCACAGCTGTCTTGCTTTTCCCAGCTGCCTTTGGCCACTTAACAGTAGCCCAGAGACAAAATGTGAATAGGGGTGATTTGTACCACTTTCTGGCCAGCCTATCCCATAAAATCTTCTTACATAAGATCTCCATGCTCTTACCCTGGCCAGATGTCCACGCACAGGGCAATGTTGGAAATTCTGTATTAAAGATGGTGGAACTTCCATTAACCTGAGTACCTAACTCATTTGCACAGCAGAGTCCTCAGTCCTATCTGGAACTATCTTGGGCTTGCTACATATTGTAGCAGATAGAATAACAAGTCCAAGGTAATACAACGGTACATTCCATTTCCACAGTCCTGTTATGTATTAAAAACCTCCTCACAAATGTTCATGACCTAATTTTCGGAAATACATAGTCCTTAATAGAAAGCCTTCAATAGATGCTCATAACACCCTAAAGGGTCTCCTCTGGTTTGATGGCATATTTTTCAGTTTCCAGCTGCATCGGTCCATCAGCCTCTCTTTTAGATAGCAGCATACAAACTGCTGTGCTGGATTACTATCTAGTTCAGTGATGAGTATCTGGAAAAGGAACACAGGACCTCTATTTAGGGAACTTCATCCATAAACCTAACTCCTCTTTGAGATTATTTTTAGGTTCAGCCTATTCTGTGCTCAGTGCACTGTGCTTTCCTCAGCAGAGCACACATCACACTGCATTTTTGATGTGTCTGTCTCCTCCCCCACAGCTCCTGTGGGCACACTTGATATCTTGTTCACCTTTGTGTCCTCAATACCTAGCACTGGAACTGGTCCCTACAAGATACTCAGGGACCTGAATTAATTTGGGGAGGGGGGTACTTTTCTAAACCTATTGCTTTGACATCGAGGTTAGACTCTTCTGTAGTGGTAGTTATCATCAAACAACATCCAACAACTACAAGCAATATCTTAAACTCATTTTAGGAATGTTCCCAGGGCAACAGCTCTCAGTCACCAACACACCCACCTACCTCTCAGAACAGTGCTGTGATGTCTACATCGTGTCCACAGCATGTTCTTCAGTACGAATCATGAGCTCTAACTGGAGGCAAGGAGTGTGGCAGCTGACCGCCATGCACCACATATCAGGAGCCTGATAAACACCCTTGCAATTCCTGGGCTCCCCTTAGTGCTAACAGGAACATGGGGAGCAGCACAGGGCTAGGTGGTACAGGGCTAGGTTCTCGACATGTTGGAGAATCAACTGAAATCAAGAATTGGCCTTGTTCAAGTTTTTTTTTAAAGATTTTTTGGCTCTCCAGCAGTCTTGTTTGATTTTCGCAAGGGAGGAAGAAATCACCATGATTCTGTTCACTATAATTTTTTGTTGTTGTTTCAAATTTGAAAATTTCGGAGAAAAGTAGTAGGGACGTTGAGAAGCAGTGGCTTAGTGGGTAAAGGCAAGGCTTGGGAGTTTGATAGACCCAGATTTGAATTCAGATGCAACACGTACTAGCTTTTGAACCTGAGTGCCTTGCTTAAATTCTCTTAGGCTCAGTTTTCTCATCCGTAAAGTGGGAGTGAAAATAGTACTCACCTCAAAGGATTGCTGATAAGAAAGTGAGATAATGTGTATGATTAGCACGGTGCCTGTCACGTCATAAGTAATCAATGCATATTAACTAGGATGAAGATTATTAAAATCATCTTGCTTTATATGATTTTGCCCCTAAAGTTTATAACTGAGTGAACTAAGGCCTAGAGAGATTAAGTGATTTATGTTGCTAATTAGGAGCAGAGCATCTGCAATAAATCGAATTATTCTGAGCCCCACTCTGGGGTTCTGTCCATTACAACACAGAGTTTATTCCCTTGCTCCAGGTTCAAAAGATCAATGCAGTGCCCCCATGATTTGCAATATGGTTCCATTTGCTTTCAAGACTTTCACACCAATTGTCAGAAGAGACAGTTTTCTTGCCTTCAAGGTGCTCATACTCTAAACACAATCCAAAACCTTCGAATACGGATGGAATAGAGGACACTCAGATCACATACTAAATCGGACAAACAGATGTTCCAATATGATTTCCAAGAAAATGTCCATAGGAAGAAGCTGGAAGTAATTTGGAACCTTTCTAACAGGTCTTGGAAGATTGAGAAACTAGACACTAAGATATATAAATAAAATCAAGGGAAGCTGGGAACAGAGATGTCTTCTACCCTCAGGGAGCAGCATGGAGGAAAGCCTGGAGAAGATAATATCTGTCGACAGTGACAAAACTATTAATAGTGAGAAAAGTAATAAACATCTATATCTGATTTTAGAAGAGAAGCTTATTTTTGTTTTTGAAACTACAGGAATAACTAAACATTTTGATATTAATAATTCCCCAGCTCCTTCTAAACTTATCTCATAATACAACAATGAAGACATTTAAGGTTTTTAACATGGAATGAATTAATGGGATAATATTTCTGAAAGAAAGATGAAACATTTAAATCTTTCAAGTGTGTATATCATGCCTGCTACATATTCAACTCTGTCGGGTACTGTAATTGTTGCAAAAGAACTTTAAGACCTGGTCCCTTCTCTGAAGGACCACACAATCTTATCCTGTTGATAAAACAAGACACATGATATCTTTAGAGAATAATATGTTACCATTTTGTAGTATTAAGTGCAAGATAAATAAATAAATATATAAATTCCCAGAATAGGACATGAGACTAATCCGTGAACAACTTGTTCTGGCTTCATAACACTGTGTATTTCCAGAATGTTAAAATTTGGTTGAGTCCATTTTTAAATGTTTTGTCAAGTTTCAAGGTTGTTTCGGGTGAACACTATTATCTGTTCTTTCAAAATGTTGCAAATCCATCATCCCAAAAATATGTAGTAGAATTTAGCTTGTACTGTTTTCAAACCATTTGTTCTATTGTAGTCAGATATAGGAAGAAATATACACTTTCAGAGCCATGAGTTTGTTTGCTACAAGGTAACCATGAATACTTTAATAAATTGAATTTTTTTCAAAATCAAGTTTCTTTTTTTTTCTGATTACTAAAGCAATTCATGCTATGAAGAAAAGATAGAAAACGTAGACAAGCAAAAAGAACATAAAATACCTACAATTGTCTTTTATTCAGATGCATATACATTTTTAAAGAGGAATAGCACACTATTTTGTAAACTGCTATTGTCACTGAATATAACATGAATATTTTTCCTTATTGACAAATATATCTTTGTGACATTTTTAATGACTGCATAATATTCCATATTGTATGGATCATAATGTATCAAATCCAGTGATTTTCATACATTTTGGACTCAGGACTCCCTAGACACTTAAAAATTACCGAGGACCCCAAAGAGCTTTTCATTATGTGAGTTACACCTATCAAACTTTGCCATGTCAGAAGCTAAAACAGAGAAAGTTTTAAATATTTTATTAATTCATTTAGAAATATCAATAATAAACCAATTACATGTTAACATAAATAACATTTTTATGAAAAATAACTATATTTCAAAAACAAAAAAGATTTAGTGAGAAGAGTGACATTGTTTTACAGTTTTGCAAGTGTCTCTAAAGTCTGGCTTAAAAGAAGACAGCTGATTTCCCATATCTGCTTCTCCATTCAGTCTCGTGATATAGCACATCATGTGGTCTCTAGAAAACTCATGAGAAAATGAGAGTAAAAAGGACAAACGTTGTCATAGTATTAAGAAGAGAATTTGACCTTCCAGATCCCATGAAATTGTCTTGGGGACCCTCCTAAAAGAGTCTCTGGGACCCCCATGAATCCCTGGACCATGTTTTGAGAAATGCTGATCTAACCAATGCCCAATTTGTGAACATCTATACTGTGTATAACTGCAGCTTGATAATACCAATACTTTCTAAATGTTTGAGTACATTATTTAATGAACCAATTGAAAGGCTAGAATGTCGTCATTCATTAGCATGCAGCAAAAATTTTCAGTAATAAAAAAATAACCATTCATTAACTGCTTTGTACATAATAGACCCTTTGCTAAGGACTTGAGGCATTTGTTACTAAATTCTAACAACACTGTGAGTTGGAGTACCCCATTTTTAATGAGGAAAAAGATCCAGAAAGTTTAGCAATTGCCTGTGTTTCAACTTAGGTCTTCCTAACGGGAAGGTTAATCCCATCAGTCACAACATTATATACTGCCTCCCATCAGACAGGGAGAATAGAATGGGAGCAGAGTGCAGGTGAGAAGGGGAAGGTGGTAGTATATAAAATCATGATGTGTTATTATATTAGCATATCAATATCATGATGCTTTCTTAGAGCTTTACTAAGTAATTGTGATAATTTGATTTTTCAACTAATTTTCAGTTTACCTACTAGATAGTTGAATCACTATAAATGTAGAAATGAGATAAAAATCAAAACATTTACATAGAATCATCTACCTGATGTGAGTAGTTTTTGTGTAGATGTTTCTGCTACATCTTGTTTGTTTTTACTATAACTCCTCATTATTTCCATATATTTGCCTTTTCACACCAATGAATAATTTCATTGATACACTGGTAATCATAGTAAAACATGTAATAGCTTCCCTTACTGAGAGGCTCCTAAATACTAACCCCATGCTAAATGCTTTGTATGCGTTACCTGTACTTAATCCTTACAACAACTCAACAGGGTAGGTTATTAATTACCACCATTTTACAAATGAAGAAACTGAGGCTTAAAGAGGAAAGAGGTTTGGGCCAGCCCCATGGCTTAGCGGTTAAGTGCGCGTGCTCCGCTGCTGGCAGCCCGGGTCTGGATCCCGGGCGCACACCCACGCACCGCTTCTCCAGCCATGCTGAGGCCGAGTCCCACATACAGCAACTAGAAGGATGTGCAGCTATGACATGCAACCATCTACTGGGGCTTTGGGGGAAAAAATAAATAAATAAAATTTTTAAAAAAAAGAGGAAAGAGGTTTAAAGTGGAAGAAACTAGGACTGAACCAAAACCTGTGCCTTTAACTGCTTTCTACCACCTCCACGGAGATCATACTCTTCTATCTTTTTATGCTCTAGAGCACACAGTAAATGCCAAAGGACTGAATAATAAGGATGTGAGACTGCTACAACAGCATCCCTAAGTACTGCTGTCCTCCAGCCCAGGGTCTGTGAGCCACTCCACATGGAGGACAGCAGCTCTGTACTCAGGTCCTGTTTGATTCGGTCCTGTGTCCAAGATCTGGCCAGTGTCTGCCTTCTGATCCACAGTGGCGACAAGCCACGGAGCGCAGCATGCTCTGTGATTACTTCTCGCTTTTAAAACAGCATCAGTCATTTCAGAAAGGTTGGATTATACAATATGTTGGAAATTCATAACATTTCTTTCTGGAGTTGACATTGACCATTGGCTAAGATATCTCTATCAGGTTCTGGCATTGGGCCATGTTTTTAGAAGGAAAACAATTTCCTGTGAAAGCAGTCGAAGTGGGTATGATCATAACAACCTCATGACAATCATAGAACATAAGGATGGAGCTTTTATAAGAGGTTGAAATGTATAAAATACACGGGAATGTCTAAGATAGCCTGAAAGGCTTTGGAAGAAAGGTTCTGTGTAAAATTAAAAAAAAAAAAATTATATATAAAGCCAAGAGGCTATAATACGTATATACATAACTATTTATTCATATTAACACATGAATG
This sequence comes from Diceros bicornis minor, assembly GCF_020826845.1. Taxonomy (NCBI): domain Eukaryota; kingdom Metazoa; phylum Chordata; class Mammalia; order Perissodactyla; family Rhinocerotidae; genus Diceros; species Diceros bicornis. The sequence continues at coordinate 25,369,351 of NC_080746.1, forward strand.
AAGTATAGTGTACTTAATATAATAAAAGAAAATATATGTGTATAGACCAGATATCATCTTGGGCCCCTTGCTCCTGGGGGATATGGATCAACATGACCTGAGCCCAAATCCACAGCATGGGGAGAGTCCAGTGCCCACCCACACACACACATTTTCTATGATTTCTGGGACATTCTTCATCAGGCCTTTCTCTGTCTCTCCATTCATACTGCTTCAATTGCATATCATATTCATCCAGGCACAAAGCCCAGCCCCTGCACTACATCCCACCCCCACCCCTGCCCACACACACACAAATCCACCTGCACCCAAGCATTTTGTGAGTTTAATAACTTAACTCATGATTTGGGGATTATGAGGTTGAGTTAATTTTGGCATCTCATGCTTCCCACATCATCTCTTTCCTCTTTTCTTCTTTCTCCTTCTGTCTCTGTATTAATAAGGAGACTCATTCCTTTCATGTGTAGAGAAGTGCCACTTTTACCCGGCTGTTTCAGTCCTCTCCCTCTCAAATAAATGCTGTGTCCTTCCTGACAGGAACTGGAAAATAAAATTGTCTCCATCTTCTTATGTATGTACATGTGATCCATCAACAATGCATGAAGAGTCTATGGCTCTTGGCAACGCTGTTGCATGTTTGTGGGTTAAGACTCTGGTTTGCAAGGGGCAGAAATCCAGCTCAAACTGGCTTAAGCACACAACGGAACCTATGAGCTCATGAAATTAAGAAGTCTAAGAGTATGCTAACCTCGGGTGAAGTTTGATACAGGGGCTCAACTGAGTCATCAGGGCCTCCCTACATCACTCAGCTCTGCTGTCCCTCTAAGGCAAGTCCTCAATAGGTGGTGGCCCTTGAGACTCCAGTCTTGGGAAAGGCGATAGCCTACTGCTAGATCATAATGATGTTGATCACATAATGTTCGGTTATGCTTGGTGCCTGGTACGTCACTGGAACAGAATAAGGACCCAATAAATATTTGCTGAATTCAAGTATTCGTTTAACTGATATTTATTAAGTGCCTATGTGTATCAGCCTTGAGAATACAGTAGCAAACCAAAGTCTCTGCTCTCATCCGGCTTAGATTCTGCTAAACGACACAGGTAATAAACAAATTAGATAATTTCACATATGAATGAATGTGAATTAATCTATGAATAAATTTAACAAGGCAATATGATAGACAGTGTCTAAGGTGTGGCAGAGGATACACTTGGACAAGCTTAGGGAAGGATCTCCTTGAAGAGGAAATATTTGAGCTTAGATCTGGATAATAAGAAGGAGCCACCAGTGTGAAAATAGAGAAGAATGTTCCAAGCAAAGGGAAAAGCAGAGCAAAAGCCTTATGGCAGGAATGAGTTTAGCAGGTTTAATAAATGAGAAGATCAGTGACATTAGAACATACAGAGCAAGGAGAGTGCAGGGAGGTAGGCAGTTGACAAATCAGTGAGGATTAAAGGTCATAAGAGGTTATTTGGATTTTATTCTGGTGCAATGAGAAGCTACCGGAAGATTCTACACGAGTCTGATGTGAGCTGACTTACATTTTTTTTATTATGGTAAAATACACTTAATATAAGATTCACCATCTTGACAATTTTTAAGTGTACAATTCAGTAGTGTTAAGTATAGTCATGTTGTTGTGCGATCAATCTTCAGAAATTTTTCATCTTGCAAAATCGAAACTTGATACTCATTAAACAATAACTCTTCACTTTCCCCTCCCCCAGCCCCTGGTAACCACAATTCTACCTTCTGTCTGTATGAATTTGGCTACTCTAGATATCTCATATAAGTAGAATCATACAACATTTGTCTTTTTGTGACTGACATTTCACTTATCGTAATATCCTCAAGTTTCATCCATGTTGTAGCATGTGTCAGAATTTCCCTCCTTTTTAAGGCTGAATAACCTCCCTCCTTTTTAAGGCTGGAAAATGAATGTTTAATTTAAACAAAGTGTTTCTACATTCATCTGTTGATGAACACTTGAGTTGCTTCCACCTTTTAGCTGCTGTGAATAACGCTGCTATGAACATAGGGGTACGAATATCTCTTCAAGACCTTGCTTTCAATTCTTTGGGGTATATGCTCAGAAGTGGAACTGCTGGATCATAGGTAATTCTATTTTAAATTTTTCGAAGACTCTCATCCTGTTTTCCACAGTGACTGCATCATTTTACATTCTCACCAACAGTGCATAAGCATTCCAATTTCTCGACATTCTCACTAACACTTCTTATTTTCTGTTTTTTCACACCCATCTTAATGGATGTAAAGCGGCATCTAATTGTGGTTTTCATTTGCATTTTCCTAGTGACTAGTGATATTGAGTGTCTTTTTGTGTGCTTGTTGGCCACTTGTATATCATCTTGGAAGTAATGTCTATTCAAATCCTTTGCCTACTTGTTAATCGGGTTACTCGTTTTTTTGTTGTTGAGTTGCAGGAGTTCTTCATATATTGTGGATATGAACCTCTTATCAGATATATGATTTGCGAATATTTTCTCCCATTCTATAGTTGCTTTTTCCCTCTGTTGATTGTGTCTTTTGATGCACAGAAGTTTTTCATTTTAATGTAGTCCAATTTATCTATTTTTTTCTGTTGTTACTTATGCTTTTGGTGTCATATCCAAGAACTCATTGCTAAATCCAATGTCGTGAGGCTTTTATCTTACGCTTTCTTCTGGAAGTTTTATAGTTTTAGCTCTTACATTTAGGCCAACTTACATTTTTAAAAGTATACTTTTAAAAGATTTCTGGTGGGAAATGGATTGAAGAGAGGCAAGAATGAAGGTAGGGAGATCAGTTAGGAGGCTCTTATGGTAGCAAGAGACAATGGTGACTTGGGCCAGGATGGCAGTGTGGAGATGGTTCAATCCAACTGAACAAACATTTATTGAGTGTTGTCTCCACGCTAATACCAACTGTTGAGTGTTTGTCGTGTGCTGGCTGTAGCAGAGGCTAATGTTTGCTTACACAACATTCGTACTCCTTCTCTTTACTGTGAAAACCTCAACTTGCGTATGATACCAAAATGCCCAACTAAAGTATTCACCCTCTCGGCTTCCCTTACAGTCAGGGGAGGCCACGAGAAAAGTTCTGACCCGTGACACATAAACAGAAGTCAGATAGAGACTTCTGGGCGAGCTTTTGCTCTCCTGATAAAGGCATTACCCTTTCCTTCTTCCGTTCTTCTTTCTTCTTCCTGGACATGAGGCTGGAGATAGAGTAGCCATCTTGTGATCATGACTCAAGAAGCATAAAAAAGAAAACCATATGCTAAGAAAGGCAGAACAGAAAGTTCACAGGAGCCAGGGACACTGGCACTGTCCTAGAGTCTCTACACCTGCCCTGCACTGCTTCCCTCAGGACTTCCTGATAACCCAGGAAGACAAACCCCGGCCTGGTTAAGCCCTGAGAGTTGGAGTTCTATGACATGGGGCCAGACACAATTCTACCTCATACACAGGTAGAGTGCTAAGCATTTGGAGGCGTTATTTCTTTGACTCCTCAAAACAACTCTTTTAAGCAGGTAGTATTAGTTCCCATTTTACAGATGATAACACTGAGACATATACACAAAACTGTGTCCTAACCTGAGACACAGGCTGAACAATAAGAAAACATAGAAAAGTCTAAATTCTATGAGCAATGGCATAGAAAATCCAGACATCTCAGGAATTGTATATACGTAGAAAAAATAATGCAAAAGGAAAATGGACAATGTGGATCGTCTCACTTGTCTGGCAAACTCTTACTCTTACTTTAAGGCTCAGCTGAAATGCCAACTCATCAGTGAAATCTGACTCCTCCAGGTCTGAGGGGCGACATTGCAGTCCTCTCTCCCCCTGTAGTAATATTTATTGTGTTTTATTATACTTGATATGCTTATATGTCTGTCTCAGCTACTAGTGTGTGAGCTCTTTAAGGGTAGTAACCAGGTCCTTTTCATTTGTATCTTTCTAGGGGCAAACACAATGCCTGGCATAATAGATGCAGTGCATGGTTTTGAACTGAATTGAATTAGCAAAGTCCTCATTAGGAACATTAAACAAAAAAACCTGATATTTTCTGATTCTCAGACTGAGATCCACAGCAAATGATAGGTGCTGTGAAGCAGCTCTAAGAACCAAAACCACATTACAAATATAGGAAATTATTAGGAGGAATCATGAGAGAAATAAATTGCAGTAAACTAAAAATTACAATAATGCAAATTAGGGCTTCCCTGGATTTATGTGGAAAGATAATGTTTGCAGAATTTACAGCAGAGTGAACAGCATCTGCCTCGGTTTGGTTTGATTGTTAAATACCTGAGAAGGTTTTTTAGCAGCTTCCCTCAATAAGACCAGAGTCATGAATGCCTTTTTGCCTTTTCTTTTTTTTGTTTTTTGGCAAGGTCTACAAAAATAAATATTTGAAAACTTCAGTTTATGACAGGTCTCAAAAAGTAGATCAGAGATCACGTTGATCTTGTAGGAACATACATGCACTGTTCACTGGAGAAATACCAAGGCACAAATAACAAGATTCCAGTCAGTCAGTCTTACTCCTGGACACATGGCGAGTAGGGTCCTGCCCTTGGCTCCACACGGGTTGGAGGCTGCAATCTGGCTTCCTCCATCTACTCCTCCCCACTGGGCAAAAAGTCCACAGAACAAGAGGATATGTCCACCCAGAGCCTGTGTCCCCACTTCTAGACCTCAGTTCCTGGAACTCTAGAGTTCCCTACACAAATGGCCTCAATCTACTTCAGGGACCAATTGCAGCCTCTCTCTTGGGTCAATCCTCCTGACAGCAGACTGGGCTAGGCCCAAAGGATGGCCAAGAAGTGGCTACTAGTGGATGTGGGAGGTGGACAAAGCTTAAACCTGCAGGCAGGATGTCCCCACACATGTTCCCAAGATCCTTTACTGAGTGGCCTGAGGCGGGGAGGAAGATGCGCCTCAGACACCACAGACTGGTGCTCTCTCTCCTAACTGCCATGTTCCAGTGCAGAACTCCAAGCCGACTAACAACTATAAACTCAAACCTGGCTTCCAAGTGCTTACGGGGTATTTTTGTCAAAGTAGGAAGACAGAACACCTTTTATTTAATAGTTTGTTATCCTGATTTATAACTTGAACATTAAGACACGTGTAGTAAACATTCATACTCTTGCCCCAGGTACTGGTAATGTTAAGAGTCTGGAAAGACAGAAGTCAGTAAATAAAATTGAGAGAGAAGAAGATAGTATTTAAAAGACTATGGATTTAAAGCCTTTTGCCTCCAAATTCACCACAAATGTGATCTCTGGGATGGGAAGGACCTCAGAGCCTGCCTAAGAGCCCATGACACAAAACAGATGCTCATTAAACATTTGTGGAGTGAATTAATAAAGAACAAACATGTTTGTTGCATGTTCAGTTTGACAACTGACACTGCCTATGTGACATAATTTGGCGTAACTACAGGGAAACTCACCACGACCAGCACCACCTCCCACCCCACACCAGCTCCTCTGTATCCCCCTATGCTGTTAATGGGATCACCATTCTCTTGATCTTCCAAGCTTGACGACCTCCCCTCATTCTACCTCACTCTCAGCCAACACCACAAACTCCCAGTCCCTGCCCATTCCCCAAATTCCTGTTGCAATCTCCATATACTTCTCCCCATTATAAGGAAGCCAGTGAATTTTCCTTTCCTATTATATGTGACAACAATGTCTTATTTTCACTTTCCCAAAGCACCTAGCACAGGGCTTCACACCCAGTTGGCATTGAGGAAAGTTTGTTGACTATTCATTGGATGAATTTTGGATGCAGCAGAACCATTTTTAAGCAGTTTTGTGTTCCTAAATTCCTACATGAATACGTTAAGATTGTAGCTTCTGGTGTCAGGCTGCCTGGATTCGAATTCCCGCTCTGCCACTTCCTGCTTGTGTCGTCTTGGACAAATCAAAATGTCTCCTCTGGAAAATGGAAATGATGATAACACTCAGAGGGTTGTCCTGAGAATAGAGTTCATATGTGTAATGTAAAAATAATTAATTGAGTTCATATGCATAACATAAAAAGTGCTCAGAACAGTGCCTGGCATTTGATACATGTTAGCTCTTATTTTTATTTTCTTTAATCTCCTCAACAACTTTACTTGGTAAGTACTATTGTCTCCATTTTATAGATAAGAAAACTAGTGCTTGGGGGACACAAGCAGTGTGTCCAGCATCACAGAGCTAATGTGGCTCAACAGAAATTTGAATCATGATTACCCCACTCCAGCCCTAGAACTACTGACCCTTCCTACACTGTTGCGGCCCACAAGGCAGTCATTGATGCCCTGTGACTCAGGGTGACAATAACAATGGTGCAGACAGCAGACAGGTGCAAACGCATCAGCCTAAACTGCCCCGTAGCTTTTTTCTCTGGGAATAGGGAAGTACGGCTGGGGTAATTCCTCAAATCACACAGCCCTTTTGAGTCAGGCCTGGGAATCAATGTGGACTGAAAACTTGCTTCCCACGAGTCTTCAGATCTGCCCCACGACTTCCTCTTGCACCAGGAACACACTGTGCCTGGAGTGTCTGGATTTGGTTGCACAACATTGCCACTCAGGCTATATAAAGAGCCACGTGGCAGCTGCAGGAAAAGAAATTTGAGGTTTTGCAACCCATACCAAGACAGCTTAATATTTAATAGTTTTAGAAGCATGGGGCTGGCTAAAAATCTAGTAGGCACTCAATAAATAGCCGGGAGCTTGCCTACTTAATAGAACACTACTGAACTTGACAACTAGCCTCAACATTGCCTTTAAAAACCACCTCTGTTCCCCTGCCCCATCCTCATCCCCACCCATGACAAAGTAGGCCCTTAGTCAAAGGGCCTAAGAAAGTGGAAGAAGACGTTTTTATCCTAATATGAGGTTTTAAGTTCTCCAAATCTTCAGGATCTCCCATACTACGTTTTTTTGTGTTAAGATATGGTTTTAAAGAACGTGTACACTGCATACCCCATAGCAGGGACACATACTAGGATACTTGGAATATTTCCTGATGCCAATAAAAAGCAAAAATGAGTAAACCAAGGAAGGAAAGACTCTAGAATGTGTTCAAGTTATTCATTAACTTGAGGTGTTCTTTCTTAGATTATTTTTAAATCTTAATTTCATGGTAGGCACTTTAAGGTACTACACTTTACTGTAATCTTTGACTGAGAATTTCTTATTTTTAAAAGGTTTTCATTAGTCACTTAATTCTCTCATGTTTAGAGACTTTGGTAAATCAAATTTAGCAATTTGTTTAAGGTCAGATCTTCAGGAATAGGCTGTTGTTTAAGTAACAGTAATCGAAAGAATTTAAGTTAATCCAAATTTAAAAGGTGGTTCTAACCAAGAAATTTGGTTCCATTTTTCTAAAGTTAAAGAAAATAACTAGAAAGCCTTTTTTTCCCCTGAGTTCTATACTTAGGTGAATTATGCAAATGACAACAAAACATGCTGGTATAAGAGATTTGTTTTTCAAAACAGGATTTTTCAAACTATACGTCATAGTCCACTGATGGATCATGAAATCAATTTAGTAGGTAACAAATAGCATTCTTTTTTAAAAAAGAAATAGAATATAATAGGATAAAAACAATCAGAATGCATTGTAGCTGGTAAGTATAGTTTTGCAAAATTTTTGCTTTAACTATTTATATGGATACATATGTGTGTGTGTTTATTCATAATGGGTTGTAATATAAAATGTATTTTTTAGTGTGGGTTGCTGTAAAAGTGTTTAAAAGCCACTAGAGCATGTCCTGGAGTTAATACATCTTTTGCCTATTCCTCTACACCATGGACATCTATGGTTTAGTACAGTCAACAAACGATTCTCGAATGCCTATATGAGAAGTGACATTCTTGCTCATGACCCAGCACCCCGAATTATCTAAGAAAGATTCATTTATGTTCACCATTCTGTAGTGAATTTTAACATGGATCGAAATGAAAAGGGTATTTGGGTTAATTCCCAGGTAAGCAAAAAATTAAATTAACTAGAAAACATCATTGTTCAAACATACAGGTTGTTATTTATAATAGCCCCTTGGAAACTTGAAACTGAAAACTACTTCCTTAGCTTTTTTTTTCCCCATCCTGTGCACACACTGATAAGTTATTGCAGGGCTAAGACTGTTTGGGGAGGATATGAGTTAGCACAGAATTTTTCATTCAAGGGAAAAAAAAATGTTTGTTTTGAGAAGAAATGTCATGAAAAATTACACATATTCAAAACTTTTAAGCAGTATATGCTTTCTGAAGCTTGACAATGTCTCTTTTGGCATAATTTCCCAGTCTATTTAAATACCATGAACTTGAACACTATTTAGAAATTTACTTTTAAGTAAAATTCCATCTCAATTACATAGATTCACAATTAGGAGCTTTTAAAAAAATTTCTTTAGTCTTTAGCTTAGAGCAATACCAAAACTCACTGATATAAGATTCTGCACTTGTGGGGAAATACTTCGCTAAAAAAAGTTAGTAGTGTAAGTTAGATGATTGTTAAAACTTTTAAATCATTTTAATTCTGAACATTATAAGTCATTTTTAGGTGCCTTAAGTACTTTAGTGAAATATCTCACACACAGTAAACTCTCAATAAATGTTGATTCAGTCATATTTGGAGAGTTAATAAATGAAGTAATCAAGCAATAGCAATAAAAAATAGCTAAGACATATTGAACACTCGCTATGTGCCAGGAACTGGGTTAAGCACTTTACATATGTTATCTCATTTAATCCTTACAAAAGCATGGAGGTAGAGACTAGCATTGCGCCCATTATACAGATGAAATAAATTTCTCAAGGTCTCACAGCAGTTAAGTGGCAGAATGGGATCTGGGATTTGAGATGGGAAATGAAATTCAATACTGGCCTCAAATTATAAGTGAAATCCTCTGAGACGCTTTGCCTTCCCATCCCACCCCTAAGACCAAACTCTTTGACTACTCCTTTTTGGAGTCTTCGAGAAACTGAATATACATTTGAGAGAGAGAGAGACACTTGTGTCTTATCTACAGAAACACTCTTGTTCATAGTACAAGTGGGATAATGAGGGGGGTGTGCAACTGTGAGACTTGAGGGGGTCTCTCAAGCTAACACACTGATCCACTCAAAGCAATTTCCCTCCTTCATGCTCACACAGCCCCGAAACTTAAGTGTCCTGGATCTGTCAGTCATGTTTCTCTTCTATTGGAAACCTGCAGACCCTCAGCCCTGCCCAAGGAGGAAGAGCCAGGCTGTTCTCTGCAAAGTACTGGCTGCTGGTTGAATCAAGGGTAGGTGGGGCGGACCAGAAACCCACTAGGTGGTTAATTCAAAGAACCTCATCCAACAAGGATAGTAATGATGAGCTAAGCCAGCCAAGCTAAGTTCCAGATTTGACCTAGAAAGAATGGAGAGAGGAATGGAGAAGAATGTGGAGAGAAGCTGAGACAATGGGAGAGAAACTATATCGGGCCACAAGAGAGAGACAAGGAGGTAAAAAGGACTCTAGACCTGGTTGTTTTTCGTTGTTGTTCCGGCTCCAATCCATGCATGGTTATCCATATTTAATTTTAAAATAATTTTTTAAAAAAACACTTTTTTATTTTCCTTGAGGAACTCACTAAGTTTCTTCTCCTAACCAATCCATTTAAATTTTCACTGTGGATATGAAACACAAAATTAAAATCATAGATACTACTCCATGAGCGCCTATTAACAATGATATCATAACTGTGTCACCTAGACCTTGTCAAAGGTTGAGAGAAGCCTGTGCTTTTTCCAGAGGGTTCCTGGTATATGTAAAAATGTCAAAACTCCTTTGGGCAAGTTGTAGGAAAGTTAAAGCTTTCCATTGGAACATTTCTTCCTCAGTCTTGTCAGTGGATCTCTGTGACCATATAAACCTTATCCAGAGATCATACCAAAGCTCAAGACTTGAGGCTCTGAGTGAACACAAAACCAAATAATCCTTTTGTCTCCCACTCTGTTAGACCTTGGTATTATTTTAGGAAAGAGAGGGCAGAGCCAGAACTGAAGGGAATGGGACACGGGATGGATGTGTAGGGCAGAGGGACACATGGTTCCAGGTCCGTGTGCAGGAGACCCTCAGCAGCGGCTGAGCATGAGTGCTGGGAACCTGTGAGAAAGACAAAGTTAGGAAGGTTAGGAATGCCTAACGAAAGGTGAGGGCGATAGGAAGGGAGCAAAACTAAACTGCTCACTTAACATTTTTGCCTAGGGTCTAGTTCTCGTAACACAAATACACATTTTTGCTTTGGGTTTCAGTCTCACAATACTAAACCTCAAAATTCAGATCTCATAACATCAACATCACACTTTACAGTTTACAGAGACTTTCACTCACATTATCATACTTAATTCTTACAACCATCGGAGGGGGATAATGTTGTTATTAACTCCGTTTTGCAGATGATGAAACAGGGGCCAACACTATTAACTTTGGACAACACAGGGACAAGCCAACTCCAAATCCAGGGATCTTTTGCATTACGCCGTTCTGCACGCAGGTGAATGACCAGCTTCCCCCAGACCTCATTATCTCCGCCTCTGCCTGTCCACGTGACACCAAGATAGCAGAAAAGCAGAACATCTCATTTCTCTAGAATATTGCACCTTAATTCAATATAAATGGATACTTCAGTTCCAGTTATTTTATATTCAGGACTTTTTAAGGATTTACCCTCAGAAGACTCCATCCCTTCTTGGTGCTCAACTATATATCTCTCTCTCTCTTATTATTTTGACACAAAAGATGAATATTTCATTTAGGCAGGCTGATGGAAAAGGCTAGCACACTATCTTGGTTGCCCTAATTAAAAAGAGATACTTTATGCTTTCTTGAGGTTAAAAGTAGCTTGATTTTGCAGCAAAAGCTTGATACTGCACATTTAATGCATGCAATGTATCAAATTAGGCCCCCAGAACTGGGCTCTCTCACCCTCTCCAGTCTATTTTCTTTCAAGCTCTACCCCACCTCAGAAATTCTTGATACAAAGCAAATAATATTATCTCATGCTCGCTTTTTTTTTTTGGAATCTCCATAAAAGTATGCGGGATTTTTACCATAATGAATGACAACTAGCATATATTTATGAATTTACAGTTTATAAAACATTTGTGTAAGAATCACATACTAATCCTCACGATACCTAGAAATTATTATTATTATTTCCTTTGTATAAATGTTAATACTGAGAATCACAAAGGTTGAGGAACTTGCCCAAAGTTTCACAGCTAGTTAGTGGCAGATCTGGGATCAGAACCCAGAATAGTGCACTCAGTGTCTTTCCAATATTCCATGCTGATTTCTGCATCAATAGGAAATCTGAACAGGACAATTTACTTAACAAACAAACAACAAAACCCTATTCATTCATTCATTCCGCATATATTTTCTGAGCCCTTGCTATATACTCTTTTCTAGGTGCTGGGGATATGGCATCGAAAAAGAAAACAATCTTATATTCCAGTTGGGGATCCAGGTAATTATCAAGATATATATGTGTGTGTGTGTGTGTGTGTGTGTGTATGTGTGTGTGTGTGTATGCATAATGCTAGATAGTAATGGAAAGGGGACAAATTCTTATTCCTGTGCACCAGGAGAACATAAGACTGCTCATGGCTGCTTTGATTTTACGGTTGTGATAGTAAAACCACTGCAAACAACCCAAATGCTCATTTTCAGGAAAATGGATATATAATGTGTGGCATATTCACAGAATGGAATATTATGCGATAGCAAAAATGAATGATCTATATCTATAAGCTACAATATTAGTATTATAACGAATATATATTATTATAATACTGTAATTTATATGTAATTCATATGTTAATATAATTATATGTAAATATAACATAAATTATATAAATCTGTAAATTATGTAATTATTACATAAATTATATGTGATTTATACATTAATATGTAAATTATATTAATTAATATATAATATTGTTATTGCTATTGCAAGGTAATAATATTAATACTAGTAATATTAATACATTAAAATTATAATTTTAATAATAAAAATATAATATTAAGTGCTGAAAAACAGGAAGTCTCAAAAGACTACGTATAGTATGATACCATTTTTATGACATCAAAACAAAAAAAACAAGCAAAACTGAACAATATACTGTTCAAGGAAACATACATATGTGGTAAAATTATTTTTAAAAGTTAAACACAAACTTTAATAAGAAAGCAAAGGGTTGAATCAGAGAAAAACATACAGGGCTATTTCAATGATGGTGAGAATGTTCTAGTTCCTAAGATGGGTGGTGGGTTTGTAGATGTTCCTTTTGTTATTATGCTTCAAACTTTACATATATGTTACATATATATTATTATGTATTTATCAAAATCTATATAATAATAAATACTGAAAAACTAGTACAGAAAGAATAATGAGAATTATGTCATCCTTGATAGTTTCAGATTGTTTATATCACAAAGTAGCATTTTACGTTTGGGTAGCAGAGGTCCAGAGATATTTGTAGGGTATGTTGAAGTTTACAAAGGTCTTTCTCATAAATCATCTTTTTTTAATCTTGTAATCTTGTACGGCAAGTTATTATTATCCCTACCTTACAAGTGAGTAAACGAAGGGAGAGCTTAAGCAACTTGTTTAATTTCATGTAACTAGTCAATGGCAGAGATGTTTTAACTGTATAAAATTAATCCCCCTATAACCATTAGAAAGCATAGGGCTTTCTTGTTGAACAAAAGATCAAATGAATCCTAGAATGTTAGAGCTGAAAGCAGCTTAGAGATCAGACTTTTTAATCTCTTCATTTCACAGAGGGAGAAACTAAGACCCACAAACATTAAGGATTTACCCAGCATCACATAACTAGTTTAAATAGCAAAAAGGATAGTTGACTTAAATCTTCCGACCTCAAGTAAAGTAAACCTCTTTTTCACTCTGCCAGACCACCTTTTAAGTAGATACACATCATTACTTTGTAGCCAGTTGGCTATAAGAAAATTCAAAACTTGAACTGTAAGGCTTGTACAAGTATCCAGTGTTCTGATGAATGTTAGGGAACTGTGATATACAATAGAAAAGCTGTAATAGGGAGCTTTATTTATAACAAAATTAACTGATGCATTAAATATGGGAGCATTTTAATTTGTGGATATCAGTTTGATATTTGAAAGAAATACCTATGACATAAGATAAAGAAGGAGCAAGCAACTACTTTCTGGAGAGAGAAAGGGGGCCTTATCATCTGAAGAGGCCCCAATCTTGGATATGCAACATCTGATGCCACATTTGTAGCACAAGTTCTTCACCTGGCATAAGATTCATTAAAACATATAAAAATTAGGTGTTGAATTAGTCCTTTAAGAATACTAAGAACCTCGATAGTCTTTACTCAAATTGCTTACAATCGACAGTTATTAAAGATTTAAAAGTGTTTTTAAATAAACCCTGCAGTGACTAGAGAATGAATTACTATAGGAAATAGAATAAAAGAATGGAAAGAGTACTGGGCTTGGAGTCAAAAGACATGGTGTGAAAGCCAGCTCTGACGTTTACTTGCTGTGTGTGGCTAAACAAGTTACTTGACCTCTCTGATCCTTGGTTTACTCATTTGTAAGGTGACAATGACAATAACTACCTTAGAGAATTAAGAAAGATAATGTATGGGAAAGGTTTTGGGAAACTGTAATATACAACACAAATATTCCTGGAGCTTTTGTACAAAATCCTGTGATTCAATCATTTGATCCTTTAGTCATCCCTTCAATAAACATATATTGAGCATATATGCAACGAATGGATGAAACTTCTCCATGCTGCAGAGCATCCAAAGATAGAAAAGATCTAGTTTTGGCCCTTCAGAAACTGAAGGGGACTTTTTTTTTTTTTTGCTAATGTACATAAATAATTATAATATGAATCTGCATGTGATAACTCTCATAGGATTAGTACCAGAAACAAAAAATGATGTAGGACTATAAGGCTGAGAGAGACCAGTTCTGATCAGATGATAAGGAAAGGCTTCCTAAAGAAGATCGGCATTGGGCCAGTTTTTAAAGAGTGGGTAGAATTTCTAAAGAAAGAAGATGGCCTTCCAGGTGGAGGGAAAGCATGAGTGAAGGAAGCAGGCGTAGAAACAGGAGAGCACACCACCTGGCATCGTCTGGGTCTTTACCATTTGCCTCCTATGTAGGCACCTGGTTTTGCATGACGTCATTTGAGTCACCAGAGTTCTTCCTTGTAAGTCCACTAACCCCAAATAGACCATGAGTTCTTTGAGTGCCAGGATCACATTTCACAGAGCCCAGGACAGTGCTGGGTCCACCAGGAGGGTTCAGTAAATGAGTTGCTGGCATACTTTCAAGGAAGGCTCATGTATGCTTTCCAAATGAGAAGGGGGGAAATAGAAAATTATTTGCACAGAAACTTGCTTTAAATTAACAAGACTATTGGTATATGGAAGCCAGTATGTTTTCCCACAAACTTTGCCATTTTTCCATAAGTCCTATTTTGTGTTTTGCAAAGCAGTAGAGTTATTACTTTAATTTGGAAAGAACACAAACACACACACCCCAAGAAGGAGAGAGCAAGGCTTGATCTCAAAAGCTGATGTGTGGCTTGTGTTCTGGATACTCAGAGTCAAAAAACAAAAAAGGTTGAGAAATAAAGTTTTGCTCAGGATTTTAAAGATTCTATCTTTCTCATAAAGAACGTTTTAAGCTGAATTCATAGATAGTCCGAGCAACAAGCTCAATGCCAATTTCAAAGATGTTGAAATCTATGGCAACATCTTCCTCTTGGTTTCATAATTACATTGCATTATTATTAGAGAGATCTTTCCCTGTCCTTCAAGCAAGATGGTTGAGACTGAATCCTAATATTAAATTCAGAACACATGGTTTGCATTAGAAGCTGTAGGAAGATTCATCTCCAGTATAAAGTCATTTGTAGGAAAAATATTCCAAGATACTGTATGTGTAAATTACTAACAAATGCATTCCCAGTGAATCCTTTTTCTCACTCTTTGGTTCTGTGAAACAGCAGGAAAAAAATATATCGCCAACAGAAATATTTTTATAACTTTATTTTTATTCACTTTGAGAGGTATCTTCGAGTACAATTTTTTGAGAAGCCATCCAGCAAAAAAAGAGCTGTGTATATTATATATGTTAACAGTTATTTTGTGGTTTGTTTTTGCACAAAAGAAGATAAAATGTATGCATTTGAGAGTTGGTATTAATATTTTTGTGACGAATGAAATGCCAAGCAATCATCCAATATTACTCCAGGGAAGTTTTCTGGCTTGAGGGTTTAAAAAATATTTTTATTTGTATAAAAGTACAAAGTAAGATCAATTTTGTTTCCTTTTCATTATATAGCAGTAGGCAATTTGTCTGTATTGCATTTGAGAGATACTTGTCTTCTTGCTTTTGGCAACATACGAAACTGTCTTGAAGAAGATAGCAATGGATAGGAAAGAAGACATCTTTTCATATTTGCATCACATTTTCTATTCTTGAAAGAATTGCTCTTGAAAAGGGCTCCTAATTGAGTTTTTAAAGCAATCTTCAGTGCCAGAGCAGAGGAAAGGACTGAGAAAGTATCCAGTAATTTGAACTGTAGTTTACTTGGCTAATTCAAGGAGAAAACACTTCATTTCCTCACTCTTCCGTCCATTCATCCAACAAATGTTCCCCGAGACTCTCCGGTGCCAGGCACACGTTCAGCCCTGGAGATACAGTGGGGAATAAGATAGGCACGGCCCTGCCTATGTTAAATGTTAAAGGATGTTAAATGATCCTCTTAGGACTCCTGCTCTTCCCAATGATAAGAAAATCATGTTCTGTTCAAGGATGGAGAGGATGCAAGCAAGAAAGCCAGCCAAAAATAATGATAATAATACATAATAATAACAATTCTGTAAGGAGTGGTTGTGCTACATGTTATAAAATCACTTCCATCATTACATTAGCCAAAAGATGTGCCTGAAAGCTTATTGCTTCTAAATCAGAGAAGCAATAAGGCCGGAGGCTTCAAGGTCAATAAAGCTGATTGTTAAATGATTGTATGATGTACATTTGCTGTTAGTATAAGTTCAAGTTCTCAAGGATAGCCTTATAGAATATTTTCTCATATACAGAACCCCTCCTATTGGAGTAGCTGCCCACAGGGCAAGGCATGGGAAACTGAACAGAGCATCTAACCTGCTTTTCCCTATTGATCATATACATATAATTTAAGGAAGACTGCCACATAGAGCAAGATCGAGGGAAACTATGGAACATGTGTTTCTTTCATCACTAAACTTTGGTTTATGATAAACTAATTCATCTCTATTCAGTTCAACCTTGATCTTCCCTTCTTCACTTCAAAGAGAAAATGCTGGCCTTAACTTTCCCTCATGAAGTCAAAAGATCCCAGTTTGTACCTACTCCCTGGAGACTGGAATCAAAGAGATACTGCTCCCATTCTTTGAGGCTGGCTCTGACTGCATGAACAAAAGAAACTTAATAGTGACCACTGACCCTGGAAAGGCCCTCATCATGTGTTCCTCCACTCTGATAACTAGCCTGTGTCTTTCTGCTTCCACTGGAAGAAACATAAAAATAAAATGTCCGTATGTCTTGAAGACTTCATTTAGAAAATGGGATTAATGCTGATTCCTACTGCACCGTGCACAGCTCTCCCGAACATAATGAGAGCTGATGAACTAGAAAACTCTTAAGTGCTTCGAATAAATGATTGGCGAACATGAGATTTACATCTCTCGAATAACTTTTCTTTCGGGGGTATTTGATGTGATATTAAACACATATGACTACATTTTAAATGGTACTATCAACGTTGGGTTTTCCTATAATGGCATTAGCACTAATAAGATTGCAAAAGTAATTGTCATAAAGTGTTACACAGATTGGGAGTGAGAGATTAAAACATTTGGCTAACACACTTCTCATATTGATATCGGTGGTATATTAGCTGTGTACCCCTGTCCTGAAGTCTAATGTTGTTGTAGAGTGGTCTGATTCAAAAAAGATCAGGATGATTTATTTCAGTTCAAGCTGGACAAATCTTTATACAAAAGAAATATTTAAAGACCCTAGCTGTTGACTCCTTTGTTTTAAATAAGCATAGTAGTAGTAGTAACTAACGTAGTATAATACAACATAAAATAATTATAGCAATAGCAGCTAATATTTGTGAGCAGAAAACGTGGAACTCACTTTTTATGCATGAGATCATTTAATCATCACAGCAGCCCTATTGAGGAAAGTACTATCATTATCTTCATTTTACACATAAGGAAACTGAAGCACAGATACATTAAGTAATTTGCCCAAAGTTATGTGGCTAGCAAGTACAGCGATGGATTCAGAACTCAATCCCAGGCAGTCTACTTTCACTGTGTAATATAACTAACACCCAGAGGAAAAAAAAATTCGGGTACTACTTTGGCATTTTTTTATAATTGAAAAAGACAGAGTAAAAGCTAAATGAAAGAAAGCTTACAGTCTCTGGAAGAGGGGAAGGAACTAAATGTAGCATCTCTCAAACATTTCTTCATAGCAGACTCTTTGTAGGAGAGATTCAAAACAGTTCCATGATTAAATAGGTTTATAAAATACTGGATTAAGCCAAATGAAACTGTTTTTCTTGCTGGAGTGTTTCCCAGGGTCTTAATTTGCAGATATGCACCATGAGTCTCTGAAATGGAGAGATGGAAAGGAGTAGTTATTTAACCAAGAACACTTTTGTTTTTATCGGCATGTCTGAAGAGATGAACTAAAGTTTTCCAACACAGGTTTGAGAAACACTGATCTAATGAACAAACTAGGGAAGCAAATGGGCCACTATCCATTCAGGAGGATCCATGAGACCAACATCATAGAAGGAGGAGGCCATGGAGGATACAAAATGGCAGCTTTGCTGGCCAGTTCTGGAGGATACAAGAGGTATCAACTAGAAGGGCAAAGGGCTTTATATGTGAATACATACACAATTCTCCTAAGGGCTTTCTGAACTAGTTGAGAGGAATTTGAGTGTAGCTGGAGTCTCCTTAATTCTTTAGGTGGAAGCTCAGCCAGAAAAATATTCACAATTGCAGCTAGCATTCGTCGAGTCCTTAGCCAGGTGCTAGGTACTATGTTAATAATTTTATGTTATTTAATCCTCAAACAACCCTATGATGTAGATACTATTATTATTCTCATTTTATGGTTAAAGAAACCAAGGCACAGTTCAGTTAACTTGTACAAGGCAAAGAACTAGGCAACCAGAAACAAATAGCTGTCAAAGTAAGTTTTAAAGTGTAGCTCCTATAAGCCCTACACCTCTTGCTTAAGCCATCCCATGGTACCTCAACCATCTCAAGCCAAACTCTTTATCCTGGCTCAAGGTCAAAGTAATCTGGCTCCAGCCTATGTCTCTGTTCTGGATATCATTTGCTGAGACACAAACTACCCCAAAATTTAGTGGCTTAAAACAAAAACCACTGAATCATATCTTACGATTTTGTATGTCAAGACTTTGCACAAGGCTCAGCTAGATGGTTCTTCTGTTTCATGAGCCATTTACTGGAGTCATTCAGTGGTATTCAGCTGGCAGCTAAGTTGGTCCAAGATGGTTTCACTCACTTGTTTGGCACATTGGCAGAGCCAACAGCTGGAAGGTTGGGCTCAGCTGGGCCCCATTCCCTTCGAGTATTCTCAGGTCCTCTCCATATGGTCTCTCTAGCAGGTAGTCAGCCTTCTTGCATGTCAGTTTAGGGCAACAGAGGACCAAGATAGAAGTGCCAGTCATCTTAATGTCTAGGCTCAGAACTTGCATGGCATCACTTCTGCCACACTCTAGTGGTCAAAATAGTCAGAGGCCAGCCCACATGTAAGGGGAAAGGAAATAGACCCACTTCTCTATGGGAGGTGTCTCAAAGAACAGGTAGCCATCTTTGATCCGCCACACTCTCCCACCTCATCCTGCCCTACTCTTTCCTCACTCGCAGTGCTCCAGCCACATGGGCTTTCTTCCTGTAGGGTAGTTGTCTTTTAGGATTTTGTGTGTTCCTATGCTGGGGGCCTCTATACTTCTGGCTCTTTCTTGTCATTCAAGTCTCAGCTTAAATGTCATTTCCTCATAGAAACCTCCTCCTCACCATCTTGCAGAGGCCTTTCTTGGTCACTCAATCTAGCTCCCTAATTTATTTATTTATTTTCATGACAATTAGAACGGAAGACCAAGGTCCTTGTCTATCCTGCTGGCTCCCTTGCACTCAGCACATAGAACCATGCTTGGCACATAATAAGTCCCTAGCAACATTTGTCAAGCAAAAGTGTAAAATAGTGAATTGGGATTCAAAATTAGATCTCACTGACTTTGGAACTAAAAAACAAACTGCCCTTGTAATCTCTTGTATTCCAGGCCGATATGGTCAGCCCAGGCCCTAGGGTGAAGATACTACATAAAGAAGACAGCCCATGGACGCAATTAAGAAGGGATTCGCCAGCAAGGAAGCTGCAGCCAGGCCCAACTACACTGAAAATTCAAAGAGAATACTCCATTCCCAAACAGCAAAGCCCAAACATTTCTTTGACTCCATTTCAGCCATTTTTGTTTTGACTCTTGGAGATGAAAGATCTCCAAGGTGTGGTGTTGCCTCAAGGCCATTTGCAGCCCAGGTCTTGTTTCTGGCTAGGCCCCTCCAACACTCAGCTTCGCCGGGGCCATGCTACTGAGTTCTGCCCTGTCCCGTGTGGAATTGGGCCACAGCCGTGTTTGTGCTGAGGTTTTAGGGAAACATGGTTTATAAACACTTGTTTCCTCTGAGTCACTGCACAGACTTGTCCCTTCAGTACAAACATTCCGTTTGGTTTTATAACTGGGGAAGGAGGGGGCGGCAGCCAAGGCTAACTGGATTAGGAAAGGGAAAATGAGAAAATTTAAATAGATTTTTCTATATTAGTGACAGTCACAAAGGAACCCTTATCTGGGTTTCAGAGGCATGCACAAAGCTTCATCTTTATATATTTATTTTCCTTAGTAAGAAAAAAAGTTCACAGAGTCATTTTTTCCCCTCAAGCTTCCATAAAAATGCTGGAATGTGGCAAACGTTTTTACAAAAACAGTGTAAGAACAATTAATGCACATATGACCATTTTTTAAAGTTTACATTAAGTATCCTTTACTAAATAATAAGGAATTTTGCTTCTAATTTCCAGGCATTGTTGACTATATTATCCTTTAAATAACAACCTATTATCTTTTATCATTACTGTACATTTTCTGTTAATTATGAGTTCCAGATCAAAAGAATTAATTCTTTATTTTCTGCCTTTTAAATAAATCATTCTACCTTGTTACTTAATTCCAGGCTTCTCATCCATAGAATTTGGCTTATAATAATACTTGTTCATAAGTAACTCATAAAGTTATTACGAAACTCAGATATAATTAAGTAATAGATATAAAAATATGATTCCTAATTCATTCATTAACCACTTGACTTTGTGTAAACTAGCATCATGATCATCAAGCTCAGATATTTAAGGAGCATGAGTTAGGTGCAGAGTCCAATGCCTGGCGTGGGAAATATAAGCGATACCAGTCACAATCCCTGACCTCATGGGGATTACAATTCAGTACACAACTAGATACAACCCCTCTGAGCCATGAGTTCTTCATCAGTAATTTAGAGTGCTGTATGTGAAAATGCTGAATTCTAGTCCTAGAATAGAGTTCAAGTACCACAAATATACTTTATAGCAGATTCTGTGAGTTTCCTGCCTGGTGTACTCCCTGCAACCTCCAATTGCCAATAAGAATTCTACTCCTAATTACAGTGTGTGTGTTTAGAACGGGGGCGGGGGCATGTTTCCTACACCACCGAGCAATTCTCAGACATCAGCTGTTGTCCTACAATTCAACTCAATTCTGATACTATCTTTCTGGAGATAGCATCGGGGCCCACAGGTTAAGGGCTCAGTCCTACAAAACTGCCTCCCCCTCACTTTGGACGTAAGTCCAGGCTGTCACCTGTGCTTCTGACTGACTGCTATAGATCAGATGTTTCAACAGCCCCCTTCTTGGGTTCAATTAATTTGATAGAGCCTGTCACAGAACTCAGAGAAATATTTTACTTACTAGCTCATCGGTTTATTATAAGAGGGTATAAGTCAAGAATAGCCAAATGGAAGAGATGCGTAGTGCAAGGTATACGAGAAGAGGTGCACCACTCTCTCCAAATCTCCACATATTCACCAACCCAGACGCTCTCTGAACCCCATCCTTTTGGGGTTTTAAAGAGGCTTCATTACATAAGCGTGATTGATTAAATCATTGGCCATGGGCTATTGATTCAGCCTCCAGCCTCTCTCCCCTCCCCAGAGGTCAGGTGGTAAGACTGAAATTTCCAACCATCTAATCACATGGTCGGCTCCCCTAGTGACCAGTCCCCATCCTTAGGTTACCTAGGTGCTTTCCAAAAGTCACCTTATTAACATAAAAAAGACACCTTTTTCACTCTCATCACTTAGGAAATTCCAGTGGTTTTAGGAGCTCTGTACCAGGAATGGGGGCAAAGACCAAATATATATTTCTTATTATAAATCACAATATCACAGCCAATTACATGCCTGTGGGTTTTTCCAGAAGGCTGCCCTATAACCGCCCCCGCACACTCCCTCCAACACACACATGCTCACTGCAGCCTGGAAGTACCAAGAATTAACATCCCCGCAGCCCAGCAAGGAATGCATAAATACCCCCAGCTCCTTCAACTCTCAAGTGGGATAATTCTAAAGCATGTGTTTTATACTTTTCTAGAGTTTTCCCATGGGAATAAGCTTCAAGCATCCACTTTGGTAGCTGGCTTAATAACACACCCCTTCTTGATTGCCTTCCCTTTCCTGTATCACTTCCTCTTTCCCCTGCTGGTGTTTCATGTTATCACCTCCCAAATATAGTATTTGCACTTGAATCCCTGTCTTAGGAATTACTTCCAGAGAAAAACTCACAATGAGATAGTTTTCTTTCTTACAAAGTTATGGTTATAATGCCCAGATAAACCAGCCAGCTTTGCACAAAATAAAAACTCCATTTCACTACCACATGTAACTATCTTATTAATCGTGGTTATCGTTATTACCTTATACATATCTAAAAATATCATAAGCAAATTTACATTTTTTAAAGTTCTTTAATTTACACCACATCATTTAATCTTCACAAACAGCCCTAAGAGATAGAGAAAACTGAGACAGAAGAGGTTAAATGACTTGCCAAAGTTACAGGGTCAGTAAGTAAGAGAACTGGACCTCAAACCAAAGTCTTTTAACAACAGATCCTGTGCTTTTCCCACTACCCCCAGACAGCTTGGTGAGACAACGTATGAGGTTGACAGCAGACTTCTCTCCACTCCTAGAAAAGTGACTCTAAGTGCATGTTCGCCTATTAGGATCAGGAGTACCATCTTCGCAGACAAATGTGAACTTTTCAAGCTGGCATTTTTATATGAAAGAATGATCATCACTTAACACCCCTGGACAGGGCCTAAATGGCAGAGTGTTCTGAGGAAAGACACTCAGTGAGCACAGAGTACAGTAGTCTGATTTTCATTGTTCCGTTAAAGACTATAGAAGGCTATGGGGATCTAAAGCATCTTGATAGGTCAACTCTAAGGCCTTAAGTCAGAAGCATTGGAGGGTTTGGAAATGTGGATGAACTTGGCAGCAGCAGGGTACCAGGAAACACAGTGCAGTTCCTGATTCCTCTAAGCATTCTCCTTTCTCTTCTAAGGAAAGTTTTCGTTTCTCTTCTATGAAGTAAAGCTGGTATTATCAACCTCTGTTACCAATATTTCTTGTTATGTGAAAAGATTCAAAAGAGAAATGCTTGTTCTTTATTCTTAGTACTACTGAGTATCTACTCTACTGCTGTCATAATTCTGGTGTGTCATGCTGCAAGGCAGCAAGGAACTAGGTCAGTGAGAAAAGTGGGAAACTGAAATCAGGTCTGAGGCAACAGGTCCCTAAGCCTCAGAGTTTGACATCTAAATGCCAGTGTCCAAAACTAAGGGATACTCCAGAACCAAACCAGTGGACGGACGCAAGCAGGGGAGTCCAGGTGGAGGTTATATTACACTCAATCGGGTAGGAGTAAAACAACTCTAGTCAATACAGAATTCCATTCAGAAGTTGGGTGAGGTGGAGAACAGAGTCCAGCCTGGCCATGGATTCCACAGATTCTCAAAACTAGATTTCAGGAAGGAGATTCAGCCCCAGTGGGAAAATGGACCAGTGAGCAGGAAACAAAAGCATGTATCTAATTTTTCTGATGTGCTCTGTGTAAGAGACCTTCAGGGAAAACTATGGCTAGGTGGGCAAGCGCTCAGAGCTCCCTCCAGGCATATCAGTCAATGGGTCAATGTAGCACAATGAATTCTAGACTACAAAACCTGGTTAAGATGGAATGTAGGAAAGTGGGGTAGGAAGTCTCCTAATATACTCTTTACCTTGGCCTTGATTGTTCCAGGAACCTCCACAGAGATGAGCTTATATGTTGATTGTAGTGAATAAGAGAGGGGAAGGAAAGGGCTTTGTGAGGACAACAGATAAATGTATGCTGTGGTCCCTGCCCCAAGGAGCTGGCAATCCTGTTAGGGAGCCAAGCCATGCACCCATTAAAGAGGCAAGAACAGTATTAAAGAACTTTATAACTGAGGGACAAAAATATAAAACCCAACAGTAGGTGATGAATTAATTAGTTTGGGCTGAAGTAACTGAAGGTGGCTTCATGGAGAAGATAGCCCTTTAGATTGGGCAGCCTTGGAAGCAGCAGCTACAAAGTAAATGATAGCGACACTAAACAGCCTTATTTGAAGGCTTATTGACATAAAGACTTTTGGAAAAGTAATTGATTTGGCTCACTGATGTTTCCTATAAATAGGAAGAACCACAGTCACTCCCACCTACAGCTTCCTAAGGATTTTGAAACAGGCACATATGGTATGCAAACTGTCATTTAATATTTATCCTGTCTCTTCACCATCTCCTGTCCTGAGATCTGAGGAGAACTACAACAGGATGTGGGCTCTGAAGCCTTCTAGACTTGGCCTCAGACCACTATTTTGGGGTGTTTTTTTTTTTGATTGCCCAGGAAAAACTCACAGGATGCACTCTGGAACAGCTCTTTGGTGAGGGAAGTGGAGAGACTGCCATTGCCGTCACTCATGAGAAGACTTGGTAGTTGGAATTTGCCCACAATGTTTCTCTAAGTTACTGTGGAGACCCAGATTCCATCCACCTGAGTTCTTCTTAGCTTTCTCATATGAACATAATGTAGACGATCCTTTTATTGTCACCTGAGCCATCCCAAGACCTCAGAGGCAGCATAGGAAAATGGAAACCCTAGGGGGAAATGGAAATGACTGAGGCTCTAAAGTTGCAGAAATCAAGAATCAAATTTCTGCTCAATTAGGTGACCTTAGGCAAATTGCACATCTCTGTAAAATGACACAATTATTTATATCTCAAGTTAATTAGGAGAATTAATTGAGATAATTCAACTAGATATTATTGAGCAGCTCTTATGATCCAGATTTGGAATTAGACACTGAGGATACAAAGATGAATTCACTCATTCGTTCATTCATTCACTCATTCATTCATCCAGAAAATGTTTACTGAGAACCTCCTATCAGTCTAATGAATAAAACAAAGCTCTAGCTTATGTTCTATTGAAGGACAGAGGCAGAAAACACACAACCCAATAAATATTTGTATTTATAGCACAATTAATCAGTGAGATAAAGAAAAATAGAGCAGGATAAGGGGGCAGAGACTGAGTGTGGAAGAGTAGGCCTACTCTAAACAGAGTGGCCTGAGAAGACCTCTCTGAGGAGGTGACACTTAAGCAGAAGCTGGAATGAGGTGAGGTTGCAAGCTGAATAGCTCTCTGGCGGAAGAGCATTCCAGCAGAGGGGAGAGGAGGTGTGAAACCTTGTGAGGGGAGCATGCTTGGCATGTTCAGGGAAAAGCTAGGCTGCCCCTGTGGTTGAAGCAAAGTAAGCAAGAGTGAGTGTGCCAGGAAACGGGGTCAGAGACGTGGGCAAGGGCCAGACTGTGTAGAGCCTTGCAGACCCTAGGAGGAAGTTCTGAGTGGCGTGGGAAGCCACTAGAGGACTTTGACCAGGGGAGTGACAAGATGTGGATGTATATTCGTCTAAACGGATCTCTCTGACTGGTGCATGGAGAATAGACTGGAGAAAGGCAGATGAGAATGGAAGAAGGAAAAGTTAGGACAGTTTAGGAGAGAGGATGGTGATTAGGACTGGGAAGTAGTGAGAGAGGTGCTGAGAAGTGATTGGATTTGAGATGGATTTTGAAGAAAAAATTAATAGAATTTCCTGATGTATTGGATGTGGGTGTGAGAGGACTCCAGAAAAGTCAGAAAGGACTCCAAGATTTTTGGTCTGAGCAATTGGATGAACATTAGCATCATTCAATATGAGTGGTAAGGAAAAGGTTTAAAGGGAAACGAAGTCAAAAGTCCAGTTTTGTACAGGTTGGGTTTAAGACACCAAGCAGAGATGTCTAGTAGGTGTCTGGATATGTGAGTGTGGAGTTCTGGGGAGAGATCAGGGCTGATGATATAAATTTGGGAACGATCAGAATGTGGATGGCATTTAAAGCCATGACTGAATGAGATCATCCAAGAGTTAGTATAGATGGAGAAGAGAAGAAGTACAAAAATCCAGCCCTATGGAACTCCACTGTTTAAAATTTGGGAGAAGAGAAAGAAGAGACAAAGATGAATAAGTCTCACCCTCAAGGAGCTCTCTAGTATGTAAAGTAACCAGCATCATATCTGGGACATATCAGATGATCAATAAACATTGCTTTTTCTTTCTTTACCCTTGGTAGACTGTGTGTATAAAAATACATCGTGAAATGCAAAATGCCATATATGTGTTTGTTGGTAATTGCTCTAGCTATTATATTTTTAAGGCATTGATGTGGTGGTTTTAAAATATGTCCAAAAATTCTTTAACACTCTTCCTTTAAAAGGTAGAATCTAATCCTCCTCCCCTTGAATGCAGGCCAGACTTAGTGAATCACTTCTAATAAATCAAATACAATGGAAGTGATGCTATGTAAGTTCTGAGTCTAGATCAGAAAAAGCAAGGCTTCTACCTGTTTCTCTTTCTTGGATTTTATGATCTGGGGGAAACCTGTTGCCATGTTATGAAGATACTCAAGCAGCCCTATGGAGAGGCCCACATGGACAGAACAGAGGCCTCATGCCAACCACCAACACCAACTTCAACCTTGAAAGGGAATGCTCCAGCTTCATTCAGCCTTCAGATGATTGTAAACCCAGCCAATATCTTGACTGCAACCTGGGAGACCATGAGCCAGAAACAATCAGTCAAGTCTCCACTGAGTTTCTGACTGACAGAAATTGTGAGAAATAATAAATGTGATTTAAGTCACTAGGTTTGGGGGTAATTTGTTACACAGCATATACATGCATAACTGATATACACAATCACATCAGCCAAAATCTTGCTAAAGAACAGGAGGTAAAATTTTTCAACAGTGGTTTGAATATGTGGGTGGCTAAAGTGAAGTAGATAAGAAAGAAAACTGAACTAGGACTAAAGCAACTTGGATTCGGGTCCCAGCTCAGCCATGAGGTAGTTGCATCATAGGCCTAACTTCACACTTTAGTCTCTACTGTCTTCATCTCTAAAGAAAAGAATACTCTCTGGGAAGCTTCTAGTTCTCTGATTTCTCATTCTTGGAAGGCTAATTTGACTCCTGGGGTTAAGATGAGTTGTTTCCTGATCAGAACATCATGTGCACACTTGAACACTTGCTGACCCTGAATCCTCACTAGTACTTCCTTGTCATGGAGTCAACTAGTCTTATAATGTACTGATGCATTGGCCAAAACCTACCTCCTCCAACCAGCTTACAATTACTTGAAATACCACAATTAATAATTGATTTCTTGGCTTTGTCTAATATTAAAATGTACATTCCAGCAACATCCCTTACATTAGTTTCCTATTGCTACTGTAACAAATTACCACAAACTTAGAGGCTTAAAACCACACAACTTTATTATCTTATAGTTCTAGAGGTCAGAAGTCCAAAACTAGTCTCAGTGTGCTAAAATCAAGGTGTCAGTCAAGCTGTATTCCTTCTGGAAGTTCAAGAGGAGAATCCATTTCCTTGTCTTTTGCAGCTTCTAGAAGACCCCTTCATTGTTGGGCTCCCGACTCCATATTACTCCAACTTCTGCTTCTGTCATCATATCTCCTTCTCATACTTTGACCCTCCTGCCCTCCTCTTATAAGAACCCTTGTGATTACATTGGACACATTCTGATAATCCAGGATAATCTCCCCATCTCAAGATCCTTAACATCACATCTGTAGTCTCTTTTGCTGTGTACGATAATATATTCATAGGTTCTGGGGATTAGAACATGAACATCTTCGGGGGGCCCATTATTCAGCTTACTGCATTCAAACTCTTACTTTGAAGTTATTTATCAGTCAATCTCAATTATGCAAGCCCTAGTCAAGAACTTGAAATTGGTCAAAGAAGCCTTTAAGACACCAAAATATATTCATAAAGTCCATACAATTTGATCATAAGAGAGCTCTCTCAGGCTTTCACTCAATTAAATTCAATGAATAAAGATAAAGCATTTACTATCTACAGTATTACTAAATGCTCTGAGGAATACCAAGAAGTCTAAAAATTAATTCCTGCCTTTCAAAAGACTTGCAATCTAAGAAATATAAGACAAGTACGTAAATAACTGCCAATACAAGGCAAAACGTGGTTGAGCTATCTCAACTGTACACCATTCAGTAGGAAGGAGAACATAAAGAAGACTACTATCCAATGAAGATTTTAAGGAAAATGTCAGGGGAAATGAGAGAAAGGAAACAAAGATGACGTTAAGTATTCAAGCCCAAGTGACTAAGTGAAATGGAGTGGCCATCGACATAATCATGGAAGTCAGAATGGCCGCGAGGGGTGGGAGGCTGGTCTCAGGATGGAATGGGTGAAACTCAACTTCTGGAATATATAGCTCAGGATACCCAGCAAGTAGTTGGAAATGAGATATGCATTTGAAGCCAAAAAGGGAAGCTAAAGTTGGAGATACAAATGGGAAAATCATTTCTACAGAGACAGAAGTTGACACTTTAGAAGTACGTGAAAGCACAAAAGTAAGATTTAAGAGGACCAAAGAAAGACCTTCTAAAAGACAGGAAGACAGAGAGGAACAAGCACAGGGAAAAGGAATCATCAGAGAAACAGAGAAATCAGCACAATAAATCTCACAAAAGCTAAGGAAGGCTTTCAAAAGAGAAGAGAAGGTGGGCACTATGGACAATATTAAGTTACCAATGTGAGTGCAGGGTTAGAAGAGAAACCCATCATTACAGATTATTTCCACTGTTCAGAGGCAATGGATGAAATAACCTCAAGAGCACAAATAATAGTAAAATATAGTAAGATAATTAGAAGTTATGAGTTTTGACAATTTATTGCCTTTGCTTTTAATATAATGCATTTAACTGTAAGTTTATATAATTTAATTTTTAATAATGGTTGTGTTTAACAGCAAGCTCAGAGAATTCCTGAAAATATAATGAATGGCAATTTCAAGCCAGAAAGAGCCTGCTGCAGCACAGTGGTGATCCAGCTTAAAAATTCACAAATTTATTCAATAATTCATTCATTCATTCATTCACATTGATTTCATCTCTCTGCTTTGCTAGGCCCTGAGCTAGTTATTGAGAAGATAAACATAAATAAGAGATAGTCTTTACACTTGAGAATCTCAATTTAATGGGGGGACATCCTTGCAAACAGACACTAGAAATAAGTGTAATGAGCACTTATTTCGGCGTAGTGAGCTTATGCTTATTTCATAATGAGCGTATGTATAGGTCTGACAAGAGCAATAAAGAGAGAATAACCAGTCCTGTCGCATTTTTAAAAACCCACACACTTTAGCATGAATTATAAAGACCTCCATGAGCTGGTCCCTCCTGACCTCAGCTCCCCTAATGCTCCCCTTTGCATCTAGTCAGCAGTAAAACATGATGATTAGGGGCACCAGCTATGCAGTCAGGTGGACCTGGGTTCAAATACACGTTCTGTTGCTTATCAATATTCGGTGACTAAGTCATCTCCATCTGTAAAATTGGGCTAATAATACTTACCTCAGAGGCTGTTGTGAAGATTGATGGAGATGATGTCTATAAAACATTTAGCAAGTACTTGATACCTTGCTCCCAATAAATTGTAGCAGGTGTACTTATTTTATTGGTCTCCCACTATGTTCCAATGATAATGAAGTGCTTGCAGCTTTCTGAGCACAACATGCTTCTCCAGGGTCTGTGCTTTTGTCTGGTGAATTCCTGCTCATTGTTCAAAATTTAATGCAAACATCTGGTCTCCTCTGTCAAGACTTAGTCATTCTCTCCTGTGTCACCAGTACACCAAGTAAATACCCCACTGTGGCTCTCATCACAAAATAACTTTGAACTGAGAATCCCTTGAGGGTGGGGACCATGTGTTATTCCTCTTGGCCTCCCCAGTGCCTGACAAAAAGTTGACACAAGATAAATGTTCAATTAGTGAGCATATTTAACAGGAAAAGATAAAAATGTAAATGAAGAAGGAAAGATTTAAGATTCTAGAGACTTCAAGTTTTTTACATGTTCTTGCCATTTGATCGATAATTCTAACTCTAGGAGTTAATTAGGAAATAATCCTAGTTAGAGAAAATATATAAATATAAAAAGTTATTTTGCAGTGTTATTTACAATATCACAAACCATAATAAAGAAAAGAAGCAAAGTATCTAATCATAGAAACATGATTAACATTGAAAATACTGGTGATAAAACTACTTGACAAAATACTATGCAACCATTAAATCTGATGAGTATAAAAAATATACAATGATGAGGGAACATGCCAATGATGTAAATATAAGTATAAAAAGAATACAAAATTAAAAGCATTATCTAAATGCACACAAACACACATGCATGCGTGCACAAGAACATAGATAGACAACTGAAGGCAAATGAACCAAACTATCAAACAGAGCTTAGGGGAGAGTACCGGGATTATAAGTGTTAGTGATTTATTTCCTTTACCGGGGAACGGACCATTGCAAAATTCATCTTCTACTTTTCTATAAATAATATATGACTTTTACAAAGTTTTTAAATTATGACGTACTATTCTACTTGTTTTCCTCAATTCCCTATGAACGTTCAGTAGCATGAGGGTAGGACCAGAGGAGCCTGATAGCTGGGCTTCCTCAGAAGTGAAGCGATTCGGAGATCCTGCTTAAAGCCTCAGAGGCTTGGCCCACAGGAGGTCCAGTTTGGGTAGAGAAGCATAGAAAAGAGAATAGGGCCGTAGTTTGAGAAAAAGTAGTCAGAGAGGACAATTTCAAAGCTTCATATCTTGGAGACAAAGTCATTCTGAAAGCCAAACTGAAATAAATGGATAGCTTGTTAGGTCTAATTTTTAGACACTATTCTAATAATGTAATTCATCTGGTTTCCTAGCCCACAGGAAGTTAGAAGCACTTATTTGAAGGAAGAATAGTAAATGAGGTTGGATGGTCCAAACTGCTGGATACAGGTTCTCCAGCAATGAGAAATAGGAACTGATTCTACCGAGGTGGCAGGCACAAAGACCCAGAAACCACTGCGAACAATGGGGACCTTAGGAAGGGGCAAATGTTGTGCATCCATGAATGGGCATGAAAGACATCATTGTATTACAGTCGGTATGAATTACAGTATAGCAACTCATATTTGAAACAATGATTTCTGTACTACAAACACGAACCTCATATCTTCCTTTAAAAATTGTCAAAACCAATGAGAAAATATACGTAAAGGCACTCTGTAATATGTAAAATGCTACACAATTTGTTATTATTTTTAATACCCTCAGCGTATGAAGATAGTGATACACATAATGCATTTTTAAATGCTTCTATCCAAGCCAATTAATTTTTTAAATTGGGACTTGAAAGTATAATTTTCATTTATCTGGAAATTATATTTATGTAAAATGCCTCATTTTCTAATACTGCTGAATAAAAAACACATTATTGTCCCACTGGGATGATGTCTCATAACTTAGAACAAATGAGTTATTCAGATTCTTTCCAGAGCAAATTTTGAGATAGAGAAAGAGAGAGAGAGAACATAATAGCTCGGGGCATCTGGGGGAGGGGATGCCACAGATGTGGGAGAACGAGCAGAAAGAGGCAGTACGGTTGTCTAAAATAAACTTTCCTTACTTCCCACTTCTGCTAAGTCTTGGCCCGTGACTGGCTGCCCGGCTGCATGCCAAATTCCAAAAGGACAAGCAAATAAACAGTAATGCAAGTTATTCTGCAAATTTGCACATGCCCACCCACACAAGCACTAAACTAAACTTTCCCCAACTGAAATCGGGCTGCAGGCAAATAAGAATTGTTACCTATTCTTTCCTCATTAGGTATCCTTACTGTGACTGGCTCTGGGGAACATTTTGGTTGTCAAGCAAGCAAATAGTTCATTTGAGCCCTTTTTCTTAAGTCAGATCCCTTCCTGAACGTGGCAACTTTACTTGCTGTCCTTGAGGAGAAGCTACAGACAGTGGTGTGGTCAGATTTATGCTTCTAGAAAAAACAAGCCCACATTCCCTGAAATGTCTTAACTTTGACCAGCTTACACTGGATTTTACTGCTGTTTGATTTCCAGAGGGCCCTGTGCCTGCCCCACCCCCCCCACTCCCCCACCCCGCCCCAGGGGAATAGACTGTGCTCAGAATGAATATTGAAATACCGAGTCATTATTTGCTCTGGGGGAATGCCAGAGCTGCCTGCTGCCTGTGTTTTAGGGGAGCCGAATAAAACGTTCCTATTTTAAAGACCCAGAGTAAAAGAATTCTCTGTAATCCTTTCCAGACAGAACAAAATGAAGCCACTGCAAATAGTGATGAATCAAAATAACACGTATGATGAGAAACAGCATTGTTTTATTGTCACCAAAAAGTTGGTGGTGGGGCCTAGGACCAATCATTCTATGTGGATCCCTCACCTCTCTGCCTAACACTTGTATGCAGATGAAATTAGTGAAATATGAATGCCAAGGGCAGTTTTGAAAGGGGACAATGTGTACATTAGCAGCCCTACCAACAACCTCCAACCTCCTGTCCGAGTAGCTTGAGCAGAAGGGAAGAAGGGGGTAGCTGATTGTAGACACGCAAAGCACATGACTTTTAAAGCTCACAGCATCTGAGCTGGTGCCTTCTGAATGCCTAATTTATCACAGGCAGAGGC
Organism: Diceros bicornis minor; assembly: GCF_020826845.1. Taxonomy (NCBI): domain Eukaryota; kingdom Metazoa; phylum Chordata; class Mammalia; order Perissodactyla; family Rhinocerotidae; genus Diceros; species Diceros bicornis. The sequence continues at coordinate 25,401,745 of NC_080746.1, forward strand.
AGCTAGGCATCTGATCAGGAGAACGGGCTAGAGCTTCCCCAGGCACTTTTCTGAAGGCTGGCAGTTCTAAAGGTCATCCTGGTAACATGGGAAGTAATTTCACGGGCTGGTGGTGATTCTGCCTTAGGTAATGATAGACAAAGCTGAGACCAATCATGTATTTGGGATCCTCTACTATGTAGTGATGAAAGAGAGTAATTCTGTTGAATTCTGATTACTTGGGGGAGAAATGCAAGGAAAGCTAATTTTTCTCTTGGAGGTAATGTGCTCACCACTCAAGGTAAATGGCCCTTACCTGAAGTGGGTTCCAAGCTCCTTTTAGAAGTAAATATCCTGTTTTCCTTTCAGGAGGTAGCATTTCACTTAATTATAAAAGTATACCATAAAACATTTTTTAAAAATAAGGGTTCCTTACCTAACCTCCTGCCCTTGAAGACTACAATGCATAGGGATGTTTGGATGGGACCAGATTGGAATGCTGGGTCAGGGTACAGCATTCACCATGGATAAAAGAGGGGACCTCTGATTTGAGTGAAAGCCAACTCTGGAGTTTCCTGTAACCGTGGTAACCAAATCAGAAGCACATATTAATGACAAGCAAAAACAATTGGCAATTTGCCTAGGCATCACTTAAAAACATTAGCTTCCTCAGGTGAGTGCTGCAAATAAAGAGGCTGCAGAACCATGGTTCTGGAACACGCACACAGTTCAGCAGCACTCATTTGTCTTTCCGTGAGAAAAACTTCACGGACCTGCTGCAGTGCTGGAGGTTTCACCAGAAGTTGGGGATATAGAAGGATTATGTGAGAGCAGGGAGGAAAGCCTGTTCCTGGATTGATTCTGTGCCTCTTTCCCATTGAGTGTCTTCCAGTTATGGATTTATATTTCCCTAGTATGGCTTTTATTGTAATCCAGTTGCACAAGTCCACTGAGATGTTGGAATTTCCACCATAAGTAACATCGGGGTAGGCCCAGACCCATCTGATCACAAAGCATTGCTGTCTCACGGAATATATGGGGTTTCAGGAGCCCTACAATGGGAGTTTACAGATCCTCAATAAGATTAGGATCATCGGTGAGATGTATTGAACAGAACACAAGCTTTAGCTTTGGAAGAGCGAGATGGAGTAACTGAGCCTGAGACAGGTTGCCCAAAGTTATGCAGGAAGCAATTGAGCAAACTTAGACCTGAACTTAATAAAGATATCTGCCCTTTATCTTTCACAGGTTAATTAATGAGATAATACACAGAAAGAGTATTTGTAAACTTCAAAAGACTATACCAAGTTAAGTTGTTGTTTTAGGAATAAAAATGTAGCATGGCTTCAGTTGCCTCCATTCCATCACTTTTAACTTAAGGATTTATAAACTTGGATTCAGGTCCTGGAGCCAGCTCCTGTGTCCAGCTGTCAGGAATGTCATAGCTGAGTCAGGGTGCTCTGTGGCGCCATCCTCCCATCCCCAGGATCTCCTTTTCATAGCCTGGGCCACCCATTAGTTGGACCTTTGCCTGTCTCATACAAATTATGCTCTCAAGCATAGGACAAATCTAAACCAAGTTCCTTCAGATGTTTCTGGGGGTTAGATATTCTTGACTTTGCAATCATGTGGTACTTCATTATCTTCTATGAGCATTGCTTTTGTGGCCAGCATCACTACAGGAAGTGCAGAGTATCCTGGCTAAAAGTGAGTCCTGGAGTGTTTCCAGTTCTACTAAAAGGGCAGTTGATGTTTTAGTAGGAGCTGGCATTCCAAACTTTGCAATACAAGACAAGAAATTCAATCTTTCAAAAACTGGGGTCGTAATAATAGCAAACACTTCTATAGTACCTTCTACGGACCAGGCACCATTCTAAATTATTTCTGTCACACATATTTAGTTAATCTGTACTATGACCCTACAAGGTGGGTATTTTTATTAACCCCATTTTATACGTGATGAGTCTGGGGCACAGGGAAATAAATGCCTTGCCCAAGGTCATATAGCAGTAGTACTGTCAGTGTCTGAACCCAGACAGTAAAGTTCCAGACACCCAATTACTAGGCTATTCATAGAAAGGGGGCAGAGAAAAGCGAAAGACATAAATTTCAAAATCTCATTATAGCAAGTAATTTTAACTATTTTATCCTCATTAAGACTTTCTCAAGATGGAATTTTATCACCTAAATTTTTTCTCCTACCATCTTTTTGGTGATGCTCAGTAATCAAATAGCCAAAAGGAAAAAAAAAATCCTTCCTCTCTCCCTTTCTTCTTTCCTTTCTTCTCATATTTATTTACTGAATCCTAATATTCATTTGAAATTCACCTCAGAGTGGAAAATGAGAATAAATAAATTATGTCCACAAATAGTCCACAATCTGTAGGGAGCAACAGGCATATAAGTAGTAGGTCAAAGTATTAGAATAGAAATATAAAGAAAATTGTTCTTTGCAGGAACACTAAGGAGGAACAGTTAATTCTGCCTGGAGTTCCAGGAAGACAGAAGGAAAAAGAGAAGAAACAAGGATTTGGGAAAAGTCCAGAAGTAGATATTGATTAACTCCCAATAATTGAAAGTCCTTTCAATTCAATAGGTGTTTATACAGAATCTACTCTGAATCTAGCATTAAGTTAGGGGTCAAAAGAATATGAAAGATAATGTGACAAGGACCCTATCTCAAGAAGTATACAATCTTATTGAGGGGATAAAAATTATACCCATTACATTATCAGAAGTCTATGATAAAGTGCCAAATGCATTGTGTAGACAAGAAATGCAATTGAAGATGAAAGAAGGGAGCCCTAAATATGGAGTTAGGCAGTCACGAAGAATTTCATGGAGCTAGGACCTCACTATATATGTTTTGGGTACTAACTTTACCATGATTCCATCTTATTTACCTAACTGTATTTTCCCTTAGCCGGAAATTTCTCCTTTTTTTTAAATTTTTCATTTTGTTACATTTATTTTTATAAGCTGATTTAAATCCTTTTTTTGATAAAAGGGTAAGAAGGAAGAAAGGGAGAGAGGGAAGGAGGGAGGAAAGAAGGAAGAGAGAAAGGGAAGAAAAACTATCTCCCTTAACCCTTGAACCTTATCATGCTCTGAGCCATGTGGTCCAATGGCATATTATTACGCAAGCACTATAGTAAAGGAAAGTGGATAAGAACCTAAGCTTAAAAGCTAGACTTCAGGGGTTCAACTCTCAGCTCTGCCACTTATACGTGTGTGATTTTGGACAAGTAGTTGTGTCTTGAAAAAGCCTTGAAGGGACAAGTTTGAAACTGTTTTCTATATTGAGATTTTTGAAAGTTTTTGTGTATTCTGCTTTTCTATGCCCCCTACTTCATAATCCACATATTGAGGTCTCAGTTTCTTCATCAATAAAGTGGAAATAATTATAGTACTTTTCTCTAGGTGTATTGAGAGGTTTAAATGAGTTAATTACATTAAAGCACTTGGAGCAGCCCCTACACATAATTATTATTCATTCGTCATTTGACAGTTATTTCCTGAACATTCACTATGTTCCAAGAACTGAGCTAAATCCCGGGAATATGTAAATAAACAATTTAAAACCCCTACATTCAAAGATTTCACAATCTAATGGCAGAAACACTAAACAAATAATTTTAATATAGCTTGGTATTTACTAAATTAGCGGTATGCACAAGCATATCTTTCTTTATATTACACTTTTACTAGCATAGCATAAGAATGTGTTACCTTTTTACTAGTCATATCAAACTATTGACTAAAATTGAGCTTGTGGTCAACTAAAATTTCTGTATTTTGTCATATGAATTATTGCTTATGCAAGTCTTCTCCTTCCCGTACTATGCAATCAAATTTTTTTATGTTTTCTTTTTCTGTATTACATTGCATCTGCTTTAAGCCTTTCATTCCAACTTGTTAGGACTGCTTTAAATCTAAGCGCCACCCCTTGCTCTAGCTCTCCCTCCCAGGTTTGTGTCGTCTGTAGATTTGGTGAGCGTGACTTCCACGTCTTCACTAGGTTTCCTGAAGAGGACAGAGTCATGGACAGAGCCCCATGGCACCAAGAAAGACATCCCTTCAGATTAGTACCTAGTTATTAATCACCTCTGTTTTTTTGATGAGGAACATTGGCCCTGAGCTAACATCTGTGCCAAACTTCCCAAAATTCTGTATGTGGGATGCTACCACAGCATGGCTTGATGAGCGACGTGTAGGTCTGCACCCAGGATCCGAACCCACAAACCCTGGGTAGCTGAAACGGAGCACACAAACCCAACCACTACGCCACCAGGCCGGCCCCTTAACCACCTTTTGACATGCAACCAACTGTAAATTTTACCTCACAGTGCTATCATTCGGTTTGTGTTTTTCAGTTTTGCTTGCCAGAATATTTTACTGAGCTGCCATGTTAGGTAATAAGAAAGCATGGTGTTTTACTAAAATCGGGATATATTCCCTGTATAATACTCCCTGGCCCACTAGTCCAATAACCCTATCAAAGAAGGAAAATAAATCCTTTTTTATGGTTCATCCTGACTTGACAATCACCACCTGCCTTTCTAGTATTGAACTGCCTAGTGATTACCCCACCTCTCCACTCCCCATCCCACCTCATCCTCACCTCCTAAATTATGAGCTCCTCCAGGTCAGGAACATACAATTCTTTTTCCATAGTGCCTAGCATAATTCCTGACATACAACAGATGATCGATAAATAGTTGTTGAATAAATGAATGAAACCATCTGTCCTATTTGGTTTGGGTTCAAGTTTTATCCAGGATATTCCTTTGCTAAATTGCAGTAACTATTTCAGGCCAAGTATGTGATCACTCTTTGGAATTTATTAAGTTATGGGTTATTAATAATAATAATAATTTTAGGCATTAACTTAAGAATGATGGTGTAATGGATAATAAAGAGAAAATAGAGCTTAATTTCTGTTTTGCTTCTGCCTTTTCAAGGAAAACTATCTCCATGTTGAAAAGGATAGAATAAAATGGGTGAAATAGATACAGAGATTGTAAGAAATCACCTGCCTGCTCCCAATGAGTTCAAGTTCCTCAGTGGAATTAAAGGCAGGAAACTCAGAAATCTTGCAAGCAAAATCATTGTATCCACACCAGGAGCTCTAAAGAGAAGTAGAGAAGAAATCTTAGAAGACATAATAGGTAAAGGTAAGTAGCATTCTAGTTTTTTAAAGGGAAAAGAATGGATTGGCATTTCACTTTTAATTTATTCTCTGTATTCAAATTTCATATCAAAGATTATTTAATATAAAATGAGTTGAGAAATTTTCTTTTTTTTTTTTCTGTTGTCTTAAAGACTTTGTATAAGACTGAAAATATCTTCTTTAGAGTTTTGCAGAAATCACTTATAAAATCATCTGGTAAGATGTTTTCATTTGAGGAAGGCTGTTGATTACTGATGGATTTTTTTTTAATTACAGAACTATTGAGGTTTTCTATTACTCCTTGAGAAATAATGTTCACTTTGTATATGTGTATAGTTATTCTCTCACTAACTCTGCAGTATTGTATTATCACTCCTTTCCGTTCCTAAGATTTTGTTTGTTTTACCTTTTTTTCATGATCAGCTTCACCGGAGGTGTCTATTAATTTTTGGCTACATTGATATAAATTATTGTATATTTATTTTCTGTGTTTCTAGTTTCTGCTTTTATCTCATTACTTTTACTTTCTTTAGATTAGTGCTATTTTTCCTTTTCTCATTAAATTTCACCCTTTTTTTTTCTTTGTTGAGGAACATTCGCCCTGAGCTAACATCTGTGCCAATCTTCCTCTATTGGCGATGTGAGTCGCCATCACAACATGGCTGACGAGCGGTGTAGGTCCGTGCCCAGGATCCAAACCCACTAACCGGGGTCGCCAAAGCAGAGTGCGCTGAACTAAACCACTAGACCACAGGGCAGGCCCCACTCTTTCTTCTTTTTTAATGAAAGCATTTAAAGCTGTACAGTTCTCTTTACGTATTGTTTAAGCTGTATGCCACACATTCTGAATTCTATTATTTTCATTATTATTTAGTTCTAAGTATTTTCTAAGCGTTTTTTAGAGGGGGAGATTAGTTTGTACTTTAATTACGCTGTAGATACATGATGTAATCTGTGTGATACTGATCCTTTCATAGTTGAGGGTTTTTTGCCTAGAGTGTGGTTAATATTTATAAATGTTCCATGTGTGCTTGAGCAAAACATAGTTGATCCTCATTATCTGCAGACTCTGTATTTGTGAATTCACCTACTCGCTAACATTTGTAATACCAAAAGCAATACTGGTAGTGCTTACGCAGTCACTTGTGGACATGCACAGAGAGGTGAAAACTTTGAACTGTGCATATTCCCAATGGAGGTCCAACAAAGAGACACTCTGCCTTCTTGTTTCAGCTCTCCTACTCAAAACAAGTGTCCTTTTCACAGTCTATTTAGTGTCATGTTTTTTGCATTTTTGTACTTTTTGGTGGTGATTTTTCTATCTAAAATGGCCTCCAAGCATAGTGTTGAAGTGCTACCTAGTATCCCTAAACACAAGACAGCCGTGATGTGCCCCATGGAGAAAATATGTGTGTTAGATGAGCTTCGTTCAGGTATGAATTATGGTGCTTGGCATTGAGCTCAGTGTTAAGGAATCAACGGTTTATATTAAATAATGTGTCTTTAAACAGAAATACACACAAAGCAAGGTTATGTATTATTGATCAGTAGATGAAAATATCATGATTAGAGGCTCACAGGAACTTAACCTTGTATTTTTCCTAGGACCAATGATTCAATATTCACTAATTAAGTGTTGATGGGACATTATAGAACATAACTATCACAAATAACAAGAATTGAACATATATACTCTCTAATTGTTAGATAAAGATTTCTAAATGCACCTATTAAATTTTTTAAAAAGGAAAATGCAGCCACAGTGTCAAAAATATGATGAATCTGGACAATAGTACGTTATTTTACAAAGTCTGTTGTAACTTTAGGGATATGATTAAGGAGGCCCACAAGCAACCAGCTAAATAATCACGTCCAAAGGTGATTGATTAATGGACCAGCATCTGACTCAGAGGGAGATTTCTAGTAGCTGGCTCTATAGCTCAGCTCTTAGCCCGGCGCCTTCAACATATTTATCACGAGATGAGTAAGAATAGTTAGAGGATACGTTCTCATAGAAACTTCTCTAATCCTACTGGTTTCTTATATTTGTTTCATCTTCTTGGGCTACCTATTTAAAATCTACCACCATTCACTTTATCCTTGATAGCCTTCTTCATTCAAGGCTGGCTACAGAGTGAAACACAGTTTCATCTGTTCTTTTGCTCTTTCTAAGAACCAGCACACGAATCCTATTGTTTTAAGAGCTTTAGGTATTATTTAATACCCTAATATTAAAATACTTTGGGTACTACAAGGAAATATTCACAAGATAAATCTGAGAAAGTTATCATGCTTTTCCAAAGAGCTAATAGATATGGTCCCTAGCCTGTATTTAGTTTATTTTGATTTAATAAGCATGCTTCTGAACATCCAGTATAGGCCAGGCACTGTGCAAAGTGCCTCCAGAGACATGAAGAGGATAAAGCAGTCACCCTGCCTTCAAGCAAACTGATTCTTCCTTCATTAGGGCTTGTAGTGCCTGCAGAAAACCAGCAATCCTTGAGGTATTCCTCCCAAAGCCAGCTTATGAGTGTTGTCTTTTCTGAGGAGTGTTGTCTTTTCTGAGGACCTCATGCTTGTGTGATTCTCATTGCAAAGGACCTCAGCACAGTGAGGTAGCAGTCCCTGGGCATTTCTTCAACCCTATTTACAAAGGTATAGAGGACCAAAATATACACATACCACCAACAACAACAGCAACAACAAAAATTTGTAGGTGACTTGAATCTGCAAAAGAAAGTAAATATATAAAATGAAAGAGTTAGGAGCCAGTGTCCAAATCCAAATATAACAAAGTAATGTAGCCAGATGTCCACAGGGCAAGGGTAAAAATGAACATTTTATTTGGTTATTATTTGATTAGATCACCTTTATACTAGTTTTTGTTTGTTTGTTTATTTTTAGAAATACTTCATTACTTGAAAACTATACCAGGGAATGGGGGAAGAAGGAATGGGGAGTTACTGTTTAACGGGTACAGAGTCTTAGTTTTGCAAGTTGCGATGAGTTCTGGACATGAATGGTGGAGATGGTTGCACGATTATATGAATGCACTTAATACCTCTGAACTATACACTTAAAATGGTTTGGATGGTAAATTTTATATTATGTGTATTTTACTGCAATGAAAAAATTGAAAGAGAAGAAAACTATACCAAATGTTGAAGACAAAGCAAATATGTAATTTTGAAGTTTCATATCTGCTGTATAGGATGCTAAAATACCGGACCATCTACTTCAATACTGGTTACCTAGACCTCTACTAACAAAATGCATTTGATGATGGTTAATGCAGAATCCTACTTTTCAAACGAGGACCAACTACCATACAGGAAGGGGAAATTTAGCTTAGCAGGCTTAGGAGTTTCATACACTTCATAAAACCTTAGCACACTATGCTTAAACCATACAGTGTAGCCACTAAATACACAGGCTTTGGACAAGTCAAACTGGCTTACTTTCCAACCCAGACTCCTATCCCTTCCCAGCAAGTGGCTTTGGGGCCAGTTACTTACGCTTTCTGAGCTTGAGTAGATTACAGGCATTAACATCTACTTCTTGGGATTATTATAAGGATCAGTTGAGACAGTGTATATGAAGTGCATGGCCCATAGTAAGCTCCATAAATAGTGTTGATTATTATTTGCACATGCTATTCTTTCTGTCTAGACGATTTCTGTGCTCCTGCCCGCACTCACCCTGGCTTGAAGAGCTACGTCCATAAAGCTTTACTGATCCAAACACCTCCTACCCCAATTCCTAGTGACGCCTGGATGTGTGGAATTCTATAATTTCTCTTATCATATGCATTTTAATTACCTATATATGTATCTCTCACAGTAGACCGTGAACTCTTTGAAGGCAGAAACTGTCTTGTATCTTTATATCCCAAGCATTTAGTAGTGCTTGTCACGCAATCAGAAAGAACAATGTGATGTGGCCTCTAAAGGACCTAATACAGTCTTCAAGAGTATTTCTAGAAATAGTATGTTCTCTGTCTTTAAAAGTTTTCACACGTAAACTCTTTGACCACTGGGATGGGATCTTGCAGAACACCGGCTGCGGGTTGCATTAGATCCATGGTTGCCAGGTGTGAGGGTGTGGCAGGCAAGTTAGGGGATAAGTTTTCCAAGCATTCTCTCTTCGGAAACTATTCTGAGACTATGTTATTATGTCCTTTTATGTTAAATTGTCCTCTTTTAAAAAGTGAAAAGAGGATGATAGTAGATGAATATTTAGTGGGTGGGAACTGCTTGTTCAATTTGGTTTAATATTCCTAATTTGCAAAATAAAAAAAGTGACAACTTTTTGTGCTCCCCACCTCCCAGCATTCCAACATTTAAAAAAATTTACTGATCGGTGAAAGCAAAAACCCAGAAAATGATGAACACTAAGGATATTTCAACCCTAGTATTCTGATTCTGTGATACAGAAATCATGTCCCCTAGATCCAGCATCTAATCACACACATAGGCCCATTTTAGGGAACTGGTAAATCACTCCCTAAACTCTTACCACCAACTTCCAGGAAGCTTAGGTTAGGCCTTAGATATGCCAAGATTTCTAGCCAGTGATAGATTTTTGGAAACTTACTCATGACATTAAATCTAAGCCCCCTTGTCACCAAGAGATTGCATTTCAGAAGGATGAACTAGAGATGGAAGCATGTGGGGTCCTGAGATAACAGGACACATTGGTGAAGTAGATGTCCCAGCTGACTACAATAAGCTGTTAGGATAATTTTGTTTTCCAAAAATAAAACCTAGGTAGGAACAACCAAAGCCTAATCAGCCATTCCCTGGAAGAACTGCTGCTGCAAACAGACTGAATTCTTTTTCCAAAACATCACTAAGTTGTCATGTGCTCTTCCAGTATTTCGTTTCCCATTGCTCGTAACAAGCAAGATGCATTCTACAAAATTTTTTTTTTAATTTGGCTCAATAATCAGACGTTCCTCTGGTCTTCGTGTTAACTTAGAAATGCCAAAAGCCAGTGTTCATGACATTTCAGTTCATTACATGGAAAGTGATGGTCCACACACTGAAATTGGCTGATGTTAAATAGCCAGACATGAATGGAAACTTCTGCCAAAATGTTAAGTAATCAATATGTGGGTAGGTTGTACAAAGGCGGGGTGATGGAATGCGGTTTAGAGAAAACTTGTGAAACTAGACGAGTGTTAAGCATTTGAACATCTAGTATTTTTAAATAATCTGCATGAGAAAGCTCTTGCCTACAGAATCTGACTTTGTGGGATTAGAAGAGGGCTATTTATCATCAGCTGTGGTGCAGTCCTGCCCCCTGTGCTTTCCCTAAAGCAGTCACACAATTCTTAACATGGGGAAGACTAGAAAAGATTCCAGGACTGCGTTTTGCCTATAAAACTTATTTACAACATTTATCTTGACAAGAGTGGCTGAAGACAGTCCTAATATCTAATAAGAGTTATTTAGCAAGTGTCAGAAGACCTGACCTGATAGTTAAATAGACTACTTATCCTGAAAACTATTCTAATATTTTCCCTAGGAAATACAACTTTCTACTCCCCCAGGCATCTATTTCAAACCTTCTCCGCTCTTCTCAAATCTCTAATTCCTCCTCCTCTTCCTCCTTTTTCCCACAGCTAAAGATCTCACCCCATACTTCCTAGAAAAACATAAATCCAATAGAAAAAGAACCACCTCGTTGCCTAATGATCCTTCTGCCAACTTCCTTACACCTCCATCCTTTTCTCTTCTATAGAAATGTCTCCCTTTCTAGTGGATCATGCTCATTGACATACAAAAATGTCTTAATTAATGTCTCCCATCTTAAAAAACAAACTGGACTCCCTTGACTCCACATTTCTCTAGCTACCACTTTTTCTCAGCTCCTGTTCTCAGCAAAACTCCTCGAAAGAGTTATCTACGCTTCTGTCTCTACTTACCTGCCTCTCATTCACTCCTCAACCGCCTCTAATTGTGCTTTTGTTCCCACTACTCATCAGTGACCTAACCTTGCCCATGCCCCAATTCTCCATCTTCATCTTCTGTGACCTCTCAGCAGCATTTGATGTGGTTACTGAATCTCTTTTTCTAAGCTTCTTTTCTACAACCACTTGATTTTTCTCCTACTCCAAGTCTCATTCTCCTTGGTAGGATCCTCTTGGTCTATCAAGTTTTAAATGTTGGAGATATATGGGGCTCTGCCCTCCACTCACGAATCCTCTCTATCTATGCTCTCAAGGGGATCCCATCCCGTCCCATATGTTTTAAGATAAAGACTCTGAAATTTTTAGCTCTAGTCCAGAGATTCTCAAACTTTGGTGTCCTGAACCCCTTTGGCAGTCTGATAAAGCCTGGGGATCCCTTCACAGGATAACATTTTTAAATGTATAAAATAAAATACAGAGTATTTCAAAGGAAATAAATTGTATTGAAACACAGTTACTGAATACAAGAAAATAGATTTATGATATTATAATAAAAGACACTTCTTTTTTAACTTGTTGAGTAATATGATATAGCAGAGGGTCTAATAACCACCATCAATAATATCAATGCAGTAGTGAGTATAAACAATATTCAAGATATCTGCATTAACTGTAATGAGATATGAAAATATTTTTACTGGTGAATATATCACAGGTATTACTAATATTTCTGTGGTTTGTTGCCTATAATAATAATTAAGGGAAATACTAAATTTCAATAAAAATCACATCCAATAATACATAAGATAATCAATCATGATAAAGTGGGATTTATCCCAGGAAAACAAGGCTAGTTTGCTATTGGTAGAACCAATAAGTGTAATTCACCACATTAAAGAATAAAGGAGGAAATTATGTGATCATCTCAAAAGATGAAAAAAAAAGAATTGGGGGCCGGCCCGGTGGCCTAGTGCTTAAGTTCGTGCACTCCACTTTGGCAGTGGGGTTTGCAGGTTTGGATGCCGGGCACGGACAGATGTACTGCTTGTCAAGCCATGCTGTGGCGGTGTCCCATATAAAGTAGAGGAAGATGGGCACAGATTTTAGCCCAGGGCCAATCTTCCTTAGCAAAAAGAGGAGGATTGGCAATGGATGTTAGCTCAGGGCTGATCTTCCTCACAAAAAAAAAAAGAGAGAGAGAGAATTGGACAAAATTCAATATCCATTCATGATTTAAAAATAAAACTCTTATCTAACTAAGAATAGAAAGAAATTTTCTCAATCCAGTAAGGGGCATCTTTCAAACAATCTACAGATAACATCATACTAAATGATGAAATATTGAAACTTTTCCTCTTATGATGGCAGAGGAGAGGGGGGGATGTTTGCTATCACCACTTTTATTCAACATTATTTTGAAGATCATAGCCAGTGAAATAGGCCATAAAATAAATAAAAGGCATAAATTTTAGAAATGAAGGGATATATTGTAACTGTCTTAATTCACAGATGGTTGAGTATATAGACAATCCAGAGAAATCTACAAAATATCTACCAGAACTGATAAGTAAGTTTAGGAAGGTCACAGTATATAAGGTCAAAACACAAAAATCAATTGGATTTATATATACTAGCGACAATCAATTTAAAAGAAATTAAAAATTATACCATTTACAATCGCACAAAAAATATGAAATGCTTAGAGATAAATTTAACAAAATATGTACAAGCTTATACAAAAAACTATAAAAATGTTCTGAGAAAAATTAAATAAGACCTAAATAAAGGTAAAGATACACCATGTTCTTGGATTGAAAGACTTGAGATTATTAAAAGATCAGTTCTAGTCTCCTTAACTGATCTATAGGTTCAACACCATCTGAATTAAAATAAAAGCAGGGTTTTTGGTTTTTTTTTTTAAGAAATGGGAAGCTATCTAAAATTTTATGTAAATACAAAGGACTTAAAATAGCCAAAACAATCTTGAAAATGAACAAAACGGGAAGGATTTCAAAACTTACCATAAAGACACAGTAATCAAGATAGTGTCCTATTGGCATAAAGATAGACAAATAGATGAATGTAACAAATTAAAGAATCCAGAAATGGGCCCACATATATATATATAATCAATTGATTTTTAACAAATACATCAATGCAATTTAAACGGGAAAAGTCTTTGACACAATTCAATAAACATATATTAAAAAAAATCATAACCTCAACTCCTCTACCTGACATCATACCCAAAATTAATTTAAGATAGATCATACACCTAAACCTAAAAGCTAAAACTACAAAGTTTCTAGAAGAAAGCATAGGAGATTATTTTTGCAACCTTGATGTTGACGGAGTTCTTAGAATACAAAAGCACTAACTATAACATAACATTTTTTAAAAATGACTTCATGAAAATTTAAAACTTTTGCTGTAAAAAATATCATTAGATAATTTAAAAATAAGCCACAGACTTTACCTGAAATATGTATATAAAGAACTTGTATCCAGAACATGTAAAAAAAGTGGTACAAATCAATAATAAAAAGATAACTCAATTTTAAAATATTCAAAAAATTTGAATAGACACCACTTCACAAAAGAAGATATATAAATGGTGTGATGGTTAATTTTATGTGTCAATTTGACTGGGCCTCGGGGTGCCCTGATATTTAGTCAAATATTATTCTGGGTATTTCTGTGAAAGTGTTTTTGGATGAGATTAACATTTAAATCTGTAGAGTGAGTGAAGCAGATTGCCCTCCCTAATGTGGGTGGACCTCATCCAATCAGTTGAAGGGCTGACCTTCCTTTGAGTAAATGATAATTCCTCTTGTCCAATTCCTTTGAAGTGGGACATCAGCTGTTTCCTGCTTTTGGACTCAAACTGAAACACTGGCTCTTTTTGGGTCTTGAGCCTGCTGACCTTTGCATTGGAACTACATCATCAGCTCTCCTGGGTCCCCAGCCTTCCCAACTTGCCCTGCAGGTCTTGAGACTTGTCAGTCTCCATAAAAACAGGAGCCAATTCCTTATAATAAATCTCTTTGTATATATACAAAGACTGTATATATATATGTATATACGATATATACAAATAGGAGCTATATAGAGGTATATATCTCCTATTTGTTCTTTTTCTCTAAAAACCCTAATACAAATGGCCAATAAGCATACGAGAAGATATTCTACATAATTAATCATCAGGAAAATTCAAATTAAACCCAATATGATACCACTACACATCCTCTAGAAGAACTAATTTTTTTAAATGACATTTGGTGAGGATGTAGAACAATGAGAATCCTCATACATTGTTGGTAGGAATGTAAAATGGTACAATTAATTTAGGTAATAGTTTGGCAGTTTCTTGTGAAGTTAGATAAACATTTACCACACAACCCAGCAATTCCATTCCTTTGTATTTAACCAAAGAAATGAAAGCGTATGTCCACTGGTGGTAGTTGAGGTTATAGATAGCCCCAGTCATGCAGCAGGGGTACAATTATTAAAATTTTCACCAATAGTGAATTGGGATGGAAAACTAATGGAAGGGACTATACTGGGTGCAAATTCAGACATTTGAAAACACCGGAGAAGTAGTAATTATAAGGACTACGCGGAATTGGGTGGCTGAATCTTGGGGTGACTAATTACCAATTAAAGGTTAAGTGTGAAAGCTAGAAGGTCTCCTTGTAGTATTATAAAGAGTCTCCTTTCCTGTGGCTGGAGGGCAGAAACAAATTAGAGCAGCATAGCTTCAGAGGAAGTTGAATTCTCAACCTTAAACTTGATCAAGTCTGATATATCAAGATCAGGGCTATGATTGGGAAAGATTGGGAGACAGTGCCAACACACATTGATAGGATAGTACTTGGAAGCTTGGAGAAAGCAATGGCCCACAATAAGTGAAGAAGTAACGCCAGAACTGCTGTGGAAGACAAAAGAAGTAGGGATTAAAAGGCACAGAGAAATGGGCAGACTTGGGTAGATATACTCATAAGGCCAGAAAACCTACCAAATGGCTATGTTCCGTGGGAAGGTCTGAAGGATACTCCATTTGCCAAAGCAATAACAAATGAGCTGATGAGATGGGCAGCAGCATCATTGCAGAGCTTATTGGTGGCAGCCGTCTGCAGGCCTGACCAGACTATAGGAGATGCTATTACAGAGCAAGGCTCCCTGATAACAATGGTGATCCTGAAATAGTAGAGCAAGGTGGTTGAACTTAACTATCGGAAGCAAAGTGGGTTCAATTATGGTAATGAGTAGCAAGCTGAGGGTAGCTGCCAGAGAGGCCTGACCCAAAGAGAGCTAAGGCAATTGTTAATACAATTATTCTCAAACTTGAGCATGTAGCAAAATCACCTCAAGTGTTTTTAAAACACAACTTGCTAGACCTCTTTCTCCAAATTTCTGATTCAGTAGGTCTGAGGCGGCACCTGATAAAACGCATTGCAAATAAGTTCTCTGGTGATACTGATGCTGTTGGTTTGAAATCACAAGTTGAAAACCGCAGGTTAATAGAACATGGCACTCCTAGGGGCAAGATAGATGGACAGCCAAAAGGGTATTGTTAAATTTTTTAAATCAGAAGAAATATGAATGGATAATCAGAAGGCTAAAAGCCTGATTATCCATCTTTAATTTCTCTCTTCGAGTGAAGCTTATGGGGCCAGATAATAAACAGAATCCTGCCCAGGTTTGACTCAGAGTGCATCTACTTGATCCATGGACCCATCTGGTCATTTTCTCCACCTTGGTTCTCTGGCTTATGAAGCAAGAACTATCAAACTGGGGAAGGCCAAACGGAAGCCTCTGAAATTTCCCTAGGTAAGTAAATAGAACTGCTTTCCAGGAATGGAAGAGAAGATTGCCAACATTCAAGACCTAAAAGATACAGAAATGGTGGTCCACATGTATCCCCATTTAATTCACCAGTCTGGGTCCTACAAAAACTAGACATATCTTGCAGAATGAAAATGGGCTAATACAAAATCAATCAAGTAGTAGATGCAATTGCAGCTGCTGTGCCAGATGTGGGTAAAACTGAATAATATATGGCCCTAGGTACTTGATATAAGGCTGCTAATCCGAGGAATACATTTTTTTAAACTCTATTTGGAAGGAGGACTAGAAGCAATTCATATTCATGTGAGACAAACATTAGTATAAAGTTACAGTCTTGCCCCAAGGCATGTTAACTACTCTGCTCTCTGTCTTAATATAATCCAAAGGGACCTAGACCATCTAGACATTCTGCAGAATATCACAGTAGTCAGATGATCAATGAAATCATGTTCATTGAACAGGATAAGCAAGAACATTGGCAAATACATTGGGGGCCTTGGTAAGATACATGCACTCTAAAGGAGAAAGATAAATCTTATAAAGTTTCAAAGACCTGACAGATCAGTGAAATGTTTAGAGGACTAGCATGGGAATTTAAGACATCCTGTCAAAGTAAAGGACAAATTATTGCATCTTGTCTCTCCAACTGTGAAAAAGGAAACACAAAACTTCTTTCTTTGAATTCAGCATATTCCCCTCTTGGGAATACTACTCTGACCATTTACTGAGTGATCCATAAAGCTGCCAGCTTTAGTGGAGCCCAGAGCAAGGACATGCTCTGCAGCAGGTCCAGGCTGTGGTGTAAACAGCCTTACCACTTGAGCCTTATGACTCATAACCCAGCAGACCCTATGGTATCTCTGGTGGAAAAAGACACTGTGTAGAGTTTATGGAAAGCACCAATAGGAGAACCACAAGTAGATCCTAAGGTTTTAGAGCAAGGCCATGCCATCTATAACATAAAAGTATACACCATTTGACAAACGGATCCCAAGATGCTACAGGGCCCTAGTAGGGATGGAGAATTTAACTATGAAATATGAAGTGACTATGAGGCCAGAACAGTCCATCATTCTGTCAGACCTACTAACTCATAAGATTAGGCTCTCCCAGCATCAATCCTTCTTAAAGTGAAAGTAGTACATTTGGAATTGAGCACAAGCAGGACCAGAGAACATAAGCAAGTTGGTGAGGGATAATCTTTGGGCAATGTACTAGTCATCCACTTTGTATGGAAAGAGAAGTTGGAAAGAAGAAATATAAACTCAGGGGCAGTGACAATTGACTTGGCTGATTGATCAGTGGCCTGGAGAAGAAAAATTGGATGATTGTGTACAAGTCTGGGGAAGAGGCAAGTGGACGGATATATGAGAGAGAGTACAAAGTGTGAAGATCTTTGTATCACATGTTAACGCCCACCAGAGAGGATCCATCTACAGAAAAGGCACTTAACAACCAAATAGACAGAATGACTTGGCCATTTGATGTTGGCCTACATTTGCCACTGAACAAACAAGTGCTGGCACAATTGGTTTACATAAAGAAAGGCCATAGAGGCCACTCATGGGCTCAGTTGCATGGGGTCCCAATCACCAAGGTTGATTCAGTTACTGCTACTGCAAAATGTCCCACCTGACAGCAATAGAAACCAATGCTGAGTCCCTGATACATCACTATCTCTTGAAGGCATCAACCTGATACTTAGCAAGTCTATTACAGTGGACTCCCTCCACACTGGAAGGGGTGGAAATTCATGTTGATGGGAATTGCCACATATTCCAGGTAGGGTTTACCTTTCCTGCCCACAAGGCCTCAGCCAATACTACTATATGAGGACTTACAGAGATGACACCCTGAGAGGAAGAAGTGCCATTCTCCAGGGAGTATATATTCTATTTAGGGTCCCACATGATCTATTGGGGCTTTTCTTGGTACTCCTCTGCCCAACTTGAATGGGAAATGGACAAGTGCTGCAGCTGTAGCCTGAAGAGAGCATGGCAGACAGGGGCATAGACCTCTCAGGTATAAGGGACTGATTCAGCCCACGAGTTAAGCCACTTAGACCTACAGAAGGGCTAGGGGTAAGAGTAAAGGGAATCTAGAATGGGTAGTAGAGGGATTCAAGGTGTAACTTTTATATCAGCTCTAGTGGCAAGGGCTGTATTATATCTACTAACTTTCCTCTTACAAGTTTCCAGGAAAAGAGATGAACCAGAATCCTAGAGATTTTCCCAGAACTTCCTACATGAATCAAGGGGATCTGAGCATTCCAAGAGGTGAATTGTAGTGGATTCTGTGGTGGACTGCTTAGAATCTTCTTCAGAACCACGACACACGTGATCCCGGTAGCCAAGAATATTTGCTACTGACGGCTCTCAGCTGTGTCTCTCTCCAGACCTTGGCATCTGCTGAGGGGAGTTACCTTGCCCAAAGTTATGCCTATTTTCCCCAGAGGCAGCTCACATCTAAAGACCAGTCTATGTGGGATTACAAGGGCCTAGACCCCTTGCCTCAACTGTGGGTATCTCTGAAGACCCAGCCCTTCAGAGCTCCTTGTGGAATTGGTTGAGGCCTCTGTTGCAACTACACTGCAATTTTACAGTTCCATCTGCCCAATCCTGCTTCCTTTACTCTCTCACAGATGTTACTATGCACTTCCCAATAAACTTCCTGCACACAAATCTCAGCATCTCAGAGTCTATTTCCTTGGGATGAGAACCTGCAACAGTAATGCTATTTTAAGTAGTCTCTAGGATGGCTGGAAATGAGGAGAATGGAGGTACGAAGACCAGCTAGAAATTGTAAGAATCCAAGCAACAGATGTTGAAGGCCTGAACTAGGAAGAGATGTATGTGTGTATTGAGGGTGAAAGAAGATATATATTTGAAAGGCATTTCAAAAGGGGAAGAAGCAATATTCCTTAGTGATTCAACATAGAGATTGAAAGAGAGGTAGGAGTCAAGTTTTGACCTTTGGTGATTGACAGAAAGGTAGTACTACAAGAGAAAGAAGAGGAACCAGTGTAATGGGGAGGGGAAGAGTTCCACTTTAGACCTGTGGCACTGATTATACACCTGAAGGAAATGCAGTTACCTTAATATATTTAACAGAAAACATCTAAATTGTGTGAGTCGAGTCAGCTCCTCAGTGATCCTCATGAATACATTTTTCTGACATAAGGCCTGTAAGTCATTAAGGGTGAGCTTCATTAGACCACAATTGGAAGGATAATATAGTGCTAGAATTTTCTTATCTCCATTGTTCCCACCTCCAGATTTCAGGTCTGTTAGCAGGAATGCTCTGAGTGATGATCATCCTTATAACACTTTTTTTTCTTTCAAAAAGTAAAATGGGCTGAAACATAATTGCACAATCTACCAGGTAGAGAGAATTATAAAATAAGTAAGAAAATCTTTAACATATCAGACCATAGCTTCAATAAAGAGATACATTAAAATATTTCTCTGAAGTTGAAGTAGAATGATTTTATTTTGCAGAAAAGGGAATAGACTTTTCAATAGTATAGAACTATCAGAGGCATACAAACCATATCAGTCTATATGAATAAGACTCTATAAGACAATTCATTCAAGGCAGCCTATCCTGTTGTGAACTACTTTTCTCTATCTGAATCCATCCATCCTTCGCGGTTTGGGCAAACACTGTTTTTGAAATTTAATTACGCTGAAACCCTTCACTCATAAGCTCTTTTAGGCCATTAAGCTATTCATCTGCAATAGATTTCCCTCCTTAGGAAACGCAGCGCCAGTAGCTACAAAAGTTATTTCAATCAATTTGCACAATGTACTGAGAGGAGGATGTAAAGTGCTTGGGTGTGTTTCTTCTCCACCATAAGCTATTTCTAACCAATGCACTTAAAGTCCTAATCTTTTTCTACCTCCCAATCATAGGTCAGTCCTTCACAAACTTCTCAGAGCTTTGGTAAACCAATGCTTGTTTTTCCAGTTTCTTTTCTTTTTCCTTTCCTTTTTCTTTCTTTCTCTCTCTCTTCCTTTCTTCCTTCCTCCTCTCCTTCCTCTTTCCTTCCTTCTTCCTTCTTTCCCTCCTTTCTCCCTTTCTCCATCTCTCTCTTTCTCTCTCTCCCCACAACCTCCTCTCTCTCCTTCTTTCCTAAACATAGATCTGGATGCTTGAATGTCAGCGAGTTGACTATGATAGTTCATGAAATGTGATATTGTAGGTCAGGGGGGACACTTGTTTCCAATTCTGTGTCTTTGCCTGTGTAAACAAGACACAAGATAAATGTGTAACGCATCAGCCAATAAAATACTTAAATTCAGAATCCCCCAGTTTCTCTGCTTGTATTTCATTAGTATTTGGGAAAAGAGTTGATATTTGGTGAAGCTAGGTCCTACTGCTGTACTTGTCAAGATAACCTAAAAACGCAGTATCAGCTGTAATTTTATCCCATCTCCTCTTGATATCCCCCTACAGAGCAATAGTGTTCCTATAGCAACTCAGTCTGTGATACACTGGAGCTATCTACACTTGGTGTTTTCTTTCTAGAAAGCATTATTTTCTCACCTTGTCATTGGATTCAATGTAGATGATGCCTAATGTTTCTTCCTAACCAAAGACTTAAAAGAAGATGTACTACTGCTCTAAAGCAGCCATCATATGTTCCTCAGAAAATGAATGTGTATTTCTCTCCCTTCCCTGCCACACACAGTGTGCAAACAAAAGACTGTCTGATCGCCTGACCTGCTGGGGAGCCCTTAAGCAATGCCACATGCTTAAGCACATTTCTGCAAAATTTAATTTGCTAAAATCCCCCTTAAACATTCATGTATATTTTATGTCCTTTCATTCCTTACCGATTACCAAAGCATTTCTGTGTGTCAACATAAGCATTTTCTTTTCTCAACACTCTCCTCTTCCTGCTCCTTTCCTTGAGTTATGGTGTCATTCAGTAATTTAACATCCAAGTATTTTATCACTGGAACTATGGAGACAGCTGTCAGTGCCTTAATGATTAGCTCACATAGGAAAGGAAAGTCTTCTCAAGTTTAATTTACGGGAGAGTGAATTCCTATTGTTTCACTCTTATTTGCATATTCTCTGGTTTTGTAAGGCCTTTTTGCATGTTTTGGGAAAGATGAATGGAAAGATCATTTCTCCCCCACCCCCACCCCCTCCTCTAAGGAACATAACCAGAGCCTTCACAAGGCTTAGAGTCAAGAAATTCCGAAATTAACCTGAGGCTCCTATCCTAGAGCTAAGTTTCGGGGAAATTCATGTCTGTATTAAACTGAAGATAGCAATAAATACCATTTGTGTAGTGCTTTACATTATTCAACATGTTTTTACCTACATCTCATATACGCCAAGCCAACAACCCCTTGAGGTAAACATTAAATATATCCGAATTGAAGTTCAGAGCAGTTAAGTAACTTACCCCTGTTTATAAGGTTGGGAAGTGGAGCCAGGAAGCAAACATAGATCTCTGACCCCAAACAGAGTTTCTCTGCTTAATTCCACGCTTTGTGCTAATGGTTCTTAAAAGAAAGTACAGGCAGCAAATTCATATACTTAGGTGAATTTTCTTGATTTTTTTTTTCAATTGAGATATAATTGATATATAACATTATATTAGTTTCAGGTGTACAATATAATTATTCAACATATGTATATATTGCAAAATGATCACAATAACTCTAGTTAACATCCATCACCACACATAGTTACAATTTTTTTCTTATGGTGAGAACTTTCAAGATCTACTCTCTTAACAACTTTCAAATATACAATATTATTAACTATAGTGACCATGCTGTACGTTACATCCCCAGGACTTATTTACTTTACAACTGGAAGTTGGTACTTTTCGAGCACCTTCACCCATCTTAGGTGTTTTTTTAGTTTCTATTTTTGAGGATAAATAACTTTCCAGTTTAAATAAAATGCCAGGTATTGAGTTATTGGATATTAATATTGTACATGAAAATGCCAGGAATGTACAGTGACTGTAAAAAATAATGTAAATATGCCTGTGGAGATTAAAAAATATTTTTTGGGACTAGCCACTTGTTCTTCCCTAGAATAAACATCGCAGGTCTTCTTGATTGTTTTGAAATAAAACCGTTTTTAGGATTCATACTTTAAATCAGCTATAAAATCTCCCTTCAAATGGCCATTTCATAAAATGGTTTTGTTAGCCCAACCTAGGTATGAAAGGAATGAAGTGAACAGATCCAAGATTAATTGCTATTTAAGTGTTCCTTACCCAGAGACAGATCTATTTGCAAAGCTATATCCTAGACCAGCTGCCTCCCTGAATCAAGCAATCAACATTTACTATTCTAGGAAATCAGATCAATCTTAACATTAACCTAAATATGGTATGATCAGCAAAAAAAAAAAAAAAAAAAGCCTCTATTAGTATTACCAAACAAAATTAACACATTCTTTCTTTTTTTTTTTTCTAGTCCTTTTTTTTTGTGTGTGTGTGTGTGAGGAAGATCAGCCCTGAGCTAACATCCATGCTAATCCTCTTCTTTTTGCTGAGGAAGACTGGCTCTGAGCTAACATCTATTGCCAATCCTCCTCCTTTTTTTCCCCCCAAAGCCCCAGTAGATAGTTGTATGTCACAGTTGCACATCCTTCTGGTTGCTGTGTGTGGGACGCGGCCTCAGCATGGCCGGAGAAGCAGTACATCGGTGCGCGCCCGGGATCCGAACCCGGGCCACCAGCAGCAGAGCGCGCACACTTAACTGCTAAGCCACGGGGCCGGCCCAACACATTCTTAAATGAATTATAAATTACTTTTTGGCTCATTTGTGGTTTAGGATTATCTACATTTTAGATCCATTACTGGATAATCTAAAATTTACTATTTTGCTTAAAGAACTTTTTTTTTTTTTTTTTTAAAGATTTTATTTATTCATTTTTTTCCCCCCAAAGCCCCAGTAGATAGCTGTACGTCACAGGTTCACATCCCTCCAGTTGCTGTACGTGGGACTCGGCCTTGGGTTGGACGGAGAAGTGGTGCCCCGGGGCGCACCCAGGATCCGAACCCGGGCCGCCAGCATCAGAGCGCGCGCACTTAACCGCCAAGCCACGGAGCCGGCCCTGCTTAAAGAACTTTTTTAAAAATTGTCTTGTGTTTTTAAAATTTCAGGGAAGCATCTATGATTTTTTTTTAACCTATGATTCTATGATTCTTACAGGGCATATCATTCCCTCCAAGAAACTAAAGACTCAATTCAAAGCATAATGAGGGTTTCTTTCCACAGCCCATTACCTCAGAATGTAGGTTCATAACACAGTAGAATAAAATCAGAGCATAAATTACTAACTGATATGTTGGTCTCTTACACAAAAATAAAACCTATATTCATTGATTTACTCATCCCTGAAGCAATTTAACTGTCTGTGTTATATACTTCTGTACACATATCACTCATTTTCGCATAACCCATCCCAAAGCAATTGCTCCTCCAAAGTTTTCTATTTTCTTATTCACAAACACAAGCATTTGGCTATTGCTTCATAGAATCATATTGTAAAACATCTCCAGATCTTCTGGCCATCTTACAGTAACTGGAAACCTTTCATTCTAAAGCTATATATATATATATGTGTGTGTGTGTGTGTGCATATATATATATATATATATACACAAAACAAAACAAAGAAAAAACAAAGGACAAATAAAGAAGTATCTGAACAGGCAGAGAAACCAGAGCTTATTAGGTTTGTTTTGTTTTGTTTTCCTCAAGAAAAATTGTTTCTAGGCTAAGGAATTAAGCAGAACAATAGCGTTTAGTTACTGTGAGAATCTCACCGCTCTCTGCCCTTCTCTAATTTCTGGGGTTTCTGAAGTACATCTAGATCTGTAAGCTCTGTAGCCACAAAGTTCAGTTCTCATCTTGAATGAAAATTGCCTAGGGCATGTTTACTAGATGACAAAATTGGGTTGTTAAGTGAAAGTCTTAGGAATCAAGATTTCTCTGTGCAGCTTGTTTTCCAAGAAATGGGAGGAGAATGGATAGAAATCAGATCAAATTAATTACTGACCCTACACACACACACGCACAATATTAAAAGTTGGTGCACTGGAAAGCCCATGATAGGTGGAGTCATAGAGGCCTAAATTGAATCCCAGCCGTGTCATGTGTTTGGGGAAATTATTTCACCTTTTAATCCTTCAGTTTTCTTATCTGAGGGGAAAAAATCATCCATAGAATTATTATGAGGATCAAATGAGAGAATGAATATAAAGGGCTTTGAAGTCATATTATCTGGGTTAGATTCCTGGCTCACACAATCCTGGCAAGTGACTTAATGTTGCAGAACCTCAGATTCCTCATTTTTAAAAACAGGGATAATAATAGGGCCTCTCTCCTAGGTTTATTGTAAAGACTAAATGAAATAATGTATAAAGGACTTAGCCCTTTATAAAACCAAGCACATAGTAGGCATTCATGAAATGGTCACTCTCTTTTTCCCTTCCTTTCAGTTCCCAAATGTGATTTTCTTTCTTGCAATTATTGTTATTAAACATTCTAACAACTTAACTTCTTTCAAACTCTCCAATTTTAAAATTTAGGAATCTAGGACAAAACTCATCTTAGGGCCGCCCCGTGGCTTGGCGGTTGGGTGCGCGCGCTCCGCTGCTGGCGACCCGGGTTCGGATCCCTGGCGCGCACTGACTCACTGCTTCTCTGGCCGACGCACTGCTTTTCTGGCCGACGCACTGCTTCTCTGGCCGTGCTGAGGCCGCGTCCCACATACAGCAACTAGAAGGATGTGCAGCTATGACATACAACTATCTACTGGGGCTTTGGGGGGTGTGGAATTAATTAATTAAAATAACTGTTCAAAAAAAAAACTCCTCTTAAATTTTATTCTGAAAAGTAGACCTTAGTAATATGCCTATTTGCAAATGTTTTTGTTTATTAAACAAAGTTCTAAAGATGTTTCCTTTTAAAGATCTTTTTCCAATGTTTTCTTAAAAACAAAAAAAATATTAAGTACAAGAAGACAATGGAAATAAAATATTCCTGTACCCAGAATTAATTACTGTCAACATCTTGGCAAATTAGCTTCTAATTTTTCTTTCTTCATTTTAAAGAAAAATTTGCTTATTGTTTTTGTAAAGATAATACATGCTAATTATAAGAGATCAAGCAATCCAGAAAAGTAAAAGTTTTAAAATCACTTTAAGCCCCACTACCCATAAATTACTATTATTAATATTAGAGGAAGCTAATTCGAGATAGTTCCTATACAACTACAGGTGGATGGATAAATGCATGTATGTGTTGATGGATGGATGGATAGATAGAAAAAAATTAAATTTCATTTCCCTTGAATTTTATAAAAGAAAACAAATAAACTAAAGAAATTATCATATTCAAATAAAATATTTCTTCACAAGAGATATTATTTCATAAAAGAGCTCTTTAAGGTTTTATGTAGGGAGTGAGGGAGACAAAAAGAGACTAGAAAATATTAATAAGATAGGTCATTTTAAAAAAAACCTACAATTATCAACTTTAGTAAATATTTATTGGTCCCATCCTTTAGAAGATATTAATAGTCTTCTTTCTTATTCTTTTCCTCAGATCTCTCAAAAATTTCTTAGTTACTTTTTATCTTTACATTGTCAATATTTAACCACATTCATATCTTGTCCAGTTACCATATCCCATAATTAATTCATATTGGTTTTATACTTAAATTGATCCAATGCTTACCCACCAGTCTTTTACTATGATTTCTATATTCCCGACTTCCTTATTTTGATTCATTTCTTAAATGGTTAGATTTATTTGTCAAAATATTTTTCAATAATGCTGTATTCTCCAAATTGTAATATGTTTGAGAATGTCTGTTTGCTGCCTTTATATCAGAATGACACTTTGGCTGGATATAATTCTTCAGTCACTTTTCCTCTCAGAACTTTGCAGACCTTAGTCTGTTTTCTTCTGGCTGTGTAGAAGTCTGAAGCCAGCCTCAAACTTTTCTCCTTGTAGGTAGTTCTTTTTGTTTAAAGACTTCATTTTTTTAGAGCAGTTTTAGATTTACAATAAAACTGAGAGGAAGGTATAAAGATTTCCCATATACCCTCTGCCCCCACACATGCATAGCCTCCTCTATTATCAACATCACTCACCAGCATGGTACATTTTTACCAAGGATCATCCTACGTTGACATGTTATAATCATGCAAAGTCCATAGTTTACCTAAGGGTTCACTCTTGGTGGTGTACATTCAGTGGGTTTGAACAAACGTATGATGACATGTTTCCATCATTACGGTATCATACAGAGTATTTTCATTGTTCTAAAAGTCCTCTGTGCTCTGCCTATTCATCTCCTCTCCCCCTCACCACTGGAAACCACTGATCTTTTCATTATCTCTACAGTTTTGTCTTTTCCACAATGTCATACAGTTGGAATCATACAGTATGTAGTCTTCTCATATTAGCTTCTTTCATTTGATAATATACATTTAAGTTCCTCCATGTCTTTTCATGGTTTGATAGCTCATTTCTTTTAGCACTGAATCATATTCCATTGTCTGGATATACCACAGTTTATTTATCTATTCACCTACTGAAGGACACCTTGGTTGCTTCCAAGTTTTGGCAATTATGAATAAAGCTGCTGTAAACATCAGTGTGCAGGTTTTTGTGTGGACATAAGTTTTCAGCCCCTTTGGGTAAATACCAAGGAGCACAATTACTGAATCGTATGGTAAAAGTATGTTAAGTTTTGCAAGAAAACGCCAAATTGTCTTCCAAAGTGGCTGTACCATTTTGCCTTCCCACCAACAATGAATGAGAGTTCTTATTGTTCCACATCCTCACCAGTATTTGGTGTTGTCACTGTTCTGGATTTTGGCCATTCTAGTAGGTGTGTAGTGGTATCTCATTATTGTTGTTTTCATTTGCATTTCCCTGATGACATATGATGTGGAGCATCTTTTCTTATGTTTAATTGCCATCTGTATATCTTCTTTGGTGAGGTGTCTATTACTGTCTTTGGCCCATTTTTTAATCAAGTTGTTTGTTTTCTTATTGTTGAGTTTTAAGAGTTCTTTGTATATTTTGGATAATAATCTTTTATCAGATATGTTTTTTGCAAATATTTTCTCCCAGTCTGTGGCTTGTCTTCTAATTCTCTTGATATTGTCTTTTGTAGAGCAAACATTTTCAATTTATCAATTATTTCTTTTATAGATCATGTCTTTGGTGTTGTATCTAAAAAGGCATCACCATACCCAAGATCATCTAGGTTTTCTCCTACGTTATCTTCTAGGAGTTTTATAGTTTTGCATTTTACATTCAGGTCTATGATCCATTTTGAGTTAATTTTTGTGAAAGGTGTAAGGTCTGTGTCTAGATTAATTTTTTTGCACATAGATGTTCAGTTGGTCCTGCATCATTTGTTGAAGAGACTGTCTTTGCTCCATTGTATTGCCTTTGCCCTTTTGTCAAAGATCAGTTGACCATACTTATGGGGGTCTATTTCTGGGCTCTCTATTCTGTTCCATTGATCTATTTGTCTACTCTTTTGCCAATACCACACTGTCTTGATTACTGAGTCTTTATGGTGAGTCTTAAAGTTGGGCAGCATCTGTCCGCCAACTTTGTTCTTCTCCTTCAATGTTTTGTTGGCTATTCTGGGTCTTTTGCCTCTCCATATAAAGTTTAGAATAAGTTTATCTGTATCCGTGATATAACTTGCTGGGATTTTGATTGGGATTGCATTGAATCCATAGATCAGGCTGTGGATAACTGACAATTTGACAATATTAAATCTTCCTATAGATGAACATGCAATACCCCTCCATTTATTTAGTTCTTTAATATTATTCATCAAAGTTTTACAGTTTTCCTCATATGGACCTTGCATTTATTTTGTTAGATTTATAACTAAGTATTTCTTTTGGGGGAGTGCTAATGTAAATGTTACTGTTTGTAATTTCAAATTCCACTTGTTCATAGTTGGTATAAAGGAAAGCAATTGACTTTTGTATATTAACCATATACCCCCAAACTTGCCATAATTGCTTATTAGGTCCATGAGTTATTTTATTGATTCTGTTGATGTTCTACTTAGATGATCGTGTCATCTGCAAAAAAAGACAGTTTTGTGTCTTCCTTCCCGAACTGTATATCTTTTATTTCCTTTTCTTACCTTATTGCATTAGCAAGAACTTCCAGTATGATGTTGAAAAGAAGTGGTAAGAGGGTATATCCTTGTCTTATACCTGATCTTAGTGAGAAAGCTTTGAGTGTCTCACCAGTAAGTACGATGTTAGCTGTAGGTTTTTTATAGTTAGTTTTTATCAAGTCAAGAAAATTCCTTCTATTCCTAGTTTGCTAAGGTGTGTTTTATGGCCCAGAATGTGGTCTATCTTGGTGAATGTTCCACGTGAGCTTGAGAAAAACGTGCCATGTCCTTACTGATTTTTCTGCCTGCTGGATCTGTCCTCTCTTAAAAGATGAGTTTTGAAGTCTCTAACTATGATAGTGGATTCATCTATTTCTCCTTGCAGTTTTTGCCTCATTTAGTTTGACACTCTATTGTTGGGCACACATTAAGAACTGTTATGTCTTCTTGGAGAAATGACACTTTTATCATTATGTAATGCTCTTCTTTATCTCTGATAACTTTCCTTACTTTGAAGTCTCCTCTGTCTGAAATTAGTATAGCTACTCCTCGTTTATTTTGATTAGTGTTAGCATGGTATATTTTTCTCCATCCCTTTACTTTTAATCTATCTATATCTTCATATTTAAAGTGGGTTTCTTGCAAACAGCATATAGTTGGATCGTGTTTTTAATCCACTCTGAAAATCTCTGTTTTTTAATTGGTGCATTTAGACCATTGACCTTCAAAGTGATTATTGATATAGCTGGATTAGTGTCTACCATAATCATTACTGTTTTCTATTTGTTGCCTTTGTTCTTTGTTCCTATTTTTGTTCTCCACTCTTTTTTTTGCCTTTTGGAGTTTTTGTTTTTTTTTTTTTGTGAGGAAGATCAGCCCTGTGCTAACATCTGCCAATCCTCCTCTTTTTTTGCTGAGGAAGACTGGCCCTGGGCTAACATCCGTGCCCATCTTCCTCCACTTTATATGGGACATCGCCACAGCATGGCTTGCCAAGCAGTGTGTCAGTGCGCGCCCAGGATCCGAATTGGAGAACCCTGGGCTGCGGCAGTGGAGCGCACGCACTTAACCACTTGTGCCACCAGGCCGGCCCCTACCTTTTGTAGTTTTAATTAAGCATTTTTTTGTGATTGCATTTTCTCTCCTCTCTTAACATATCAGTTATACTTTTTTTTTACTTTTTTGTGGTCACCTAGAATTCACAATGTAAATTTACAACTAACCCAAATCCACATTTAAACAACACCATACCACTTCACAGGTAGTGTGAGTACCTTATAATAACAAAATAATCCTAATTCCTTTCTTCTGTCTCTTGTATCACTTCTGCCATTCATTTCAGTCATATCTATATATATATGCCATATACATAAGCATACATAACCAAATACATTATTGCTATTATTATTTTTAGCAAAAACTGTTATCTGTTAGATTATTTAAGAATAAGAAAAAGAAATTTTTATCTTATCTTCCCTTATTTCTTTTTTGATGCTCTTCCTTTTTTTATATAAATCTGAATTTCTGATCTACATTATTTTCCCTCTCTCTAAAGAACTTCTTTTAACATTTCTTGCAAGGCACATCTACTGGCAACAAATTCCCTCAATTTTTGTTTGTCTGAGAAAGTTTTTATTTCTCTTTCACTTTTGAATGATAATTTTGCAGGATAAAGAATTCTAGCTTGGTGGGTTTTTTTCTCTCAACACTTTAAATTCACTCCACTCTCTTCTTGTTAGCCTGGTTTCTGAGAAGTCAGATATAATTGCTATTTTTGCTTCTCTATAGGTAAGGTGTTTTTTTTCTGCTGGCTTCTTTCAAGATTTTTTCTTCATCTTGGATTTTCTGTAATTTGAAAATGATATGCCTAGGTTTAGTTTGTTGGCATTTATCCTGCTTGGTGTTCTTGAGCTTCCTGGATCTGCGGTTTGGTGTCTGACATTAATTTAGGGAAATTCTCAGTCATTGTTGTTTCAAATATTTCTTCCATTCCTTTCTCTCTTTCTTCTCCTTCTGTTATTCCCATTACATGTATGTTACAACTTTTGTAGTTGTCCCACAGTCCTTGGATATTCTGTTCTGTTTTTTTCAGCCTTATTCTCTTTGCTTCTTGGTTTTTGAGGATTCTATTGATATATCCTCTAGCTCAGAGATTCTTTCCTCAGCCATGTCCAATCTACTAATGAGCCCCTCAAAGACATTCTTCATTTCTGTTACAGTGTTTTTTATCTTTAGTATTTCTTTTTCGGTTCTTTCTTAGGGTTTCTATCTCTCTGCTTATATCACCCATCTGCTTTTGCATGCTGTCTACTTTATTCATTAGAGCCCTCAGTATATTAATCATAGATGTTTTAAATTCCCAGTCTGATAATTCCAACATCCTTGCCATATCTGATGCTTGAACTGTCTCTTCAAATTGTGTTTTCTGCCTTTTGTTATGCCTTATAACTTTATCTTGATAGCCAAACATGAGGTACTGGGTAAAAGGAACTGCTGTAAATAGCCCTTTAGTAATGTGATGGTGAGGGGGGGAAGAGAAGTGTTCTACAATCCTGTGATTAAGTCTCAGTGCTTTAGTGAGCCTATGCTTCTCGACTGTGAACTTCACAAGTGTTTCTCAGTATTTTTCTCCCCTTTATGTGGGACAGGATGGCTAGAGTAGGCTGGAATTGGGTATTCCTTTCCCCAGGTCAGTTAGTCTCTGATAATACCCCAGCAGGTTAGGGTCTGGTTAACTAGTTTCCTCTGAGAGCAGGTCTTATTAAGACAAACAGAATGCTCTGGTGTATTTCAAAATGTTTCCTTTTCCCCTCTCCCTGCTGGAAGCCCTAGGGAATTTTCCTCCAATACATAGTATGGGAACCTCGTTGAGCACCTAGAAGTAAATCTCACAATATTGTGGGACTCCTCTATGTCTAGGTCCCCCTGGAGTTTTTAACTTCCAGAGTTGTCCACACTGAGCCTCTAGCAATACATCAATTACAGTTCAGAATTTCCTACTCTGACACTGGGTCCTGTGACAGCTCTGGCTTATGAGTCTCTGCTCCAGTAAACTGTGGCTCCCTGTATTTGCCTGACTGTTTTTCCAGTCTTGGGGGCAGCAGTTTGCCCTGTGTCCTCCCCTCTTACAGATCCACAAAGAGTAGTTGATTTTTCAGTCTGTTAAGCTTTTTACTTGTTGTTAAGATCTAGTGCCGACTTCCAAGCTCCTTATAAGCAGAACCAGAAATTTGATAATTTGATTACATGCCCAAATAAGTGAGGAAATCTTTCTTCTTCCTCTCATTCATTCAACAAATATTTACTGGGCACCTACAACTTGCTAGACATGGTTCTAGGCATTGGCAATACAGCAGTGAACAAAACAAACTCCTGCCTTCATGGAACTTGCATTATAGTGGAATCTTAAAGTTTAACAGTTTACTAAGCATATATCTTGGTGTTAAGTATTCTCTTTTAAATTTACCAAGAACACAGAATGCTCTTTTGATCTTAAAATTCAGTTGTGTCTAATTTATTTATTTGTTCTTTTATGATGTTGGTTTGGGTCCTCATTTTATTTTCTCAAGCATGCAACCTCTTTTCATTTCATCTATCATTTCATCTTTGAGCTCTTGTTCATTGAATACCGGTTCTCATTAAGTTGTTCTATAGAGTGCAGCATTTATGAATTATTTTCTGTTCCATTAGTATATATTTTCATTTAGGTTGGACTCTATCTTTTGCATGCAATACATGATTTCATGTTGTGCTATAGTATTTTTGCATTGTTGCCGTGTCATTTGTTTCATCTTGCTCATTCTTTAATATCTCTTCTGAGATTTTATTATATATTCTATACTATGATTCTCTATTTCTGTTTGTGGTAGATGGTGGTACACCATTCCATTTCATTATCACCTGTTTCTCTCCAGCAGTAGTTCCTGCTAATCATTGATCATAAGAAAAGGAGAAAAGAGCTGGCCCTGTGGCACAGCAGTTAAATGTGCGCGCTCTGCTTTGGCGGCCGGAGGGTTCACAGGTTTGGATCCTGGACGTGCACCGACGCACTGCTTGTCAAGCCATGCCGTGGCAGTGTCCCATATAAAGTAGAGGATGATGGGCACGGATGTTAGCCCAGGGCCAATCTTCCCTAGCAAAAAGAAGAGGATTGGCATCAGATGTTAGTTCAGGGCTGATCTTCCTCACAAAAAAAAAAAAAGAAAGAAAGAAAAGGAGAAAAAATAAGGATATTTATCTATTTTGTTTCTTTCTAGACTTAGTGATATTAGGGAGAATTATATTTGGCCAAATAAGAAGTTTTCCCTCTAGGATTTGGAGTGAGGTAAGAAATATAGCCCTACTATTCTTTACTACTCTCTAGAATCTTTTTCACTCCTCAGTAACCAGGTTTTGAAAGGTTTTACTTAGGTCAATGTTTTTTAAACTTGGATGCAGCTATAGAGCTTTAAAAAATCCTGACATTCAGGCTGTACCCTAGACCAATTAGATTAGAATCTCTGGAGAAGAAACCTAAATATTACTCTAAAAAGCTCCCAAGATGGTTTCAATGCTTGAGACCCCAGCTTGAGAACCACAGGCTTTGGTGGCTGTAGGTGATTTTTTAAAAACTCTTTTTGCTCATTTTGTGATATGCTTCAGGAGAGAGATTCTATGGTAAAATTTTAATCTGCCATCTTCCTAATCACTTCTTAGGAAATTGAAAACTTCTCAATAACTATTTGCTAATTGCTTATCTGTCTTTTTCATATATGATACAGTTCTCTGAAATCCACTTCTGCCTTTCCCTCACTCAATACTTAGCTATTTATCATGGAAAAAAAACACTTCTCATTCCATTTGTGGGTCATAGAACAATCTTCATTTTGAATAAAAATAATAGTACAAATGCTATAGTTATATCCATTTTTAGGAAAATCATAAATTCACTTATTCAACAGACATTTGATGGATCAAAAGTCATGATTCTTCTCTTCAACACCTCAAGAGTGTGTGTATATGTGTGTCTGCACACACAAGTGTATATTGGGAAAAAGAGAAATCAGAGGGCCTTGGGAGAGGCATAGGTTAAACATGTGGGTAGGAAAAGAGGATCCAGCGAAGGTGACTTAGAGAATTCAGAGAAATAGGAGAGCAACTGGAATGCAAGCTTCAGGAGAGTAGAAAGCATGTCTAAATTGTTCATTTTGTACCTTTAGTGCCTAAAACGGCAGCTAGCACGCTGGGTAATTGATATATATTTGTGAAATGAATGAATGAAAGAGAAGTACACTGTCACAGCTGCCAAGAGAAGAGTGACAGGTCATATGCTACAGAGTCATCCTTGAATTGATTATAGAAGCTATTGTATTTGGTCACTGGGAAATCATGGAAGGGATCTCATATTTGCAAGAAGGGGAGGTAATGAAAAAGGGGAGGCAGTTTACATGGATTCCTTTCTCCAAAAGTTGGCAATAAAGACAATAGAAAGTAATGGGGACAGTAGTAAGTAATAAGTCAAGAAGGAAGCATGATGAAAGAATGTTTTTTTTTAATTGTAAAGACTTGAGTGTCAAGAGAAAGAAACCAATGGAAAGGAAGTGATTAAAGTGGAGTGTACCCCATTCGCCCATCACCACTCCATTAAAATTCATTGCATACTCAGCAATGTTCTTATAGAACTGTATTAACATGTTAACTATACAGAGGCAGAAAAAGATTAAGCAGAGAGAAAGCAGGGCTTATTTTAAAAACAAAACTGGAGAATTTATCAAAGATTTAATATACACACTTTATTATGTACATTATCACATTAGCAATATTTCCCATGCAACCCTTGAGTATGGAACCCTTTTTTTTTCAAGAGCATCTTAAGGGACTAGTGTTGCATATAACACGCTTTGAAAATATGCTTTAAAGTAAAAATTTTTTCAGAATGTCTATATCTAACGTCTTTTTGTTTGACATAAGCACTAGTAAAAAAATAAGCCTTTTTTGTTGTTGTTTAATTGCCAGTACCATTTTCTGTTATGTTCTATTGCAAATATGCAACCCTTGATTTTCATTTATAATTTAAATAGGATTTAAGGGAAAGGATTTAAGTCTCATACTTTTGAGAGTCAGAACTGGACTGGAACACTGTTCCACCACTTATTAGCTGAGGAATCTCAATCTTGCACAACTTACTGAACCTACTGATGGACTGAGCTCCCTAACTCTACTGTATCAGCACAGACAACAATCAACTGTGCAGTAAATAGGGCGGTGAAATAGGAGTGTAGTTAAAAAGACTAATTTTCACAAATCTCTGGAGAGGATTATAACATAAACATGTAGACAGAGCTAAAAAACATGCAGTCAATTGAAATGCCTAGGAAAAACAAAGAGAAAAAAGAAAAGAAACCCAGAGTGATTTGTGGGGGAGAGAAGTGTCACAGACTGTGCTTTACCCTTGAAGATCACGCAAGAGTATGAGGTATGGGGTAGACAATAAACGATGATTAGTTAATTAATTTGGTCTGGCTCACAGAGCAACCTAAACTTTGATGGAAAACAGACATTTCTCCTCCTTTTTGCTGTTTCCTATTAAAATATCAAGTTGCTTTGTAAAATACATTTTAAAAATGATTAAGCTAAGCCTCTGACCAGCAAGCAAACTTACCAAGGACTAAGTGAAAGGGTTTAGGGTCATACCTAGTTTTATCTCACATGAAATGGATGCAACACAGTTTATGGTGCTTCTCAGTCATAAGGAACAAAAATAAGACAATATTATCAAATGTAGTGGTTAAAAGCGTGGGTTTTAAAACTGGGTTTGGACTCAGGAGCCATATGATTTTTGAGAAGTAGCTCAATATCTCTGAGTACCAGGCTCTTCATTTGTATAGTGGGCATAGAAGTACAAGCCATTAGGGTTGTTTTGAAGATGATGATAGTGTGTAAAGCACTTAGCACAGTGTTTGACTATCAAATCTGTATCTCCACATCCCTCAAAGTTAACTTTCATTGAATGGTAGCTATTATTATTAATATTATAATACTGTTGACATCATAAGCATATGGCTTTTGGACTCAATCAGATCTGGGTTCAAATCCTGGCTCTGCCACTATTTGGTTGTGTGACCTCAGAAAGTTTCTTAACTTCGATGAGCTTCATCTTCATAGTTAAAATGAGTATAATAAAACCTACATCTTTGGTGATGGTGAAGGTTAAATGAGAGAATGTAAGGCATATCTAACACATGGCAGGCACTCAGCAGATGCTAGTTCCCTTTTTACCGCTTTCCCTAGAGAATAATGCCCAAATTTTTACCATAGAATACAAGTTCCTTCATAGTCTGACCCCTAGCTCTTTTTCCAGCCTCAGCTCCTAACATCTTCCCTCTACATTCTCCTTCCTCCTTTCTTCCTCCTCTCCTTTCCCTAACTCCCCTGTCCCCCACCTCATAAGCTTCCACTCTTAGAACTGGGATTATGTTCTTTAAGGAAATAGCCCCTTTTCAGATTCTAACCAAGGGATGACAAAGAAAGCCCCACATCTGACCTTGACAATTAAGTCAAGTCAAAAGCTCTCTTATATCAAGGCTCTTAGTCACCTCCGAGAGGGCTTGATCTCTTGCAACATAAGACACTGTCAACCTTTTCTCTTCTTGAAAAATTTCATTTCTTTGGCTTTAAACACACACACACACACACACACACACACATGCTGTTTCTCATTCTTCTCTGGCCTCTTCTTTATCTCTTTTGTCAGTTTTTCATCTTGCATTACCTAACCTGTTAGTGGTTCCCCAGCACTAAGGATGGTGGGTGACTATGACAACCATAGGGTTGTCTTGAGCATTAAATGTAATAACACAGCTACAACTCAATTTTAGCTGGTTGTTGCCTTGAAGAAACTGAGCCTAGTGTTACCAATATTTTCTGATATTTTTTGAGAGGACCTAGATTTCCATGTGAAATATCCTGATTTTTAAGGTTGGCAATAAGTTTGAAAAGAAAGTGTATATGTTGAAAAACATGCCTGAATTCACTCTGTGGGCCATCAGTTTGCCACCTCTGCTCTAGGATATTTGGATAGCACTGCCAATGATTCTTGTGTGCATCTTGGGCCTTACAAGAACTACACCTGTAGACTCCCCTCGACTATATTCCAAGCGCCTGGCACAGAGTCCGGGACATAGCCGGCACACGATAAATATACATTGAATGAATGAGTTGCACAGACATCTCCTTTTATGGTTGAATTTATTCACTGTTATTCAATCTAATGGTTGGCAAAACTTTTTGGTTTCATTCTTAGATTAGTTCCTCTTAAGAGTCTGCTATTGGTGTTTCCCAGCTGTTAAATGTTGCTATTCTTAGTACTTTGCTTTACGGTTTGTTTCAAAATATTCTGGATGCATCCTGCTTGTGTCAGACATGGTCATCACACTCCTTCAACTGCCTTGTCATCACTTTTGTTTTCTGGCATCACCCTTCCTACAACATAACATTCCCAGTGCAAGGAAAACAGTTTCGCTGTCTAAGGAATGATAGGACTAGTCCAGGATTGTGTCTTCCCCATCAGAGCATCTTCCTTAAACTGTACAGCATAATGAAGATGGTTGTTTCTAATACTTCATTCGTTCATTCAGAGGTAAGTCATTGAAAAAAAATCATTGAGAGCATACTTGTGTGCCTGGCACAAAGAAGGAAAGACAAATAAAATACAACCTTTAATTTCAAGGAGGTGACGGGCAAGTCACCAGATGATAATAGTGTAATATGTACTATGAAGAGAAGGAAACACACACAGGAGAGGAAGTATAGCCAACAAGTTAATAGCACTGGTTCTGGAGCAGACTTCCCAGGTTCCAAGCTTGGCTTCACTGCTTCCCAGCTGTTTGAACAAGTTATTTAACATCTTTGTGGCTTGGTTTTCCCACCTGTAAAATGAGGTATAGGGAACCTACCTCATAGGATTATGAAGATTTAAGTGAACTGATATGTGTAAAATGCTTAGAATAGTGTCTGGTATAAAGTAAGCACTCAGCAAATGTTATCTGTTGCCACTACAGAAGGTGCACTTAACCTTGTGTGTGTGACAGGTGCGTAGAGGTAGCTAGGTGAAGAGAAATAAAGTCAGGAAGATTTTCCTGAGGTAATTATTGATGTTAAGTCTTGAAGATTTATTTCCTCAACAAGTATTTATTGGGAATTTACTATGCACCATGCACTAGATGAACAAGTGTAAAGCAATAGGAGTTGGAACATACAGAATGAAAACTTTCCTAGGCAATGGGAACAGCAGGTACAGAGCCACCAAGATGTGAGAGGTCAAGGCAAGTTCTTGGAAGTGCAAATAGTTTAATGTGACAGAGAATAGGGTGAGAGTTGAAGAGGGACAAGAGATGAGAAGAGAAAGAAGTAGGGGCTAGGGTGTCAGATTGTAGGCAGCCTTATATATCATACTATGGCATTTGAAATTTATTCCATACACACAAGGAGCCAAAGAAAGTCTTAAGCAGGAAAGTGATATGATCAGATTTGTGTTCTTAAATCAAAAACCTTACACTATTACTAAACTATTACTAAAATCTTAAACTATTATTCTGGTGATAATATTAATCTGAGCAAACTCAATTTCCTTTAGGAAGTGAGACCTCCCTCAAAACTCCTTATAGGAGAGGGGTAGGATGTTTTTGATGCAAATCAAAACTAATGGATTTTGAAATAAAAGCACTTACAAATTAAGAAGTGAGAATGAGTTTTCTGTATGTGCAATATAAATAATACTTTGATTTGCAGAAGTATTTATTTCAAAAAGAAACACCTGATAATACATGGGGCTCTCTAAGTGAAATAACCAACTCTAGGTGGGCCCTTCTGGATCTATCTCATATCCTTTTTGTGTCTCATTCATTCATTTAACTAACAAAACATTTATTGTGCCAGACACTGCTCTAGGCACTTGGGATACAATGGTGAACAATAACAACAAAACAAAGATTTCTGCCCTCTGGAAGACAGAGTGTGACAGATAATAAATGTTAAACATAAGTAAATTACATGAAATACTAAAAGGAGATAAGTATTATTGAAATTTTAAAAAATGAAGCAGAGTAAGGAAAATTGGGATCATCCATTCATGATAGGAATCATAACAGCATGACTTCAACGTGAAAGGAACTGCAAAGCCCTCTGCAGTGTAAAATTCATGAGAAACTCTGTAGTGGGTGCAAAGTCCTGTCACTGCACATAGGTCTAAGCAGCAGAGTGTCACCCTGAAAAACTGTCTGTGCACATATATATGTATGTATGTATACTATACGTAATATATGAATATATATTAGCATGATTTATAAAGCCTGGGTAAGCCTACTTTAAACAATGTGATGTGGACTTAAAATGGGCTGGAACATTCTCTCCCCACTATTTCCACAATAAACAATTCGGGGTTTGGTGGTGGCGGTAGTGTGTGGGTGTGAGGGTGTGTGTATGTGAGCGTGTGTTTTGGACACTATCTCCTGCTTGGAACAGAGCTGGCCGGAGCCCTATTCTTCTACAACCTGTCCTGATAACAGCCTAACCCGGCAGGAACCTCGATCTTTTTTTTCTTACCACAAAGACAAACAAACCCCCTTCAACGATCTGGTATCATAGAGTGGCGTCCTTCATCACTAATCCGCCCTTTATGTAGTTCTGACTCCAAGGGAAGAATGCCACCTACCGAATCATCCGCACCAGTCAGCCAGTCCTGCAAAGTGCGGCAACACTCAGCTCAACCCGGGTCGGTTCCAAATCCCCTCCCTCTGATTATTCTTTGGCCTTAAAAAAATTTGCCACTATTTGGGCTGACAGGAAGTTATGCTCTCAGCGCACATATCTGATAAACATTTCCACATATTGTAGCCTTCTCAATAGCTAAGCCAAAATGCAGAGCCCTCTCTGCCTACATTTTCCTTAATTGCGCTTTCACGTTTGGAATGCCCTGTCTTTGCAGCCCGCAGACAGCGGAAACCGCTGGTGCAAATGGTGCAGGGGCTGCTGACCCGCGGCTGCAGAAGCCAACGAGGGTTCCCCAGACAGGCTAACATTCGGGATTGCACAAGAGGTCAGGCAATGCCACATGCTTCCAAATGTGTACAGCCGCGGCACTCGGCGACGGGCAGCTCCATCCCGAGGCCTCCTGGGTGGAGGTGGGGATGGGGGTGGGGGGACCCCTCTGCAGTCCACTGAAAGCGAGGCAGGAATCCCTGCAACTCTTCCATTCGGGCTGAGCTGGCCACAGCTGCGCCGATGGCCGCGCTGCAGCGGCGCCTTCACCCGCCGGCGCGGCGCGGGAAGGGATGGGCCGGGTGCGAGTGGGCTGGGCGGCGGGAAAGCGCGTGTCCGTGCACTAGAGGCCCCCGTTCGGGACACGGGCCGCTGAGCTCCTTCGGGCTGGACCCGCTCGGAGTCGCGGACTGAGAAGGTCAGTCGATGGCCTGCGCGCTAATATATATATATATATATATATATATATATATATATATATATATAGAAAGACGCCGGGCCGGCGCGCCGCAGGCCGGGGCCTCGGCAGGGAGGGCCGCGGCCGGAGGAGGGCGGCCGGGGGCGGACCCGGCGCGGGGCGGCCGGCGCGGAGGGGCGGGCCCGAGGTGGGGCGGGCCGCCGCGCGGACGGGCGGTCGCGGCTGTACTCGCCTCCAGCCCGCGGTGCCGAGCGCAGGCGACTGTACATGGCCCCGACGGGAGGCGCGCCCCCCGCACCCGGAGCCCCGCTCCCTGCCTGAGCGCGGCGGCCGCCTCGGCCCCGCGCGTCCTCGCCCCTCCGGCCGGCGTCCCGCGGACATGACCGTGTAGCCTCCTCCTGGGCTGGGATTTGCCTGCAAGCTTTCTTCATGGAAGCGATGTCCCCCCAGCAGGAGACTCTAGGGGGGCAGCCGGGGCGCTCCTCCTCCCTGACAGGAGTGCCTCGGATCGCTGGAGGCCCCGGCACCAAGAAGGTGAGGACGCTGAGCGGGGCCCCGCCGCCGCCGCCCCACTCTCAGCGCGCGCCCTCCGCGCCCGCCACCGCGGCGCGCGAGCCGGACGCCTCGGGGATTTAACGCTCCAGGCTCCCGGCCGGCTGCGTTAGTCCCAGGACATTCCCGCCTTCCCCGCCCTCACGCCTGGCGACGCTGCCTCTCCCAAGTCACCCCGACACCCCCGATTTCGCCTCCAGAGTCTTAATAGCTCTCGGAGCGGACCCCGCAGCCTCCCCTCAGTCTCCATCGGCCGCGGGATAGGCAGCCGGCTCCTCCCTCAGTTGGGGCGCTCGGGCCCGGATTGGGGCATCGCCTTTCCCGGGCCCCTCCGGGGGCTCGGCCCCTGGGTCCCCTCGAGGTCTCCCGGGCGCTCACCGCCCCTTGACGGGGTCAGCTCCGAGGTCGTCAGGGCCGGCGGCGTCCACCCGGGCGCGGCACCGGCGCTGAGGAAGGTAGGCGGCCGGGCTGCGGGCTCAGCCCCCTCACCTGGATATTCTCTGTGGTATTTGGGGGGCGAGGGGGGAGGGTTCCTGCGCCCCGCGCGGCGCTCCCGGAACGACACCGAGTCTCCGAGGTGGTGATCAGACTTGTAGGTATGCTCAGGATGCTAACGGTCGACACTATGGGGACCTATGGAGGTTTGGTTCGGCCTAGAACCTGGCTGGGTGGGGCCAGTGGGCTGCGGTGGAGGGTCGCGAGGGTGGAGGCGAGGGGCCTTCGCCCTGAGCTGGTTCTCCGGCCGTTGGGTCTCGGCGGGGCTGGAGAGGAGTCGGGGTGTCGGTGTGGGCGTGGGGCCCGCGCGCGTGTTCCCTGTCAAAGCTGCGAGGAGGGATGCGGGCAACAACTTGTAGCGCTCCGTTCCCATAAACACAGCCGCCGAGCGGCGTGCCGATTCCAATCGGGTCAGGTTTCTTTGGAACGGTTCCCTCAGCAAGTGCACGTGGCCGCGAGCTGCCGGCCTCCGCTGTTCCGCTCTCCGAGGAATTGATTTGGGTGTTTCTAGTCACGTCTGCTCTCGCTCCTCCCCTCCTCCCAAGACCTTCTGATATTTGGCCATTTTTGCTCTGTGTTCTGGTGGTGCCCTTCCTTCTTCTCTGGAAACAAATTGGGATTAGAGGGATCATCTAACTGTTCTTTAAGGACTATCTTAAGGCATTGCATTTATAGCATTAGAGCCTTAAGACGTTATGCAGGCTCCCTGACGGTCCCGATCTTACTGCCTTTCATGACACTTCCACCTGGGTTGGCTACAGGTCAGTTGAAGAGAGGTGAGATCGGTGTGCCGAGTATGGAAGTGTATGTGAGCTCCCAAAGACCTTGACCGACCGTGTCACGGAGCCATTTAGGAGTGTCCGTGATCTTGATGATGTATCGGCTGTAGTACCAGTCAGCCTTTGATGTATTGAGGCTGCAGTTTGTCCTTGTCGCTTTTGCCCTTCAGAGATGCAGGAATTTTGTGTGTGTGTGTAAATTTACCAGGTTAGTGCTATATATGAGAAGCTAAATGTTCAGTAACTGACATACATTTTAAAGCATTTTTTATTCTTGTAAACATAAGGAATTTGAAATAATCAAAGATTTATATTCCTGAACAGTTCTCTTCCTTTTTTACTAAGAGTAATTAAGCATACTGGCAAAGGGAGAAAGCATTAGAATAGCCTGGTCATTTATCAAGTAGTACTTGTCCGATAAATGGAAAGGTTGCTTTGCATCTTAAGCCATTGTACTTAAGATGATGTCCTTCATTATAAACCGTAATGAGTTGTCACATTACCAATTTAGTCTTTTCCTTTTCCTTTTTTTAAAGGAAATAAATTTTGCCAATCTTGTCTTTCTACAGCTTTTTACTCCTTTGGGGGCTGGAGTGAGGTTGAAAACTATTTTATTTTGCTTTTAATATTTTTTCCCAGAAAAGTGCATCTCTTCTTATTTTAAATCTTAGCAGTCATGTCTGTTTGATCTTGGACCTCCATATGAGCAGTAGAAAGTAATAATAAAAAAAATATTTCCAAAGTGTAGCTCATAGAATTATTACCATTTATACTCTTATGGACCACAGTCTTCATGTATCCCACATACTCAGATTGATCTCCTTTATGTTTTATCTTGCCTTTTTTGTGCTTGGTAGTCTTAGTGAGTCATGAGACTTATTTCTAAAAAAGTCTACTATGTGGTTGTAATGTTAATTACTGAGGCTTAGATTCGTGTTGTTTAAATTGCCAGTTACAATCAACATTTTAAAAAGTGAAATAGAAAAGAAAATATTAGCACATTAGTAAGGGTAAGGACTATTTTGTATGACTTCTTTTTGTCTATTTCATATATGTATGTGTATTTTGGGTAGTGATATAAAATGTGTTTCTTACTGAATCGTCAGAATTTTTAAAGACAAGTTTATTGGCTAGACCACTGTGTGGAGTCAGTTCACTTGGCTTTTAGTTCTAGTTCTATTACTATCTCAGTGATCTTGAGAAAATCACTTGTTTCAGCTTTGTCATTTGTAAAATGGAAATCAAAGAGATAATGCTGGAGAAAGTGCTTTGAAAAGTATATAGATGACAAGTACATCTTTTACTCTATGAAAATAAAGTGATCTTAAATAATAGAACTTAACGAACAAGCGAAAAAATAGCATCTTTCAGGCTAGTCATCCTGAGAGTCTGTTAATCTATTGGTACTGCCATGGCCCAGAATATAGTTCATATTCCTAGAAACTACTGTCAGTGAGGCAGTTTTGTACAGTGGGGTGAAATTTGGAGTGTAATGACCTAGGTTCAAGTCTCCATTGTGTTGGTACTAGCTTTCTGACCTAGGTAAGTTAATCTGTGTCTTCAGTTCCTTATTTGTAAAATGAAAATAACAATAGTAACTACCTCCTCAAGATTGTTGGGAAAATTAAATGTGAAATTGAGTGAATATTGACATATAATAAGCACTTAATAAATATTAATGTTAATCTTATTGTTTGTAATTTCCCCCATATCTGTAATTCATACTAATATATCCCAGTTGTTCAAGCCAAAAATCTAGGACTCATTTTCAACTCCTCTCATTTCCTTCAGTCTACAACAACCATCAGAAAGGCCAGTCGGCTGTCACTTCAAAACATGTCTTGAATTTCTCCACTTTGTCTGCCCTGCTGCCACTGTGGTCCAAGCCAAACCACCACCATCTCTCACTTGTACCTTTGCAGAAACTCCATAACTTGTCTAACATCTTTCTTGCTCTTCCCTGACCCAGTCTCCATTTAGCAGCACCAGAGTGATCTTTAAAAATGTAAATTGATCACGTTGTGCACCTGCTTAAAATCCTGTTGTAGCTTTCCATCACATTTAGAATAAAATTCAGACTCCTTTTCTTAGCCCTCTCTGCTTCTCCCACCCCATCTACCTTTTCCATCTTGTTTGTGTATTCTCCAGCCACATGGGCCTTCTTTTTCACACATCAAGTCATCATCAAATTCATTCCTATTCTGAGGCCTTGGTGTGGCTATTCCCTCTGCTTCTGCCACAGGTCTTTGCAGTGTTGACTCTTTCATATTGTTCAGATCTGAGGCCCTGCCAGAGGCCTATCCCGACTACCTAAGTGGAAGTTCCCCTCAATCATGCTCTGTACCTACTGTTTTATTTCCATCTTAGCATTCATCCTTGCCTGATATTTTCTTATTTACTTCTTTGTTATGTTACCTGAACCCTCACCAGATTGTGTGACCCATGGGAATAGGGACTTTATCTGTATTGTTCAAGGCTGCCTCCCCGGTGCCTAGGACAGTGCTATATATTAAATCAGTAAATATTAGTTGGGTTATGTACAGCAGTGAACAGACAGATATGGCCCCTGTGTTCAGAGCTCATGATTAAGAGCAGGGTCAGCAAACCTTTACTTAAAGGGCCAGATAGTAAATAATTTAGGTTTGTAGACCATATGGTTTCTGTTACAGCTATCTGTTCTACCATTGTAGCACTAAAGTAGCCTTAGATATATGTAATGAATGGGCATAGCTGTGTTCCAGTAAAACTTGATTTAAAAAAACAGGCGGCGGGTCCCTGGTGTATGGTGTGCTGCCCCTGGTCTAGAGCATCGCTTTGACTAGAACTTTCTGTGATGATGGAAATGCTCTTTATCTACAATGTCCAATTCAATAGCTACTAGCCACGTGTGGCTGTTGAGCACTTGAAATGTGGCTGGTACAACTCAGGAACTAAAAAATTTTAACAGCTTCGTTGAGGTATAATGTACACACAATAAACTGTACATATTTAAAGTATATAAATCGATAAGGTTTGTCATATGTGTACACCATCACCATAATCAAGATAATGAACATATTTATCATCCCCCAAAGTTTCCTCATGTCCCTTTCTAACCCCTTTGTTCCCTCACCATTCCTAGGCAACCACTGGTCTGCTTTCTATCACTATAGATTAATTTGCATTTTCAAGAATTTTATGTAAATGGAGTCATACTGTGTATTCTTTTGCCCAGCTTCTTTAATTCAATATATTTATTTTGAGATTCATCCATGTTTTTGCGTGTGTCCGTAGTTCATTTCATTGCTGAGTAGCATTCCGTCATGTGGATAAACCACAGTTTGTTTACCCATTCATCTGTTAATGGGTATTTGGGTTGTTTCCTGGTGTTGGCAATTACAAATAAAGTGGCTGTGAACATTTATGTGCAAGTCTTTGTATGGACTTATGCTTTT
This sequence comes from Diceros bicornis minor, assembly GCF_020826845.1. NCBI lineage: Eukaryota > Metazoa > Chordata > Mammalia > Perissodactyla > Rhinocerotidae > Diceros > Diceros bicornis. Next base: position 25,446,491 of record NC_080746.1, read on the forward strand.
ACTTTTTTTGGGTAAATACTTTGGTGTTAAATGGCTAGGTCATATTTTAGGTGTATGTTTAACTTTTTAAGAAACTGTCAAATTGTTGTTCAAAGTGGTTTTACATTCCTGCCAGTAGTGTGTAAGAGTCCAGTTTCCCCACATCTTCACCAACACTTAGTATCTGTTTTTTTGATTATAGCCATCCTAGAGGGTGTAAAGTAATACTCATTATGGTTTTGATTTGCATTTCCCTAGTGACTAATGATGTTGAGCATCTTTTCATGTACTTACTTATCATCCATATGTTATCTTTAGTGAAATGCCTATTCGAATATTTTGCCCAAATTTAGTTGGGTTGTTTGTTTTCTTATTATTGAGTTTTAAGAGTTATTTATATATTCTGGATTCAAGTCTTTTATCACATATGTGATTTACAAATGTTTTCTCACATTCTATGGCTTGTCACTTTATTCTTAGTGTCTTTCAAAGAACAGAGTTCTTAATTTTGATGAAATCCAATTTGTCATTTTTTTCTTTAATTTTACTTGATTATAATTTATTTGAATTTAAATTTAAATTGCCACATGTGTCTAGTGGGTACTGTATTGGATAGCACAGGTTGAGAGGAAGAGACAAAAACAATAATCATAACAAAAATTAGTGGTAATTACTGTTATTAAAGAAACAAACATGACACTGGTTTAGACAAATATGGATGTGGAGCTATACCACTGTGGTGTTAGGGTGTCAGGGAAGGCCTCTTTTAAGTGATGCTTAGCTCTTTTATGGGTGAAAAAAAATACTCTATAAAAAGGTTCTAAGAATTGGGAACAAATGTTAAAGGTCCTGAGGTAGAAAAGAGCATGATGTGTTTGAGGAGCTAGTTTGTAGATGCTGTATAAGACATCAGTCTATTTTATAACCACATTTATTATTTTAACCTCGAGTAGAATTACACAGCTCGTTCATCCACATTTAATTCGCTAGTCAGACGATTTGACTATTTCCAAAAATCAAAGATTTTCCATCACTGAGGCTCTTCAAAAGAATATACAATAGATTTGTACAGTAATTTCTAAAAATGTGGTTCTAAAATATAATAGCAGCATATAGATAATGCTTCTGGATAGAATTCTGGGTACTCCTTTGGACAGAACAGTTTTTATGAAATGAAATGGAAGCACATATTAGAATAATTTCAGTAAGGGATGATTTGTGTCATACTCAAGCACCTTGACCCTTTTGTTTCACGTACTAATTGAAAACTCTTTAAATAAGATGGGTGTTGGGATAGGGAAGAGAGACTTACAGACACGGAAAGTCAGTCAAAGCAAAAGAATTTTAAAATAGCTCCAACATGTTAAAATGTGGCAGCTGCTATTGTACACTTCATTCTGTCTTTTCTTTCTTCATTCTCTGGGTCCAAATCTGTTTGTAGTAGCTCATACACCCCCGAGAACTGACTTTGGCCATGTGTGTGTGTTGTGCTAGGGTTTGAATGAAACATCTTGGTGAGTAAGCTTTAGTTTTACTCTTTAATACTGAGAAAAATATTATGTTCACGGTTAAACTAGTATCCTACTGAGTCCTTTTCTGATGTTATTCACAAAGTGAGTTGCATAAATTCAGGTACATGAGATTGTTTTGGCTGAGAGGAGTCTGGAATTACCAAAAACTGAATTAGATTGATCAGAAATGGCCTCTGTTATCACTGGTGTGACCTCTGAACTTCTGACTGTACTTTGTTTCTTTGACTGTAAAATGGAGGTAATAATCCATATCCTGTATATCTCACAAGGTTGTTTTTTATGGGTCAAAAGAAGAGAGTATATGAAAACACTTTTGAAAAAAGTGCAGAAGCCATCATCTTTTACCAGGTGAAAGTAGGTGTAAAGCAATAGAAAAGAGTTTTATTTCTTTGAATTTAATGCAAGAACATTTACATGCAAATAAGTGATTGCTGTCTGTCGTCTTCAACTGGGGCTGCCATAACAAAATACCGTAAATTGGGTGGCTTAAACAACAGACATTTATTTCTTACAGTTCTGGAGGCTGTGACTTCCCATAATCTGGGTGCCAGCCAATTTAGTTCCTAGTGAGAACGCTCTTCTTGGCTTGTGGTTGGCCATCTTCTTGCTGTGTCCTCACATTGGGGAGAGAGAGTGAGAGAGCATAGTGGGAGCAGAAGGGAGCGAGGGAGAAAGACCGGGGGAGGGGGTGGGAGAGAGAGCTAGGTATCTCTGGTCTCTCTTTTTTTTTTTGGGGGGGGAAATTTTAAACAGTTTTATTGAGATATAGTTCACATACCATATAATTCACCCATTTTAAGTTGACAATTCAGTGGTTTTTAGTATCTTCATAGACATGTGCAATCATCACCACAGTCAATTTTAGAACATTTTCATCACCCCCTGAAAAAACCCTGGACCCTTTAGTTACCCCCCATCCCCTCATTCCCTTTTCCCCAGCCCTTGGCAACCATCAATCTACTTTCTGTCTCTGTAGATTTCTCTGTTCTGGATATTTCATATGAATGGAATAATACAATATGTGGTATTTTGTGACTGGCTTCTTTTATTTATCATAATATTTTCAAGGTTCATCAATGTTATAACATGTATCGGTACTTCATTTCTTTTTATAGCCAAATAATATTCCATCATATGGATGTATCACATTTTGTTTATCCATTTATCAGTTGATGGACATTTGTGTTGTTTCTACCTTTTAGCTTTCTTTTTTGAAGTATTATTGACATACAACATTATATTAGCTTCAGGTGTACAACATAGTGATTCGATATTTATAAACATTATAAAATGATCATCACGATAAGTCTAGTTACCATCTGTCCTCCTATAAAGTAGTTACAATATTATTGACTATATTCCCTATGCTGTATATTATATCCCCATGACTTATTTATTTTATAACGGTAAGTTTGTACCTCTTAATCCCCTTCACCTATTTCACCCAACCCCCCACCCCACTCCCCTCGGGCAACCACCAGTTTGTTCTCCGTATCGATGAGTCTGGTCTCTTCTTATAAAGGCACTAATCTCGTCATAGTGGCCCCACTCTCATGACTTCATCTAAACCTAATCATCTCCCAAAGACCCCACCTCCTAATACGATCACATTGGGGGTTATGGGCTTCAACATATGAATTTGGGGGGCACACAGACATTCAATCCTTAACACTGTCCTTCAAAGCAGTCACCCTTGAAGGTCATAAATATCAAATATTGTAAGGTATAAACTTGAGCAAAAATATAAGAGTTTACTGTTTGTAATGTACAGAATAATAAAGGAAATTTTAAAAACCTCTTTAAGTGAAGGCCTGACTATATGTAATATGCATCAGTTATGTGAGGTTGGCATTATTAACTTACTCTTACAGAAGAAGGAACTGAGCCCTGCCAAGGCTACATGGAGTAGGCAGCAGAGCTGGAATTTGAACCCAGATTTTCCACCTCTGTTTCTCTTTCCAACTAGACTATAGATGCATTTGTGATTATTTCTAACATAAGATGTAAGAAGGAATAGATTTGAATTGTGTATAACCAGCTGAGAAAAGCACATTTGAGGGGTTTTTTTCTCCTGAGAGGTAATTTCATTGCTTATGGAGCAGTCTGTACCTTCTCCACCTACCAGTGAATGTTATGTTCACTGCTGCCACTGGGTAAATGTTAGGTAAGTGTATTAGTCAGGATTCTCCAGAGAAACAGACCAATAGAAGTTCCATCATCTGCCATCTGCTAACTGGAGATCCAGGAAAGCCAGTGGTGTAATTCATCACCGTCTTTTCCTGAGGAAAAGATGAGATGAGACATCCCAGCTGAACAGTGAGGCAGGAAAAAAGGGGCAAATTCCTCCTTCCTTCACTTTTTGTTCTATAAAGGCCCTTAAGGGATTGAATGATGCCCGTCCACTTTGGGGAGGGCATCTGCTTTACTGAGTCCAATGATTCAAATGCTAATCTCATCCTGAAATACCCTCTCTGACACATCTACAAATAATGTTATTTAATCTGGGCACACTGTGGGCAGTCAAGTTGACCCATAAAATTAACCATCACAGTAAATATTAACTAATAGTGACAATCAGTGACACAATCATTGCTCTCATTGCTTTGGAAATTTGTGATTTTTATGCCTTGGTGTCTATCATTTTCAGATGTTTTATATAAAGTAACTTGTATTTCAGGAGCTCTTCAGCCAGGCCTGCTTTCCATGCTGATATCTCAGTTTTGCTTGCTGTTGGAAAGCCTGGCATATTCGCCAAACTCATAGACTATATTTCAAAGTTATGTGTGGGTGCACTGAATCCTATGCCTCCAGTGATTACACTGTGGAAAATCATGTGTGTGGAAAACCCAGTTAAAACTCCTTCAATTCAATAAATGTTTTATATCATGAATCTTGAGTGTAGGAAAAAGCTCTTGCTTCCATAGTTATTTTTTTTTATTTTATTTTTTTTGTGAGGAAGATCAGCCCTGAGCTAACATCCATGCCAATCCTCCTCTTTTTTGCTGAGGAAGACCGGCTCTGAGCTAACATCTATTGCCAGTCCTCCTCCTTTTTTCCCCAAAGCCCCAGTAGATAGTTGCATGTCATAGTTGCATATCCTTCTAGTTGCTGTATGTGGGACCCCACCTCAGCATGGCTGGAGAAGCCGTGTGTCGGTGTGTGCCTGGGATCTGAACCCGGGCCGCCAGTAGGGGAGCGCGCGCACTTAACCGCTAAGCCACGGGGCCGGCCCCTCCATAGTTATTTTTACTTAAAATGTGAACACAATAGTTAATTTTAACATGGCAAAAGAAAAACTATTTTTTTTGTGACTCTAGCATTCATATGGTAGAATAGAATAAATTGTGTTTTTTATAAACTGAAAGTTGACAGTCTTTTATTTTTACACATTTGTGTAAAAATTATTAATTTTGAAGATTGAGTCCTCCAAGTTAAATAGAGAGTTGTAACTTACAGACTGAAAATTCACAAGTCACAGATACCTAAATAGTGCAGTTGTTGCTTTTGGTTCTGAAGTGAAGATTGTTGTGAAGCAATTTGTTACTCTGTGATTTTTAACATTCTCCCAGGTTATGATTTGATGAAAGGTCTACAGGACAAAAAGTAGAACATGTTCAGTAGACTGGGAGAAGTAAGACAAGTGATGGTACCTAACAGAAAATGAAACCTCCAAACTTCAATAATTTGGCTGTCTGAATTCTTTCATAGTTTTTTATCCTACCATCCAGGACTTGGTGGCTGTTCTTTTCGAAGTTAAGATATCTTGTGCCTTGTAGGACCACATACAACTTAAAATATGTGCTTATAAATCCTGCCTTCCTAGAAGTTATCAGTAGCTGAGAATATACTAGATTTCAATGTAAATTGCCACTAAAACATGTTGTCAAGTATAAAGTTTAATAAAATAGATAGGTATATAATATCAAGATTATATGTGTGTATACACACGTATATGTACATACACTCATATACACAGTCCTTTGAGGAAATAAATGTACATTTTATTATTGTGATTTGATAGAGTTTTATGACTCATACCCCTCATGTCTCCAGAGCATTTGGCAAAAATCCTCTGTTATGGACTGAATGTTTGTGTCCCCCTCAAATTCATATGTTAGAGCCCTAACTCCCAGTATGATAGTATTTGGAGGTGGGGACCTTTGGGAGATAATTAGGTTAGAGGAAGTTGTGAGAGCTGAATCCCCAGGATGGGATTAGTGCCCTTGTAAGACACCAGGGAGTTTGCTCTCTATCTCTGTCCCTTGTATGAGCAAGAAGGCAGCTGTCTACAAACCAGGAAGAAGGCCGTCACCAAGAACCGAATCTGCTGGCACCTTGGCCTTGCACTTCCCAGCCTCCAGAACTGTGAAAAATGAATGTCTATTGTTTAAGCCACCCAGTCTGTGTTATTTTGTTATAGTAGCCTGAGGTGACTGACTACCTCTAAAATAAACGTTCATTGAGGGGAAAGTTTGCTCTCCTGTTGGTTCCGTTGGTATCTCAGGTGCTCTGGATCGTAGGGACTCTATAGGTCCTGATGTGTGCAGAAAGCCTGTAGGGGGAACGCTCAATTTGGTAGTGGCAACCGCAGCAGTTTTCTGAAGCAACCTTGGACGGGAGTGGTGTTTAGCTTTTGTTTACTTGCGGAAGTCTTAGCTACAATGTGGGAGGGTGGAAAAGGAGCAAAGGAAACTGCCTTCTGTCAGCCACCAATAACAGGGCTTGTAGGCAACACAGCCCAGTTTATTTTATAATTTTGTTTCAGTCTGATTTTCTTTATCCACGACGAGTTGAGATTAGAAACATCCAACCGACAGCAGAAATAGCCCGATCAGCACTGTATGTCAATGCTGGGCTGAGAAGCCTTGACCTAATTTTGACAGACAGATGTAACGTGACACAACTGAAAGGTAAAACCTGTTTCTGGATGTCTGGTCACTTATGTGTGAACTCTGAAAATGGAATCTATGTGTGCCTGCATCAGCTCGTATTTCAAAGATCTGGAAAACCCAGCTGCTCTGTGGCCTTTTGCTTTCCCCATTTACCTGGGTCCTAATGTACACCTAGGAGAGTGTCTGTATTTCCTCTTCTACCCCTACATTCACCCTCTTGAACCTAAGCTTCTATAGTGGCCATTACTGGGTTACACTATTTCTGAATCTGGATAAACCTGGGCCTGTTTTTATACTCATTTGATACTCTCTGTTGTACCATTACAGTTTTTGGATTTGATCACCTTACTCTTCCCCTCTGCATGAGGAGAGTGAGAGGCTGCTGTCAGGCAGAGCTTCCCAGCCATTACAGATGTGTCTGATACAGTCAGTCCCTTGGCCTTCAGGCAGGTAGATGGGTCCTGGGGCAGTCAGAGAGCCCCTTTGTTTATCATAGTGTGCCATGGATGTACAAATAATATCACTTTGTATGGGCCATGATGTGAAAAGTGTAGTGAAGCCCAGGCCTGTAAGGGATTATTAGGGAGGGAGCATTGCTGATTGACCTTGCCTACTCCAGGGTGCTGCAAAAAGAGAATTCTGACCGGAGGTAGATACTGGTGGCTTTGCCAAAGAAGAGAGTCCAGCCAACTTGAAGGCCATAGTGGTACTCCAGAAGCCTACATGGGTGGGGTGGAGGCAGAGGAACAAAGAATAATGTATAAGGGGAATCCTGTCCTCATATTTATCTGTGTACAGTACTTATGCACTCTAAAGCATTATTCTGTATGTTACACTATCACAGTGCTTTCCATGTCAGAGGACTTTCACATATAGAATCTTATTTGATTCTTTGTTGTAGGTTGGACGGTTACATCATTTTACAGAGAGGACTCTGAGAAGTTAAGTGAGAGAACCAGAGTCCAGAATTTAGGTCGTGTCTCCTAGCCCAGTGCCCATTCTTCTACATTACATAGATTCTCACGTTTATTGTTTTATTTCAAAGTGGTTGTCTCACAGAAAGAGAAAAGATAGCCAAAAGTAAAAACATTTCTTTCTTAACCTCAGAAAATAATTTATATCCCTTTATAGTAGTCTATACTGTGATGACATTTGTTTTAATCAAATGCTCAAACTGATTCTGGAAGGGATGATTATGAGTAAATAGATCATACTCATCACAGGCCAAACTGACAACAGTGGAAAGCTTCAGCTCACCCAGTGGTCAAAAACCTTGTTGAGAGAATAGGACCTAGAAGCAAGGCACAAGGTTAAAAATAATTTCCTGTTCCCTGCAGAGCCAGTGTCTTTGAGGTATGTCTCCACAAATAAATGCTGCAGGCGTGTAGGGACGACGAGAAAGAAATCGTTTATTGTTCACTACATTGTACAGACTAACCACAACAGGATTAATAGTCAAATTTGAATGCTAATTTGTAAATTTGGTTAAATATTTTTTCTAGCCTCGAAACTTGAGTTTTAAGAGCTTTCCTCAAAGCCCTTATTTTAATGCTATGCTAATTTTAAATGTTTGAAAGTGACTTCAGCACATTTGACTTGAATTCAACTGAAATGCTTGAATTTTTTTCTTCATAAAGTAACTGGAACAAAACAAAGAATGAAAAATTGCAGTTCACCTGATGTAAATCTTTCATCCTGTTCCTTTCTGTTGATAGGCTTTCTTTTCCTTTAATCTCTGTGAGAACTAAGAATGACCAGATTGAGTGGTTTAGAGGTTCCAAAAATAGTACTGTATCTCTTGGTTGATGTGAAGTTAAAATTCCAGCAAGAGACCACAGATAGGATTTTATGTAAACAGTGCTTTATGAGTTATTGAAAATAAAAGAACAAAACATTTTTTCTTCAGTTACCTATTTACGACTTCATTTTCCAGCATAGGCACACTTGTGTTACCCCCTTAAACTCTCAGATATAGGCAGTGTTAGGTCATTGACTTAATACACAGCTATTGAGAATTGACTGTGTGAAAATACTGAGTAGGACACTGCAGGGGTCGGGGAGGGATGGTGGCCAACCACAAACGGAATTCAGTTCTCTGAGGAATTCAAACTGAGAGCCACTCAAACGTTTCATACAAAAACGTGGTGGACAAAAAGCAAATAAATAATTTCCACTTTCATGTATTGTACTTCAGACAATTGTTATATGAATAAAGAAAATTATAGCTTCTGGCTATGAACCAGTTTGCTGGGAGAGAGCCCAGTGGTTTAGTACTTTGGTAGTTAGCTTTTTTTTTCCTTTTTAACAGCTTTGTTGAGATATAATTCACATGCCATACAATTCATCCACTTAAAGTGTACAATTCAGTGGCTTTTAGTATATTTACAGAACTGTGCATCCATCACCACAGTCTATTTTAGAACATTTTCATTATCTCAAAAAGAAACACTGCATCCCTTAGCTATCACATCCCAATCCCCTTATCTTCTCAAACCCCAGGCAAACACTAATCTCCTTTAAGTTTCCATGTTTGTTTGTTCTGGATATTTCATATAAATGGAATCATACAGTATGTGGCCCTTTGGAACTGACTTCTTTTAGTTAGCATAATGTTTTAAAGATTCATCCATGTTGTTGCATGTATCAGTACTTCTTTTATTGCCAAGTAATATTCCATTTTATGAATATACCACATTTTGTTTATTCATTCATCAGTTGATGGACACTGGGGTTGTTTCCACTTTTGACTTATGAATAAGACTGCAGTGAACATTCATGTACATGATTTTGTGAAGACATATGTTTTCATTTCTCTTGGGTATATACCTAAGAGGAATTGCAGGATCATATGGTAACTCTATGTTTAGCCATTTGCAGAATTTCTAAAGTGACAGCACCATTTTACATTCCCACCAGCAGTGTATAAGAGTCTGATTTATCCACATCCCCACCAACACTTATTATCTGTCTTTTTTATTCTAGCCATCCTGATGAGTGTAAAGTGGTATTTCATGGTTTTGATTTGCATTTCCCTGATGGCTAATGATGTTGAGCGTCTTCTCATGTGTTTATCAGCCATTTGTATATCTTCTTTCGAGAACTGTGTATTCAGATTCTTTGCCCATTTTTAAATTGGCTTATTTGTCTTTATTGAATTGTAACAATTCTTCATATATTCATATATCCCTTATATATGATAAGGGATATGATCCCTTATCATACATATGATTTGTAAAAATTTTCTCCCATTCTGTGGATTTTCTTTTCACTTTCTTGTGTCCTTTGAAGCACAAAAGTTTTTGATCTTGACACTGTCCAATTTATCTGTTTTTTTCTTTTGTGGCATGTGCTTTAGTATCATATCGGAGAAACCATTGCCTAATCCAGGGTCACAAATATTTCCACCTATGTTTTTTTCTAAAGTTTTTAAAGTTTTAGATCTTTGATCCATTTTGAGTTAATTTTTATATACAGTGTGAGATAGGAGTCCAAATTCATTCTTTTGCATGTGGATATCCAGTTGTCTCAGCACCATTTGTTGGCAAGTAGTTAACTTTTATCACAGACAAATGTATACCATGTAGCTCAAAGTGGTAAATGTCAAAACTATGTCAAAAGATGCATTTGCATACATCTTGCAGTATACAAGGACGACTCACCATCCAGTTCCATAGCAATGCTTATATTTCCTTAATGACAGCGTTCCAGCAGAGCCCCTTTAAGGTTTGTTTGTTTATTTTTCTGTATGTGTGTTTTATTCACATAAAACCTTCATTTATTGAGTATATAGTTTGTGCCAGGCATCATACACGGCTTTGGGAATGCAAAGATAGGCCTGCTACAGAGTAGAGTTTCACTAAATAATTATTGAAGGATGGGAGAAAGTTTGGAAAGAAGATATAGTCCCCGCTCTCTAGAAAAGGGGCAGAAAGATAAATATTACATGAGATGCTATAGGAGAGGCATAATATGTGAAGTAAGCTAGAAACACAGGGAATTGAATATAGAGTTAATCCAACTGATCAAAAAAGTATTGAAGTGGAAAATACCTTGCAGATTAGCTAATAATGTTGCTACAGTTTTGTGTTATCGTTGAAATGTAAAAGAAAAATGAATTATAGGCATTTGGTTCTCATCTTCGATTATGACTTCTGTTCATTTACTCTTTGGCAGAATGGGTTTTTTGCCTCTAATACTGAATATAGCTGCAAAGGAGACAGCTTAGAAAATCAAAGATCTAATTTCTCTCTAGTGTTCATGTTATACTTCTCTAATAAGTGGTTGTTAGTAAAAAGACAGCAGTTTTTAAAATTTAATCACTGTTTATTCCCTTTTACAACTTCAAGCTCCTCCTCATCTTTCCCATTTGGGGGCGGAGGAGTAAATAAATGCTACTTCATGTTCGTTTTTTAGCTCATATAAAATTCTGGTTTAGTTTTCTGGCCCGCTTAAAACTAGGTAAATGATACAATATCAAGAAAATCATTCCTGAAAGATTAATGCAACTGATTTTTTGGCCTATGTGTAGCTTATCAATTTAGAAAAAATGACTACCTTTTTAAAAATATTCAGTTTCAGAATGGCATCCGATATTTCTCAGATCATCTAGATATTAGCATCAAGCACTTGGATATTCATCAAGCACTGTGGATTATGATTTTTAAGGTAGCAAAGAAAACATACACTGTTTTAAACCTACCTGCTTCCTGTGATGCACAGAATCATAGTTTTCCCTGTCGCTGCACAACTGTGAAATTTGTTGGTGCTGGTATAAGCATAGCCTCAACCTGTCCTGACAAGTTTGTGCTGTTATACATTTGTAAAGGATCAATAGTCTCATTCTATTTCCACGTATTGTATTTCACACAGTTGTTATAAACAACAAGAAAATCCAAGTCTTTGTTGCCTGAGAACAGATTCTTACATAGATAAGTGAATTTGTTTTGAAGTCACCATTGGTCCTTTGTTTTGCTACACTTTTGAGCAAAAGAAGGAGATCTGTGTATTTTGAATGAATTAATACCTAAATCTGTTTATTAAGCCCCATTATATTGGCTACTTTAAGACCTTTTATTTTTTACAAGAGACATGAATCTTGTGAATCCTAAATGCCTGGTGTATGTAATGTTTATTTTCTTGCATATCCAGGTGAATCTTTGGCGGACACTTACCATGAGAATATCAGAAATAGAAGGGACCTAAGAGAGTGTGTAGTCCAAATTTTCTCATTTTCTAGATAAGAAAATGGAGGCCCAAAGAAGTGACTGAATTGCCCTGGGTCGCCTATCTCATTTGTGGTACAGTCTCGGTACAAACACTAGGACCTCAAATAAAAATACTATTCTGCCTGTACTTTGCATTCTCTTGAATGTGAGTCCACTAGATGAAGTGGATACGCTGTGCATTTAATTCATCATACCTCTGACAATTTTATAACTAAGAAGACACAGTCTAATTACTGTGTGTACAAATGGTCGTCTACATCAGGTCCCCATGAAAAACTCCTACTTTAAAAGCACCTTTACAGGAGAAAATTTGTCACTCATCTTTGATTATCCATTGTCACGTTTAACAACCGTCACTCTCAGAAAGATTTCCTTATATCAGAAGGTTTCAAATTCTGGGTCCATGATTCCCTAAGGAATCCATGTTGTGTGGGTTTCTGAACCCCTTGAAATTATGTGAACAATTTAGTTCACAGCTCTTGTAGATTTCTCAAAGAATCACTACCCAAGGTCAACCTGAATTCTCAGTGTAAGGTTGAGCCTTGTTTCTTTTTGCCTTATTTTCCTTGGAAGACACTTACTATCCTCCATATTATAACTCTGCATTAATTTGGAGATTATTATTGTTTCCAAATGAAGAATTTTAGATCATTTTAACTTTTCTCATAGGCTCTTTCTTTTCTCCACATTTTAAATCATTTTTTTATTGATCTCATAATAGTTTATAACATTGTGAAATTTTAGTTCTACATTATTGTTTTTCAGTCACCATATAAACATTTTAAATCATTTTTATGTCTGTCTTTTGAACCCTTTCCAAATTCTTTGTAAACCTGAAAGCCAAGGAGCTCAGTATTAGAAATCATATATTAATGAAGATCTAGTTTAGGAGCTTGGATCTGCTGACAATGGTGTCAGAGGGTTAGGGGCAGCAGAAGTAACACTGCTGAGATAGGCCCAGGAACGTGGCCCCTGCTAAGGTAGGCTAAGCAGACCCTCAAGGTCAAAACAGACAGAGAGTAAGGGGCCCAGGTAAAGCTTAAACGATTTGGGCACATGTCAAATTTCAAAGCATAGTAAATAAATCCTGAATAACGTCGGTCAGGATATGGGGTAGGAATCAAGCCCTGACCTGAAGGTGAAATAGAACCTTGCAGAAAATCTGCACATGAACAAACTGTCACCTTTTTTAGTAAAATCAGTCCAATCTTCCAGTTATTGACACTCTTCACATGGGGATGGGCCGCTGGACCTTGCAATACAAACACTTATCTCCCAGACTTCCCTGCTCCCTGAGACCTCTGAGGTCACACTAGCCTCAGAATGTTAGATTTCTGAGAGTTACTTTCCCAAGAGGTGCGACTAATGGAAACAGTGGGACGAGGCTGACAAGCTGTAATATATAAAATAGGTTATCAAAATCACTGGGGTTGGGAGAGATTACAGACTTTTCTGGGAATCTGATGAAAACTGGGCTTTCTCTCTAGAACGAAGGCACCAAATACATATCATGTAAAAAAACTTTTAGACAATTTAACCCGCCCTGAAACTGATTCTTGGTTAATAATTCCTGACTGAGAAGTATGATATTCTATATTTCTTACCCATTTGTTCCCTATCCTTTATTAATGTTTTATATAATGGCTTCAGTTGCTGTCTGAGCTATGCCACGGAGATCTGGGCATATAGTTTCCACGTGTGAGCCAAAAGATTGATGGGTGGAGCAGCAACACTGAGACCATAGCACAGGTGACAACAATCATTGGGGAGCGATCCCTGGGGCATGGTGAATTTGGGGGATAAGAATTGTGCCAAAGAAGCCCACCATCCGCTTCTCACTGGATGATTCTTCTCTGTTCCTACGCTAGGATCTAGGTTTGATTTTACTAGCTAAGAAGCAGTTCTTTATGAATCATGTGATGAGCACTGACGCTGAGCCAGTTAGTTTTATGTGGTTCCTATTAGAGCAGCATCCAGTTCCCAAGCACGGCTGGCCTAGGCCCGCAGGCAGTGAGTGAGACCTCTGGCCAGGATAGAGTGAGAGAGTAGAGCAGAAAAATGGCTTTGTTGATACAGCCTGAACGTCACTCAAGGCTGTTTGTCACTATATTGTTAATTTTACTCATCCATAGCCAGTGGCAGGCCCTCTGACTCTGGCTACAGGTGTTAAATATAAAAGATTGCATTTAGAGAGTAATCATCTGGATAATTCAAATTAAATAAAACCTCATTTACCACAGATTTTAGGTCCTCTGAAACAGAGTACCTGAATTATCCAGTTAATCCTATATTTATATACCATTTAAAAAAGAAAAAGAAAGTTCTTATTTTTTTTTTAAGTTACAGCAAAAAAAATCTGTTTGGAAGAAGGGATTCCCGAATGTGTAAATATTTAAATTTAAAGCTCTATTAAATGTGTAAGAATCTGGTCTGCATCTTTTGCTTTAATTGTTTTTTTCTTTTCCTCCCTTTACTAGATTTCTTCAGATCCTGTCTTTTCTTGAAGCCCAGTGTGGGGCCTACCCTGCCTATGAAATAGAGATAGTAGAAGCTACTCTGATGACATTTTGGAGTATACATGAGATAATCCAGTCCTGCCTTTAGCATAGGGCCTGGCACGTAATAAGCAATGTATCTGTCAGCTGCAACTGATGATAATGGTTATGATGATGCTTTTCCCAAATACTCTGGTCAACATTTAACCTCCTTATTCTCTGAGCATAAAAAGTACTTATTGCTTATACCACTTTTTGACACTTACTCTCCTAGTTTAGATGTTGTTTTATCTCCATAATGAGATTGCAAACTCCTTGGTAGGCAGGGATAGGCAACACAAAACCTGCTGAATTGGATCAAAAATCAGCCTTTACTTACTTTACAAGCCATGTGGTCTTCATTTTGATTTTTTTTTCTCAACAGAAAATGAAAACACTAGCAGAAAGGAGGAGGAGTGCTCCGTCTCTTATCCTGGATAAAGCCCTACAAAAACGGCCTAGTGCCAAGTAAGTGAAAAGCTTTCTATTACACATTTGGTATTGGTGTTTTTTTATGTGTGGAGTTGTTTGTTTGTTTCTTATCAGCACCAGAATTCTCTGTTTAACAATAGAAAATATGAGTTGTGGTCTGAGGTTATTTAATAAGGCCTATTCTTTATGTGAATCATAAAGCCTTTAGAGTGGTACCTGTAATCAGTTGGTTTAAAACTGATTCAAAACTGATATCTCACACCACATAGTAGATACACATGCAAATTCCACATATTGTTAAAGTTTATTTATAGAAACAATTGGAAGTCAGATACTAAAAGATGAGTAATTTTAACGACCATACATGTTTGGTTATGCATAAACCTTTGCTTATTTTTTTTATCTTAAGGTGATGCCTGTGCATCGGTTTAAGGCAAGTTTTTACTGATTTTAGATATGAAGAAAGATAACGAGATTAAGATTATTAAGAAATGGACTGTTGATTTCTTTTAGGCATTATTGGTTAAAATTAGTGAATTAATTAGTGAAATCTGAAGTGGAAAAACAGGCTAAATATCTATTGAAATGACCATTTCACCTGTTGAGTCTAAATACTATTTCAATGGACATTTTAAGAAAGTCTTTCATAAAGTGTAGAAATTGAGTGGCTAGTCAATCATTAATTTATTCACAAATTTTCAAATGTCATTTTAACTCAGAAGGGTTTTTATATTCAAACGAATCCTCTAATGCTTTTCCTCTAATCTGTGAATCCTTTTACATAAAGTGAAGTCCTTATCGCCTTTACTTAAAGTAAGAGTATGTCTGATATTTCTATGAATGATGTGCTCGTTTAACATAAAATCTATATGAAGGCAGGACATTGTTTTCAGTGACAAAAATAATTATATAGCTAAATCCCAATTAGTGAAACTTTCAAAATACTTACGTCCCTCTCTTCTTAGTACTCAACAAGTTCTCAGACTCAGGCAGCTCTCCAGCTGGCCCCTAAAAGACATATGTTTTAGTCATTGGGTTGACCAGGAAATGTAAATTACTTTTAACAGATGCCTAATCAGAATTTAATTAGGAAGAAATTCTTCTGCTAAATAAATAATATATTAATACATTTCAGTGCCATATAAAAATGACTTTTGGATTATTTTATTTGGATAAAAGAGAATGGTTATATCTTTACAGTTTGACCTTTATTACCTAGAAACTCAGGAGAAAGTATTTTTTAGTGGAGGTAGAGAGAGGAGGCAGAATTCTCAGTACAGCTGTCTTTAATTCTACTATATATGTAAAAATAGCTTTATTGGGGCTGGCTTGGTGGCATAGTGGTTAAGTTCATTCTCTCTTTTTCGGCGGCCTGGGGTTCAAGGGTTTGGATCCCAGGCGTGGACCTACACGCTGCTCGTCAAGCTGTGCTGTGGCAGCATCCCATATACAAAGTAGAGGAAGATTGGCACAGGTATTAGCTCAGGGACCATCTTCAAGCAGAAAAGAGGAAGATGGGCAACAGATATTAGCTCAGCACCAGTCTTTCTCACACAAAAAAATATAGCTTGATTATCTACTTTTTTTAAAACAGATAAACAGTTTTAGGTAAAATTTCTTGTTGGAAGCTTCTGGAATGGATGTGTGCTAGGCTTTTCAATTAAAAGTAGCCCTTATATCGGAGAAGCAGGGATCAATAGTGACCCACCTACCCCCTAATCCAGGGCAAGGATCTATAACAGTATACATGTAGATACCGAAAGTTTATATAGACCAGTGGTTCTCAGCAAGATAGTACTGACCTCTAGGGGGCATTTTAGAATTTTGTGGAGCATTTGCGTTTGTCTCAGTGGTTTAGTGGGCAGTGGCCAGAGATGCTAGACATCATGTAATGCAACGGGCATGCTACATAACAAAGAATTGTGTGGTTCCTGCACAGTTTTTGAATGTCCAATGTATGGCATTATTTGTGAAGGGGGAGAAAAAAACACTGTATATAATTATCTATGCCTGTAACCTAACTCTATTTTATATATAAATTTTTTTCCAGAAATGCAGCTACTTTGTGTATCAAGAGATAATTGTACTTTGTATTGTTTGGAACTATTTCAGAAAATCGTTTGGCTTTACTTCATTTTCCTGTACTTGTTGCATGGAATGGTTTCTTACCATCCTCCTTCACTTGAATTTAAATATATTAATTATAAGTAGATATAAGCATCCAACTAATTCGTTGTCTTTTGGTCTAGTCATGCCTGAGCATATACATATTGAAATACATAATTTATTTATTTCATTTTCCTTTATATTACTTTTAGGGTATTTTATTGACAGTTTTGAAAATCTGTTAAATATCTGAATTTTATTTTAGGATAGAAAAAGAGGAATTGAAGTAAATGAATATGCATAGACTTTTATGTAACAAAGGGGCATTGGGTCTGATAGGATTGAAGACAACTGATGTAGATGAAGTGTCAGGTTAGGGAAAATGCTCACACTTATCTGACTTACTGGGATTGTTTTGAGTTAGAAAACTAATATGATAGTACTCAACCATGTCCCTTCTCACTTCTGCCTCCCCATCACCTCTGCAATAATTGGTGCTTACATTAGAGCCAGTTCCCCAAATTCCTGCCTCAGAAATAGTGACATATAGGTTTTATGTCAAAATAACCACAGCAAAAGTTTATTTAAGTTTAAATTGTATATGTTTTAATGTCAGTTTATTTCCTATGATTTTCTCTAGATCAGGACTCTGAGTGTATAGTACTGGGGAAACAGGACCTTCATCTATCTTACAGAAATAATACTTTTATTCTGTGTAGTGTTGGGTGGTTAATATGTACCCAAAAAAAAGCTATTGGGTGTTGAATGTGTACAGAATATTTGTGAGTAATATCATCTCAGGATTGGAAAGAACCGAAAGGTCATTTAGTCTGGTGGTTTCCAAGCCTTTCTAAGTCAGTATTCTCCGGTGGGATCCAGGCATCTGCGTTTTTTGAAAAACTCTTCATTTTTGATTGTGATACACTCTTGGTGGAAAACCACTATGGCAATGAAAAATAACAATTTTAAAAAACGAATAATGAAACAGAATTTTAAGAAAGTACAGGGCCGGCCCCGTGGCTTAGTGGTTAAGTGCACGGGCTCCGCTACTGGTGGCCCGGGGTTCGGATCCCGGGTGTGCACCAACACACCGCTTCTCCGGCCATGCTGAGGCCGTGTCCCACATACAGCAACTAGAAGGATGTGCAACTATGACATACAACTATCTACTGGGGCTTTGGGGGGAAAAAAAAGGAGGAGGATTGGCAATAGATGTTAGCTCAGAGCCGGTCTTCCTCAGCAAAAAGAGTAGGATTAGCACGGATGTTAGCTCAGGGCTGATCTTCCTCACAAAAAAAAAAAAAAGTACAGAATTATAGTACGTATTTCTTATAAAACAAACAATGTGGACGTTATAAAACAAAAAGTCCCCACTTCATCCCCAGGGGTAACCACTATTAATCATTTGTATGTTCTTCTAAACCTTTGTCTATGCAAATGTGATTAGAATTTTTATTTGCTTTCCCTACTGTTTAAATTCCTACTTTAACATTGATGTATTAGTTCTTTCCATTTTCGTCTTGCACATTTTTTAAAAATTAGAGATCAAATCCTATTATAACAACCATTCAAGAGAGTCTTTAAATTTTGTCCATCTTTATATAATGTATGTTCCTGAAAGGTTATATAAATCAAATTTTTATTAATTATTAATGAACTTGCTATTTAAAGAAATCCTGTAGTGAATTGTTTTATAAAGTGAATCACTTCTTTTTCCAAACTTGTTAAAAATAACTCAAATTTTCATAATTAGAATTGTGCTTTTCTATCACTTACACCCAGGAAGCATGAAAAGTTCTGAAGTCCAAGCTGATAGCACACCTGTTTCAAGTAGAACTTTATACAGCAAAATTCTAGTACCTAAAAAGAATCTTTACTATCTCTTTAAATGTAATATCATGAGAACTAACCTGTAAAAGATTCGTGTACAGTGTGGGTGGAGACAGCAAAGAAATAGAGTGTTTTATTTATTAGCATTGCATATTTCTTGAATTAAATACAGAATCACTATAGCATTTCATATTTCTTGAATTACACTGATAGTTGATTTTGGCTTTGCAGTAGGACCTTACTATTTCTACTGTTGTCCCCTAGTTAAGGTGTTACTTAGTAATTAATGACTTGTAGATGATAAAGCTTCTGTCCAAAGTTTAGCAAACATCCATTGGAAAGTTCAAAGAATCCTTTCATTTAACAGCTGTTGCTGAATTTTCACTGAATTTAATGAACAAGAGCTAGGTTTAAGAGAGGAGGAAAGAGCTGGGTTAACTGGTGAGTTAACTAGGTTTATGTGTTGTTAAACATAGTTTTATCTCCAATGTTCTTTTACCAGCCCATAGAGTACATGAGGAGAGGCAGTTTAGAGAGTTTAATATTTTTTTGTGTGTGAACACCATTCAGATCAGCTGGAGGTGATTTCTCTAAGTAATTATATTATGGCTGCACTCTGCTGTTCTTACTCAAGCACAATAGTGTTCAGTTCTGTGTTTAAGGATGACCTCATATCATGTAATAGTCATCCTCCTGGTAAGAGTCTGGTCACCTATTTTATTTTATTTACTTATTTATTTTTTGTGAGGAAGATCAGCCCTGAGCTAACATCCATGCCCATCTTCCTCCACTTTATATGGGATGCTGCCACAGCATAGTCTGACAAGCTTTGCGTCGGTGTGTGCCCAGGATCCGAACCCGGGGCGCCAGCAGCGGAGCGCGCACACTTAACTGCTAAGCCACGGGGCGGCCCCTGGTCACCTATTTTAGAGGGCTTAGTTTCCTTAAAAGTAAAAGGAGAGTGTTGAACTTATTATCTGTTAAAACCTTTCTACTAGTTCTAGGGCTGTATAATTATGATTTGTTGAAATTCAACAAATAAAAAGACTTTACTGCACATATTCTGAATTCTAATCATTCTTAATTGCTTGCAGTTTCCTATACACTGTACTCTCTAGCACTGGCTCAATTGTCACCTCCTTCAGGAACTCCTCTAACCCTCTAACATTCATGTTCCTATAGCACTTTGTGTATCTTTCAGTCCAACACTCATCCCACTGCACTGGCATCACTGTTTATGTCAAACATGACACCCTTTAATGTCCCTGCCATTTATTAATAAAATAATGCCTTGTACCTACCTGGTGTTCAATTATTATTTGTTGGATGACTTAGTGAATGAGCAAGTGACTCCATTTCCCAACCAAAATAGGAATTCAATAAGTTAGCACGGTACTTTCTGACTTTCCTGCCCTCCTTTAAGTAGCCAATACATAAAAGACTTTCCTTGTTCGTTGGTGTTATTTGTGAATTTCTGGCTAGGGAAAAAGGGAGATTCCTTTTAACAAAATGACTCTGAGTTATTGTTAGGAAGTTATTTCATGCAGCAAAATACCACAAGAATTCATGTATGTGGTCTAGAAATACCACATATATTGGCATTCTTGTGGTATTTCTTCATTGTTTACTTAGGGATAAATTCAAGTCATGCAAACTTTCTTTCCTTCTGGGAATTTTATTTACTTGTTTTGATATGGTATTCAGCCCGCCTTGTAGA
This sequence comes from Diceros bicornis minor, assembly GCF_020826845.1. Classification (NCBI taxonomy): domain Eukaryota; kingdom Metazoa; phylum Chordata; class Mammalia; order Perissodactyla; family Rhinocerotidae; genus Diceros; species Diceros bicornis. Next base: position 25,466,738 of record NC_080746.1, read on the forward strand.
AGTTACACAAAAATATACACAGATTGTTTTGTTACAATCTATTAGCCTCTTTAAGTTGTTATTCACCTGTCTGTCTCCGTCCTCACCTCCAAATTAACGTATTATGTGTACGCTGTTTGCAAGACTTTGTGCTGGGTACTTTATATATATTACCTTGTAAATCTCTGCTTACTGCTCTTAAGAGGAGAGAAAGGCAATGCTAGGGAAGCATTGTGGTACGGCAGAAAGCACTTGGTCTGTGGCCGAATTCAAATGCTGGCTCTCCATCCTGATTTCCTGTTTGACCTTGGATAAATTACCTAATCTCTGAGTCTCAGTGTTTTCCTCTGTAAAATATGAATCTAATGCTTGTGTCATAGAATATAAAATGTGAAAATGCTTAGAAGATTGACTTAGTTATTATTGGTTGCCTCTTTCTTTCCCTTAGATATATTTCATTTTCAAGCTTTAAACCTCCTGACTCATCCAGCAGTCAACTTTGTTAATGCAAAGCACCTACTTTATCATTGCAGCATAGAAGCAAATCATTGAGCCTGGCTCATTGTATGGTGGAATGGAGTCAAAGGCTTGCCCTAGGTCACACAGTTGATTATAGCATCAGAGATGGGACTAGAAACCCAGGTCTCTGGTCTTGATAGAATAGCCTTGGCATTACACAAACAAAAGGAGTATGATATTGTGTCTAATATCCAGCATAGATTCTGGAGCCAAATTGCCAGGTTTGATTCCTGATACTGCCCCTTATGAGCTGTATGATCTTGGATAAGTCTTTAAACCAGGAATAATAACAAAACCTACCTCATTAGGTTGTAAGGAAGACTAAATGGGTCTTATATGTAAAGTTCTTAACGTAGTCTCTAGCACATAATCAGTGCTATATGTGTGAAGGCTATTTATTTATTATTACCGCTAGTAGTAGCAGTAGTAACAACAGAAATAGAAATACATGTTATCCTGGTGGAGAGACTCTTTGAGGACCATAGCAGATAGGAAATAAAAAAGATGAAAGACGCAGTCTAGAATCCAACTACATTCTAATATTAAATTCATTAAATTCATTTTAGCAAAACGATTATATTTCTAGGTCTGGCCTGAAGCAAGATTAGCTCAGAACATTTTGAATTTATTCTTGGTAGACCCTGACAATTCTTGCAGTCCCCCTAGACAGAAGTTCGAAGTATGCCTAGAATGATTCTGGGAAATAAAGGCTTGAGACATGGAGGATTGACCTGGTTTGCTCGGCCACTTGAGATGAAGAGGTTCTAGGAGATTCATATATGCCAAAGCTATGAATCAAGGTTAGACACATATAGTATTGGCTGGTTTGGGGTAAGGATGCGAGGGAGAGAGGGCCAAATCAGGCGGCTTTGGAGAACTAGGAAAGCAGCTGTTTGCTAACTGGCTTCTACTTCCTTTTGGTCAGTTCACTCCTGTTATGCATGACCACACACACACACACACACACACACACACTCATGCTAACATTGTCCTACTCAAACTGTCTGCCATTGTGTTCTACAAATTCCTCATCATTCCATTTCTTTTTTTCTCTATGTTAGCATCATAATTTAATATCAGTCTAAAGTGGCTGATAACTTACTACACTTTCAAATGCAAAGAGTACATTTATATCCTGGAGCAGTTTGCTAAGGGTTGTGGTCAAAGGCACATTCATAACAGAATGAAAAACCACCTCTACCTATGATAATTTGGTGTGAACTTTCCAGATGTGGTAATTGGAATGAACTGAGTGACCTCATAAAGACCACTCTCATGCTGTGATGCTAAGATAGTTGTGGTAACAGTCTGATAAAATTTAAAGGAAAAGTCAATTTGAAAGAGAAGTTACTAGACTTTCATTTGGAATTCTCTAAACCTTCTGTACCTAGGTACATACAGTTTCTTGGTACAAGACTTTTAAATAAAATTTTGAATTTTAGAGGAATTTTAAAAAAATCTTTAAAACATTTTCAAAATCACAATAAACGTTACTGACATGTTATTTTAGAAAAAAAAAAAACCTGTGCCAAACACTCTTCATTGTGCTACCTTGCATTACATGCCAGTGGGCTCTCCATAAGGCCTATTCCTACAGTTTTGGACAGTGTGTTCTGAGGTTTTAATTGAGAGGCTCATGGATGATTCAAAGTATGTGATGAGAAAAACACAAAGTAGAAATTTAATACATGAAGATTGCCAGCAGTCTGCAAATTGCCTTCTTTCCTTGCGAGGAGCATTTTCCAAAGTTGTAAAATTCAGATGTAAAGGAAAGAGACAGCAATTGCTTTATAAGGTGGCAAAGTTGGCAAATTTTTACCAAAATGGAATTAGTTGCTTTGTTAAGGAAAAGTCTTCCCAGGCCCACATATCACTTTATTCTTTTCAGCCTACTTTTCATATTCTCTAAAAATGATCAAATACATCTGTTCCGGTTGTTCTTTTTTCCTACGTAAGATCCTGGGAGGAAATCTTTAGATTATATTAAGTCTCTCCACATTCTAGTGGGCTTTGACAGGGTCAAAATAATTTATTTTTGCACTTGCAGAACAGTATATCCATTTAATTTCCTCGTTCCAACTATAGCCTAATTTGCTAATTGCTAATTGATTCAATTTTATCTTTAATTTTGGCACTCACTAGTGAATGTGTATTCATCCTTCATCACCCCTCTCCACAGGGTTAGCACACTGTCCTAAGACATCTTGACTATGTTGGGTTAGATACTCCCTTCCCCTGTACAGCTTGAAAGCTAGGATTGCTCAGAGGAGCTTTGGAATTTCATGATTGACTTTCCTTCAGAACCCTGAGAAAAGGACATATGAAGGAAGAAGAAGAATTGTTACTGTTATTAAGAACCTTCATATTATGGTGGTTAAGCAAGTACAGACTCCAGGGGGCGGCCCAGTGACGTACCAGTTAAGTTCGCAAGCTCAGCTTCGGTGGCCCCGGGCGTCACAGGTTCGGATCCCGGGTGCGGACCAACGCACCGCTTATCAAGTCGTGCTGTGGCAGCGTCCAGTATAAAGTAGAGGAAGATGGGCATGGATGTTAGCCCAGGGCCAATCTTCCTCAGCAAAAAGAGGAGGATTGCCAACAGATGTTAGCTCAGGGCTAATCTTCCTCACAAAAAAAAGAAAGAAAGTACAGCCTCAGGAGCCAATCTACCTGGGTTTGAATCTGGCCCTTCTTCTTACCAGGCATGAGAACTTTGACAAGTTCCTTAACCTCTTCAGGCTTCGCTTTCCTCATCTGTAAAATGAGGATAACCTCATAGGAGATTGAAAGAGTTAATAGTATGATGTATCTGGCACATTGTAAGTTATTTAAGCTTTCGTTAAATAAAATTATTAAAAATAATCCTTGTGCTGCCCTGTCACGTGATGTCTAATTTTCTTAGTGTTTCAGGTTTAAGTCTTGTCTTCTCAACTTGACTATCTGCTTTTTGAGTGAAGGGATGTGTTTTCTACTCTTCAAATCTACATGTTCAGTGTTGGGTATAGAACAGATATTCTATAAATATTAGCTGAGCTGAATGAGTGATTCTTTTCTTCCCCTGGCCAAGTAGGTCAACTCTCAGTTGGAGTAGAAAGAGGGGGAAGAGTCCACTGCTGCCTGAGAAAGTTACACAGCCAGTGTCCGGAAACCACACAGAGAAATGTAAATTCTGGAGTGACCAGCTGTTTAATGTATATTGATTTAATGCTTATGTGTTTAACACGTCATCTGTATTATGAGTCACTGCCGTTGGTTCTCTGATGCATAGCTCCTGGTGTAATGAGAAGACACAGAAAATGGATTCTCCTCCCTGCTCTATCACTGAATGATAGAGTCATCTAGCCTTTCTGCAACTAGGACTCTTTCCCCAACTGTCAATGGTAGGGAGGAGGTGGAGAGTGAAATTGACAAAATCCTTTACGTACTTCCTCCACCAGCCCCGACTCTACAGTTTTGTGTTTCTTTATGCTAACTGTAACTCTGTCACAGGGAGAATGGAAAATGGTATGAACAGTCCTAGCAAACTCTTTTATTACAACTCTTAAAACATCTCCAAGAGTGTGTCACACTACTGAGGAATAAGTACCCCCTTTATCGCCTTGCAGTGGAGAGGTCAAGCATTTGCTTATGTGGGATCTTTGGTCTATTTATTGTCATAATGTCACTTTGGTAGCCAGCCTCCATAATGGCCCCAATGGTTCCTACCTCCTGGTATTCACAACCTTGTCTAATCCCCTCCCACACTGTATCAGAATTGATCTGTGTGTAATCAATAGGCTATGGCAAAAATGTCACTTCCGAGATTAGGTTATGAAAGACTGAGTTTCTGTCTCACTTGCTCTCACACTCTCTTTGTGTGTCTGATCACTTGCACTGGAGGAAGCCATGTCCTGAGCAGCTCTTTGGAGAGGCTTGTAAGGGAAGGAACTGAAGCCTTCAACCAAAAGCCACATGAGTGAGCTTGGAAGTGGATCTTCCAACCCTACTCAAGTCTTCAGAGATTGTAGCCCCAGCTTGCCTATAACCTCTTAAGAGACCTAAGTCAGACCCACCCAGCTAAGCCATTCCCTGGTTCCTGACCCTTAGAAACTGTGTGAGGAAATAAATGTTTGTTGTTTTAAGCTACTGTGTTTTGGGGTAATTAGTTATGCAGCAGTAGATAACCAATACAGTCATCTTCAAGTTATGAAACTAGCTTTCTAGAATGTTTCTCCTGGGTACCTTTGATGTATTCTTACAGCTAGAGGTGGAAAGATGGAAACAGATACTGTTCCCATTTATAAGTGAAAATGCTCATTCCTCAGATCATTTAATTTGTTGGAAAAGGGGCCAGATGACATTCATTCTTTCTTTCTTTAAGCTTTATTGAGATACAGTTCATACCATATAATTCACCCATTTAAAATATACAATTCAGTAGTTTTCAGTATATTCACAGAGTTGTGCTGCCATCACCACAATCTTAAAGCATTTTCATCCCCTCCTAAAAGAAACCCTGTAGCCATTAGCTGTCATTCCTCGTTCTCTGTCATGTCCTTTCTTCCCCTATCTCCAGCTCTAAGCAGCCACGGATCTCTTTTCTGTCTCTATAGCTTTGCCTCTTCTGGACATTTCATATAAATGCAGTCATGCACTATGTGACTGGCTTCTTTCACTTAGCATGTTTTCAAGGTTCATCCATGTTGTAGCTTGTATCAATACTTTATTACTTTTAATTGTCAAATAATATTCCATTATATGGATAGATATACCACATTTTGTTTATTCGCTCATCATTGATGGTCATTTGGGTTATTTCCACCTTTTATCTATTAAGAGTAATGTTGCTGTGAACATTCATGTACAAGTTTTTGAGTGGATATATGTTTCATTTCTCTGGAATATATACCTAGGAGTGGAGTTGTCAGGTCATATGATAACTCTATGTTTAGCTTTTTGAGGAACTGCTAAACTATTTTCCAAGGCATCTGCACCATTCCACATTCCCACCAGCAGTATCTGAGGGTTCTAATTTCTTCACATCCTTACCAACCCTTGTTATTTTCCATCTTTTTGACTATAGCCATCTTAATGAGTGTGTAGAGATGGCTCTTCATGGTTTTAATTTGCATTTCCCTTATGATGTTGAGCATCTGTTCATATGTTTGTTTGCCATTTGTGTATCTTTTTTCAGAATATTCTGTTTAAAACTTAGAACATTTTTAGTTGGGTTATTTGTCTTTCTATTTGGGTATTCTATTCCTTCTTGAGTCAATTTTGGTAATCTGTTTATTTCAAGGAATGTGTCCATTTTACCCCAGGTCCGTTAAGTTGGTGGTCAATTTAATTGCCACAAAGTTATGCATAATATTCTTTTATTATGTTTTTAATGTCTGTAAGAACTGTAATGATATTCCTTCTTTCATTCTTGATATTAGTAATTTCCAAATTCTTTTTTTTTAAGATCAGTCTAGCTAGAGGTACATCAATTTTATGTTTCTTTTCAAAGAACCAGCTTTTGATTTTGTTGCATTTCTTTATTGTGTGTTCACTTGCTATTTCATTGATTTTTTTTAAGATTTATTGGAGTATAATTATGTACAATAAAGTACCCATAGTCGAAGTGTGCAGTTTAAGTTTTGACATATTATGCACCCATGAAACCATCACTACAATCAAGATAATGAACATTTCCATAACCTACAAAAGTTTCCACTTGTGCCTTTGTAATCTATTTTTTCCTGCTCCCCTACCAGCCTGTCCTCAGGCAATCAATGACCTACTTAATGTCACTATAGGTCAGTTTGCATTTCTGAGAATTTTATATAAATACCATGTTACTTTTTATTTCTGAGTAGCATTGCACTGTGTGAGTATACAATTTGTTTATTCTTTTCACCTGCTGGTAGGGACTTTTCCAGTTTTGTGATTAAAAGTAAAGGTGCTTTGCACATTTATGTACAAGTATTTGTGTGTGCTTTTATTTCCTTTTTATTTCTCCATTAAGTACCAAGAAGTAGAATGGCTGGGTTGTATGGCAGATGTATTAAGAAACTGCCAAATTGTTTTCCAAAGTGGTTATACCATTTTATATTCCCACTAGCAGTGTGTGAAAGTTCCTATTGCTCCACATCTTCACCAACATTTAGTATCGTCAGTTTTTTAAAATTTTAGCCACTCTTATATGTGTACCATATCTTTTTGTGGTTTTCATTTGTATTTCTTTGACTACTGATGAAGTTATGCGTTTTTTTCGTGAGCTTGTTTGGCATCCATATATCATCTTTGGTAAAGTATCAATTCAAATCTCCTATTCGTTTTTTATTGGGTTGTTTGTCTCATTGTCGAGTTTTAAGTATTCTTTATAAATTACAGATTTGTGCTGCCGAGTATGGCAGTCACTAACCAAAGGCAATTTAAATGAATTAAAATTAAATACTATAAATTCAGTTCCCTAGTCACACTAGCCGCATTTCAAGTGCTCATTTAGTCACATGTGAATAGTGAATATCTGTTGGACAGTGCAGATATAAAATATTTCCTTAATCTCAGAAAATTCTGTTTGCAGAGCAGTTCTAGATATAAGTCCCTTGTTGAGCATATGTTTTGTGAATATTTTCTCCTACTATGTAGCTTCCCTCTTCATTCTAATAACAATGTATTTTAAAGAGCCAAGTTTTAAATTTTGATGAAATTTATCATTTTTTTCTTTTACATTTTTGTGCATTCTGTGTTCTATTAAAAGATTTTTTTTTCTAGACCCAAGGTCAAAATTTCCTTCTATGTATTATTTTAAAATTTTTATAGTTTCAGATTTTACATTTAGGGCTATGATTCATTTTGAATTAATTTTTGTATATCATGTGAGATCACGTTGATGTACATTTTTATTGTATATAGCCATCCAGTTGTTCCAGCACAGTTTTTGAAAAGATTATCCTTCCCCACTTAATTGCCTTTGCACCTTTGTCAAATAATCATTTGGCTCTGTAAATTTGTGTCTGCTTCTGGACTCTCTTCTGTTCTTCATTCTAGTATTACACTGTCTGGATTACTGTGGCTTTAGAATATGTTTTTAAATCAGGTTGTGCCAATGCTTCAGCTTTGTTCTTATTTTTCAAAATTGTTTTGGTATTAGGTCCTATAAGCTGTCATGTAAATTTTTTAATCAGCTTGACAATTTCTGTAAGAATGTAGCTGCGATTTTAATGATGGTTGAATTTCATTGATATCAATGTGGGTAAAATCGATATTTTAGCAATGTTGAGTCTTCCCATCCATGGACACGGTATCTCTTAACATTTATTTCAGTCTGCTTTTATTTCTATCAACGATATTTTATAGTTTTCAGTGTCTTGCACATATTCTGTCAGATTTATCCTATATCCCTATATTGTTTCGTGCTATTGAGTGGTACAGTTTTTAAATTTCAACTTCCAATTATTTATTTCTAGTATATAGAAAATATATATATATTTATTTAGATGATTGTAATCAGCAACTTTATTAAATTCTCGATTTCTAGTTCTAGTAGCATTTTTTGGTAGATTCATTAGGATTTTCTGCATAAACAATCATATCCTCTTTCACTCAATGCTCGTTATATTAGTGAGGTTTCTCCACTTTTGCTGTTGGGAACATGAACAATTTCCACCCCTGTGAGTTCAGGGTATTGTTCTACCTCTTTTTTTCTGGTGATTATTTCCCCAGCCTCAGGTCGTTTCCTCCTACACATGCATTGATCGGTTCTCAGATGAAAACTTGAGTGGAACCCTTTGCAAATCTCGGAGCTCTGTCCCTAGGCAGATTTTTCCTCATTGGTACCCTGTTTTGTGAATTCTAGCCACTCTGGCCTCCTAGAATTCTCAGCTGTCTCCCCTCAAGCTGAGCTGTCTTTGGCTTCCTCTTCCCTCCACTGTGGAGTGGAATTTCTCTCTAGGCATCAATCTGGGACTATCTTAGGGCTTATCTAATTTGTTTCCCTTCTCTTAAGAATCACTGTTCTGCACTCCTGTTGTCCAGTGTCTGAAATGGTTGTTTCATATTTTTTTCTTTTTCTTTTCCTAACTTCTTAAAGTGGAAATGTGGATTATTGATTTTAAACCTTTCATCTTTTATAAAATGAGAAATTTTTTCCAAGCACTGCTTTACAGCTGCATACCACAAATTTGGATATGTTGTTTTCGTTCTCGTTTAGTTCAAAATGTTTTGTAATTCCATGTGATTTCTTCTGATGCCCACGGTTATTGTTTTGTCTTGTTTAATTTCCAGATATTTCAGGACTTTCCTGATGTCTTTCTGTTATTGATTCCTAATGTAATTCTATTGTAATTGGAAAGCATACTCTGTATGATTTCTGCAAATTACCTACTAGGATTTTGATTGGTATTGCACTGAATCTGTAGTTCAATTAGAGTAGAATTGATATCTTAACAATATTGAGTCTTCCAAGACATGAACAAGATATATTTCTCCGTTTATTTAGGTCTTATTTAATATCTATCACCAGTGTTTTATAGTTTTCAGTGTACTGGTATTTTACATATTTCATCATATTTACCCCTAAGTTTTTCATATTTTAATGCTATTTGTAAACAGTATTTTTTATTTCTTTTTTCAAGTGTTTGTTGCTTGTGTGTAGAAATACGACTGATTTTTTTACATTGTACATTATCTATCCTGCAACCTTGCTAAATTCACTTATTAGTTTTAGGAGATTTTTTGTTGGTTCTATTGAACTCTGTACATAGACTATCATGTTGTCTGTGAACAAGGATAGTTTTACTTCTTCCTTCCAAACTAAATGCCATTTATTTCCTTTTCGTGCCTGTTTTCTCTGGCCAAAACCTGCACTACAGTGTTGAAGAGAAGAACTGGTGATGGTGAACATCTTTGTCTTATTCCTCATATTAAGAGGAAAGAGGGAATCACTTCTATTCCTAGATTGTTGACTTTTTGTCATGAATGAGTGTTGAATTTTGTCAAATGCTTTTTCACCATCTATTGATATGATCATATGATTTTTTTTGTTTTTAATTTGTTAATATGTGAATTATATTGATTCAATTTGGAATGTTAAAGCGACTCTGCATTCTTGAGATAAACCCCACTTGGTCATGGCATATTATCCTTTTCATATATTGTTGAATTCAGTGTGCTGAAGAGTATTTTTAGAATTTTTGTGTGTGTGTTCCTGAGAGATGTTGGTCCATAGTTTTCTTTTCTTGTAATGTCTTTGTCTGGCTCTGGTCTCAGGGTAATGCTAGCCTCTATGGATGAGTTGGGAAATTTCTCCCCTTCAGTTTTCTGGAAGAATTTGTGTCAGATTAGTATTATTTCTTTCTTAAATGTTTGGTAGCTGTCTGAGCCTGGAGTTTTGTTTGTTTGTTTGTTATGTGGGAAGGCTTCAACTACATATTCAAATTCTTTAATAGGACTATTCAGGTTATTTCTTTTTGAGTATACTGTGATAGAGTATGTAGTTCAAGGATTTTTCCATTTCATCTAATTTGTCAAATTTATAGCCATATAATTCTTTATAATATTCCATTATTATCCTGTTAACATCTGTAGAATCTGTACAGATTTTTCTCTCAAATTTCTAATATTAGTAATTCTAATATGAGTATATTATACTGTAGTAATATTAGTGACTTTTCTCTTTTATTCTTGATCCATCTAGCAAAGGTTTAACAACTTTTATCAATATTCTCAAGGAACCAGGTTTTGGTTTCGTTAATTTTTCCATTGCTTTTCTGTTTTCTATTTCAGTGATTTCCACTTTGATCTTGATTATTACTTTTCTTCTGCTTGTTTGGGTTTAATTTACTATTGTTTTTCTTAAGTTTCTTAAGGTGGAAGTTGAGGTAGTTGTTTTCAGATCTTTCTTCTTTTCTAATATAGGCATTGAATAGCATTAATTTCTCTCTAAGGGCCACTTCAGTGGCATTCCATGAATTCTGATATGTAGTGTTTTCCTTTTCAGTTAAAAACACTTTCCAATTTTTCTTTCAATTTCTTCATTGATATATGGGTTGTTTAAAAATGTGATTTTAATATGACAAGATGTTCTTGGTTCATCTTGTGCGTTTCCTGCCTTAGACTGGAAATCAGGTATTTCTCCAAGACTATAATCTGAGCATTATGGGCATTGATTGCCGTTAGGTTGGTCCTCACTTCTAGGTCTTTTCAGTGGATATCATAAGAAGAATATATCTTCTTTAGAGACAAAATATGTGATAATTGAATATAAATTGATTTGTAATTCAGATTCAGGACTACAGGTGTTTTATGTAACCTAGTCTATATTATATTCTTGTTTCCTTTTTTTCATGCTGAGAATACCACTCTCAATGACTCTGAGAATGTAGGAATTAGAATATTATATAATTATTCACATTACCTTACAATATATACACCACAGTTTCAGAATAACATTATCAACACTACCACCACCAATATGATACTGAAAATAGTTTGGTTATTTTAAGCAATTATTTATCTTTCTGGCATATCCCAGTAGTGATGTACGTTCATATTACTGTTTTTTAAAGTCACTTGGAACAGCTTTTCTCTATGTGGCTATTTGGGCTAATTTGTTTTAATTTTATTTTTATAGTTTTATAAAATTTTATTGTATAAATAAAAACTATAAAATTTTATAATTATGTAAATATTTATATAGTACAAGTTGAATCTATTAAAACAAATTATATTCAAAGAGGTTTAGTTTCTATTTCTGTCTCTTTAACCTTGTTTTTTTTTTCCTTTGCCATCGGTAACTTCAAAAATCAATTTTTTATATAAGCAGAGATGAATATATATATATATTTATCCTCTTTCTTAAGTAATATACTATTTGCTTTTCACCCCACTCTTTTTACATAACAATATATCTGTATGATCACTTATACTAGTATATAGAGATATTTTCCTTCTCTTTCTAAAGCTTCCTGATAATCCATTGCTTATATATACCATGGTTTATTCAGCCAGTCCCTTACTGATGAATGATTCATTGCTTTGTTTTCATTCTTTTGCTATAAATGATCCTTCAGTGAAAAACTTCTACTTAGAATTTGGATTGCTGTATATAATTTTGCTAGATATTGCCATCTTTTCCCTTTGTAAAGGTTCTGCCATTTCCATTCTCACCGCTGATGTGGAAGAGTTCTATTTCCGCCACAGACTCACTAACAAAGTATGTTGATATGACGTATCAGGATGGTTTTAATTTAAATTTCTGTTGGTGTGAAGCAAAACTTATATTTTAAATTATATGTTATACTAAATAAATCTAAACTAAATAAAAAATATTTACTTTGCTTTGAAAACAATCAGAAATGCATGACATAAAAACAAAAATCCATCAGTGTGATGTAGAAATATATAAAATGTTCTTTACATAGAAATAAATTCTAAATTATTGTTTCAACTGTGTCAGTTTTTTAAAAGTATAATTTGGATGTGTTAATGATGAGAGTGTCACTGAAAATTTTTCTTAAACTGAGAACTTACACCCAGATAATATTTTCATATCAGTGTTATAATAAGTAGTAAAATTTTACTAAACTTGCAAATGAACTCATTGGTTTTAAAGGACTTTTTTCAGTTGACTTCTGGATGCGTATTCCTTGTCCTCCTGCTGTTTTTTTCCCTCACTGTGTTTTTTTTTTTCCTCCCCTGTGTTTTGGATAAACACATAAGTTCTTCATTTATTATATAAAAATGAGCTTATGGTTATGTTTGTGCACCTGGATACAGAGATGGACTAATTCCTCTTGGATTTAGTAATTGTCTGCTTTTTATGAAAAGGAAAATAAGATGAAAACAGGAAAAGATGAAGAAATCAGTACCAACTTTATATTTTTTAACCTCCAGCAAACATTGGACAGATAGGATAACTTTTAAGTGGAACTACTGCTTCAACAATGGTGCTCTGATACATTTGTTTTGTAATTGTGCAAATTTCTGAACTGAATATCAACAATCCGTAGTACAGAAATCTGGACTTACTTCTCACTGGGCTGAAATATTTTTTAATCTAATGACAATTAGAGAAAACTTTAATTTTGGGAGGGACATTCAGTTGTTTTCTAACATTTTAATTAGGCAAAATTTTAAACATAAACAAAAGTTTATAAACAAGTACCATGAATACTCATATATCCAATACCTATATCTTGTCTATAATTGTTGACATTTGCCCTATTTCTTTCATCTATATTCATCTAGGTATCACTACAGCTATATTTTTTTCTGAACCATTTGAAATTAAATTGCAGACATAGTGCTTTCATCAAAATATTTCAGCATAAAATTTCTAAAAATAGAGCATTCTTCTATACAACAAAACCATTATCACACTTAAGAAAATTAAAATTTCCTTAATATTATCTAATGGATGTTTATATTGAAATTGTCCTAATAGTCCCTACATTTTTTTAATAGCTATCATTTTTTAAAACAGAATTTAAATCAAGGCTCACAATTGCATTTGGTTTTCATGTCTCTTTAGTCTCTTGTAATATAGGACAGTCCCTGCAACTTTTTTTAAAATCCTTATTCATTAACTTTTTGAAGAGACTAGTCCTAAATTATAGATTTGTCTGTAGAAGAGCCAACATGTTAGTTGTCTATTTCTGTGTAACAGATTATCCCAAACTTAGAAATTAAAACAACAAACATTTGTTATTTCACATAGTTTCTGAGAATGAGAAATCTAGAAGCAATTTAGCTGGGTGGGTCTGGCTCAGAATCTCTCATCAGGTTGCAATCAAGACGTCAGCTGGCAGTGCAGTCATCTGATGGCTTGATTGATGCTAAAGCATCCACTACCAATAACACGCACGTGGCTGTTGGCAGGAGGCCGCAATCTTTTACCAAGTGGGTCTCTCCATAAGGTTGCTAACAGCATGGCAGCTAACTTCCCCCAGAGTAAGCAATCCAAGGGAAACACACACACACACACACACACACACACACAGATTGACCAAGATGAAAGCTAAGAGTAATTTTTATAACCTATTCTTGGAAGTGACATACTGTCACTTCTGCCATATTCTCTTGGTCATAAGGACCAACACTAATATAGTGTGGAAGGGAACATAAGAGTACGAATACCAATATAGGCAGATATCATGGCGCGCCAACTTAGAGGCTGGCCACTACAGCCCACATTTTGGATTTGTCTGGTTTCTTTGTGTTGTCATTTAATTTGTTCCTTTATTTGTCCCATATTTCTTGTAAACTGGAAGTTGTGTCTAACTGCTTGATTATATTCAAGTAATCATTATGTGCAAGAATGTTCCATAGATGATACACTATATTTTATATTACCTCACTTCAGGAGGGATATAATGTCAGGTTGTCATACTTGGCTGAGGTGATCTGATATCCTTTGTAAAGTTGTTTTTTCCCTTTGCAACTGGAGAGTAATCTGTGAGTTGATACTTGGACACTTAGCAGATATTTTGTTATTTGGGCAAGAATTTGAATTTCATGTGATCTTTAAAATGAGTAGCTAACTTTTTTGTGCATTTGTTATCTGCTAAGTGCTTTTAAATACATTTCCTCATTTGACTTCCATGGTGCTATGAGATAGGTACTCTTAATTATCCCCATTTATAGGTAAGAAAATTTTAGTCTCCTAGAGTTTAAATGTTAAGGTACACAACTAGTAATGACAAAGCCAGTATTTATTTATTTTTTTTTGATACATTCTGTTTTTTTTTTTTAAGGAAGATCAGCCCTGAGGTAACATCCATGCCAATCCTCCTCTTTTTTTTTTTTTTTTTGCTGAGGAAGACTGGCCCTGAGCTAATATCTATTGCCAATCCTCCTCCTTTTTTTTCCCTTTTTCTCCCCAAGGCCCCAGTACATAGTTGTATGTCATAGTTGTACATCCTTCTAGTTGCTGTATGTGGGACGCCACCTCAGCATGGCCGGACAAGCGGTGCATCGGTGCGCGCCTAGGATCCAAACTCAGGCTGCCAGTAGCGGAGTGCGCGCACTTAACCACTAAGCCACAAGGCCGGCCCCCCAAAGCTAGTATTTCAATTCAGATATATCTGACTCCAGAACCCATGTTATTGACAGTACTCCTTATAGAAAGAATAGGAGAAGTTATACATAGAACTTTACGTACAGTATTAAAAAGAGGTCTCTTGAGAATACAGGTAGGAACCCAGGAATACAAGGGGTGAGCTAGTGAGGTTGATATCTGTGCTTCAACTACATGCATTATAGGCAGAATTCCCTAGCTTAAAAGTAGAATCATAGCTACACTATTCTAGGCAGATGAGAAGCAGTACTATGGTAAAGATTTCTAGAGGCTATTGTACTACTCAAGAATTCATTTCTTGGCAAAAATCATTTTCTATTCTAGAAATAGAATTTTTCCATAAAGTTACGTATATCTGATACATAGTTGTGGTTACAACTATAATATAGAGTTAAGATTAAGGCAAATATTTGAATGATACCAGAGTTTTTATTGGTGGGGGTGAGGGAATGGAGGGAAGAGGAAAGAAACGTTCCTCAGTGGAAAAGGAAAAAGAATCATTTACTCTTTATGGTTAGACCTCTAATCATAAAAAGTTGCCTACTTAGACCTAAGTAACCAAAAAATACTATTTTATATTTTTTGTATTAATAGTATTTTTTACGATAATGAAAATATTCTATCTGTGGCTAGACACTACTGTATTGAACTATGCAACTTTAAAAGGTAGTTACAAATTCAAGTAGAATTTAAAGTTCCATTATTGTCTCTCTTCATTTCAGATATAAATATTCCTTTTTTCATACTACTAAGGAAATGTGGAATCTTAGAAATCGTGGAGTTTTAGAATTGGAAAGACTTTTCTAAAATAATCATATAGATCTTTCCACCGGTCTTTTTATTTTATGAATAAGGAGACTAAGAGTGAGAGATTGAATGCCTAAGGCTACACAGCATGGGAGTGTTAGAACTCAGGCCAGGGCTAGGACCCAGGTTTTCACTGTCCCTACTCTAGCCTCAATTTTTCTCTCATATCTGGCCTTAAAAATAAGAGGGTGGATGAAAAAGAGGCCAACGTGATCAAGCACAGGACATTCATAAAGAGAATAACAAAAGTGCTTGCTTGTTTTGTAAGACATTGAAAATAGGCATCTAGAAATGTGGGTAACCTCTTTTAGTTCTGACAGGAAGGACCTTTAGGGAAAGATCAGGATAATTGTCCTTAGAGATTGTGTTCCTGAGAATATCCACTCCACCTTGGTGTAGGAAATAGAATAGAGCTACTGTTGATGGGCTTGGATAAATTGGCCCTATGTTCTTGGGATCTAATGAAAATAATATGAAAACATGCTGACCTGCCAGCACTTTCCACCTACTGCCACTTTAAGCCTCGGGATTCAACCCCTTTCAAAAACTGATTGAAGAACAATTCATCCCTCTTTCCTTTCAGCCCCTGCCTTACCCTGTTGTTATTTATTCACTTGTCTCTCATTCTCACAGTTCTGTCTTAAGCCAGTGACAGTGGTCTCTTCTAACACACGCATCAGCTAACTAGAAGGTACACCACTCTTTTGTACCTAAGAGGTACAAAAACCTCTGAGGGGAGTGGTCCTCAGAGTGTGCTTCTGGGACCAGGAGCATCAGCATCCCTTGAGAATATGTTAGAAATACCGATTATACGGCCCTACCCCATATGAATAAAAACTTCCAGGACTAGAGCCCAGCATTTTGTGTTTTAACAAGTTCTATATGTGATTCAGATAAAAGCTAAAATTTGAAAATCCTAGGGCATTCTCTAGGTGAAATCTTATTCTCAGAAGTGCTTAAGCCATAGCCAGGTAGCATAGCTCACGGACCCACGGAACAAGATTCAGGTAATAGAGTTAATCCTTAGCAACACTAGTAGGGCAATTTCCAGGTCTCTTCAGGATTACTAAACATCTGGGGAGAGTGACTATAGGCACTGGTAGATCAAGACAAAAACAAACAAACAATAGATAACAACAGCCTGAGTTTTGAATGTTGTAGGCATGGGACAAATCTTAGTCCTCAGTACAGAAATGGAGTCACTGCTGAACAATATATCCGTGTTTCACTATATTTGCATTATGTGAACCTGGGTTTAACTCTGCCCTGTGAATAAGAATGGTTTTTCAGCACATAATTTTTTTAATCTGCTTTCCCTCCCACATAGACACAGAGAAACAGATGAAATTAGTAGTTCTTCCTACTTGCCAGGCATAAATTGTTACTTGCTGTTTCCAGTAGGAGGGATTCTCTCCTGAGCTACTTTTAAATATGTAATCTAGTTTTTGTGCCAAGGACGAGATAGGAACTGTAATGTCTTAAGGAAGAAGAGGATTATACTTGAGCCACAGAGAGGCAATTGTTTTCCTAGAGCAAGTGGCCCTCTAGGCTTCTTATGGCTTCTGGAAAAGTCCCAAATGACTACTGCTGCAGGGGATGTGTGGTGCCTCTGCTCTGTGATGGAGAACCACTGCTACCATAGTAACAGTCATTATATATTGAACACAATGTATTCCAGATGTGCTTAGCTAGTACCTTAGATGGATTATCTCATTTAATCCTCACAACAACCCTGAGAGGTAAGCATTAGTACTTCCATTTGAGAGACTGGTAAAATGCAGTTTAAAGGGCTTAACTAACTGTCCCAAGTCAGTCTTGAAGTAGCAGACTAGGTTTCAAACTCAGGTGTGTCTGACTCCGAAATTTATGCTTTTAATCCTCATCTCCTGGCACTCCCTCCCCACATCTTCAGCCCTAAACTCTTCTATGGTTTATTTACTTCTCTTTGCCTTGAATATACTCCCCTTCTGCTTCTCCACTTAGAGAACTACTTCAAGGCTCAGTTCAATTTATGCCTTGTGATACCTTTCCTAGCCAGATTTTCCTGTCTTTCCTCTTCAAGCTCCCCTGATTCCTCATGCGAAATTCTCATCATGATTTTTCATTTAAGCTATGTTATATCTCTCTCTCACACGTTGTAACATAATCATTTCCTTAGGGGTCTGTCTCTCTCAATGGCCAGTGACTACCACATAGCCAAATTTAGCTTCTTATTCTCTTTCCCCACAGCTCCAGCCTACATTTATATTTTCCTTCTGTGATATTCTCAGAATCTCAGAAATTTAGAACTGGAATGGACTTAGCAAAGAAAATAAAAAAGAGGAAAAGAAGATTTAACTCACATCTTCAAGGACCAAGGGTTGAAAAAATATTAAATGGCTGATGAGTGCTGCTTTCCTTAATAAAATAAATCCTCAAGAGACCATCATTCCCATCATAACAATGAGTAAACGCCACATAATCTTCAAAATCATAACTTTTCTTGAACTCATTAATGAACTGAGTTTGTAAGACAACCAAGTGAACTAAATTCCAAAGAGTGACAGGCCCCTCTGAAAAGAGATAGGACACACAAATTGTTTCACCTTTGGAAGAGCATAGGATGAAGATGTGACCATCATCAAAGTGGGTAGGAAGAAATCTACTAAAAGTTTAATCCATTTCTTAAAGGCCACATGTGAGCTAAAGTATCATTTTAAAGTAACTGGGAGCCCCAGAACTCAAGGGGAGTTTACATTCACTTGCAGGCTCTTTCTCATGTGCCTCCACTAGTTTTCTCACAGGAAAGATTGGAGTTAAGTCAGGAGACGGAAAAGAGCCCACCTTAGTGGCACAAGCTTACAAAAGTTGATTGATTGCTTCTGGAAGACAGGCATGAAACACTGCCTTCTTCCTCAGAATCTTCTTTCATATTAAGCAAAAGCCTTAAGTCACCAAGAGAGAGACAGCAAACTCACCCTCAGGGCCCAGGTGAAATTCCATTGCTTCCTAGGGAGGGGTAGAAGCAAAACCCATCTGCCTCTTGAAGAGGAATTTCTCCCTCACCCACAGGACTCAAGCAAATATCCACTGCTTCTGGATCATCTACCCATATGGAAAGGACAAAAACACCTCTTGGTCCCAGGATTCTGCACCAGTACAAACCAGAGGTCCACTACCACTGAGCGAGAAGCCAGAAACTCTCTTTTGACCAAGAGCTGTCACAGATTCAAGGCAGAATTTGCCATGGGGATTGAGGAGGGGCAGGAATATGAGAGGACCCTACCTCAGTGGCCCAAGTGCACAGACTCTGCCTAAAATTGAGACAGACCAGGAAGACTGAGAATCCCACATGCCTCCACCGAGACCCTAATGCTGAGTAACAGGCAATAGGAGTCTACTGCTAGGGCGAGAGCAAGAGCTGGTGAGAGACCCCACCCCCTCGTGTAGTGCAGGCATTCAGGGACTGCTGAAAACTGGAAGTGGAGCAGGGACAGTAGAAAACTCTCCCGTATTCCAGGCCTCACACCAAGTACAAGGCAGCAGTTGTCCATCTCTGGAAGAATCTGAAGCCTGTGGTACACTGAGGTTAAAGAGCAACAACAAAACCCAAACCCAGCTCAACGACTGACTAAATTGATTCAGCCTCTCATGCTAATGGCCTAACAGAAGAAGAGGCATGCCCATTTCCATGAGCAAATACTATTTACCTCAGTCTTTATTGTTCTTCTATCACAATGTCCAGTATTCAATAAAAAGTTTCACAACACATTAAACAGCAAGTAAAAAACCCACTGTTGAAAGATAAAGCAGTCAACCAGACTGAGAGATGAACCAGATGTTTGAACTCTCAGACAGGGACATTAACAACTATGATTAATATGTAAAGGATCTAGTGGAAAAGGTAGACAGGATTCATGAACAGATGGGAAATTTTAGCAGAGAGATGGAAACTAAAAAAGAGTCAAATGGAGATCTTGAGATAAACATATGATATCAAAGATGAAGAATTCTTTCAACAGGTTTATCTGCAGACTTGACACAGCTGAAGAAAGAATCAGTAAACCTGAAGATGGATTAATAGAAATTTTCCAAAGTGAAACACAAAGAAAAAAAAAGATGAAGCATCTGGGAGCTGTGGAATGATATCAAATGATCTAACATACATGTAATTAGGTCCCAGAAGAAGAGAGAGAAAAATGGAGGAGAAAAAAATATTTGAAGATATAATGGCCAAGAATTTTACAAAATTAATGAAAAATCTCAGAAACCCAGATCCTCCTACATTGGTAGTAGAAGGAGGCTATCCAGGCATGGAGGGGTGGCTGAAACTCTCAATTCAGTGTCTTGTCTCCTGACTTGCATACACCATTGAGGATCTCTCCCTAGTTGTCACTGCTCTCACCACACTGGCAATTTAAGACTCTGGCCCAAGTGTAGATATAGGAATCTTCCCTTAATGCCAGCATCACAGCCAGTGCAGACTAAATGGCATTACCTAAGTGAGAAACAGGACTGCATTTCTCTATGTGTGTTCAATGTAAATGGGAAACATTACTTCTGTCAGATGTTCAGTGGGGGGGAGAAAGGTTCTTCATCAATTTTCACTGTACATATAGCATTGTAAAAGCTCTGGAAAATATGGAAGTAAAGAAACCTCTTCAATCTGGTGTTTCCCTCAGGTTCCTTTTTCCTGATAATTGTATGTTATGTCTTCACAGAACGTAAACTCTAGAAGGGATAGTCATTTTGTTTGTTTCATTCATCTCTTAGAATGGTGCCTGGCAATTGTTAATTTATTCACCAAATAATTAAGTGACAACTGTGTATCAGGCACTTTGCTAGGCATTTGGTTATATAGTTGTAAGGTCCGTGCTTTCATGGAGTTTACATTTCTAGTGGAGGGCTATAGATAGCAAAACACACAAACAAATGAGTATTGTAAAGTGGTACCTAGTATGAGAAAATAAAACTGGGCAATTAGAGAGAGTGACTAGGTAGGATAGTCAGGGCAGACTTCCCCTGAGCTGGACATCTATTAACATTCTGTGGAAGATACTCAGAGAAATGTTGGGCCCTAAGGCAAATAAAGACAATAATATACCATTTGAAAATATCATTTATAAATTAGGACTTTTTCTTTCCTCTCTTTCTCTTGGTCATCTCTGTGCCAACACCAAGGAACTCCACTCTTGTATAAGGCACCAGATCAAAGAGTGAGAAATCAGAGCTAGGCACTCTCACCCACTTCAGAGACCTGCGTCTTCCCATGTCACTAATCCTGACAATATCTGCCACCTTCAGAGAAGACCCATGACTGTCTATAAGGGGCTTTCCAAGACCATAACAAGATAGACATAGACGTTCATCATCATAATTCATTCAGCAAATATTTATTTGGTATTTCCTGTGGCTAGGCACTGCTAGGAACACAGCAGTGAACACGACAGACAAACACACTTGCCCTCATGGAGGGCAGGGACTTTAATTTTGTTCTGCTAGTATTTTGGGCACATTAAGTTCTGGTTCTAGAAGAGAAGAAGGCTTGCTCCCCAGCACCAACCACTCTTTTGTTTTCTTCTCTTTCCAAAGGCTATCTACTTAGTTTCCTGGTTGTAAAAAGGAGAATAGAGTCTAGGCAGCTCAAATGTAGTTAATTAGACTCTGTTTTTGTGGAATACTAACACTCTATGTAGATATCCAGAGTTGAGGTCAGTGGAGAAGCTTTTTCTGAAGAATGAGAAGAATGAAACTTCCATTGGAATTTAATTGTGTTCTACTTAAAGATTTATTCTCAAATCCTCTCTGAACCCCTAGATTCAGAAACCTCTGGAATTTATTTCCAATATAATTTTATTGGGAATGATAGAAACGGTAGAGCACTTTCCCACTAACCCCTCCTTCCAGCGAGGCCTCTATGACAGGGAATATTGCTTTAGCACTTGTGCTGAATAGTCAGAGAAAGCACCTTATAGCAGTGCACTAAAATGTTCACAGTCTGGAAATAAATCAGGCCACATGTGTGTTTGCTCAACTCCACCAACACAGATGCAATGCGTGCTTTCTGCTTTGTTAAGGCAATGATGTCATTTTAGCTATGTGAAAAATGACTTAAAATGTGGTTTCATTTTAGTTGAGCTGTCAATTTTTATTTTGTCTAGCTTTTAATATGTGGGTTTCACACTTTAATATGTACCAGCAGTTATTTATAAGTATTCCATTTATTACTAACATTTTTAAAAGACTTGGAGTAAAACAGAAATTAAAACATTTGTTATTTAACATTAGTTTGTGATATTGTGATTAATCTCTTGATAATTTGAACATGAGAAAAAAACTTTTGAGAATGGTGGAAGGATTTTTAATATGATTTTAATATGATGCTTCCCCATAACTGGTGTCCAGTTGGTGAGTACTTTAATGTTTCTCGTTTTTCTTTAGTTTAGTTTGGATGTCAGTTCAGCAAATATTTGTTGAGTATATGCCAGACTTTGTATTTTGTAAGGAGCAAAACTGAAAGATTTGCCCTTGTGTCAGTGTTCGAATTCCAAAACCACACTGGGCATCTTAGCGCATGCTTTTGTACATGTGCACACAGCCCAGGTCTTTGAGAGGGGTGAGTCTGAGTTAGAGTCTGTAAACTTGGGCAAGAGAGACAGTTAGCTTAGGTTGTTTCTAATAGCTTTTAGGTTTTTCTCACTTTTTGGAATGCTTTGATCACTTGAAAAAGCACTACCACTATGAACAAAATTGTATGACGTCAAATATTCATCTTTCTGGAATTCTCCTACCCTCCTCTTTTATTTTTATTTGGTAGCACTGATGGAAAAGAATTCCAGAAATAGAGTGTTATGGATGCAAAGGTGCAGCTGCAGTCATAGAATAAGGTAGAGAATAAGAGCGAATAATCAAAGGGGTCTGCCTGCCCTCTAGAGAGTTAGCTGCTTTCTTTACCCTCTGCTCCACTGGGTTATTGGGACTGTGATAATCATCAGCCAAAAGAGAGAAGAACCTCTCTTTCCCACCCCTACCCTCCTCTAGCTAAAAAGTATTAGTACCAACACCGACTCAGAGCAGAGTGGCTTTGGGATGTCATTTTGGTTTCTGAATGATCCAGACACGTTGAGTGATTTTTCCACTTTGCTTTTGTAAGGGAAGAAGAAACGAAGGTCACTGTTTTGTTTGTTTAGCTATTCGTTATGCCAACATTTGAGTCCTCTGTACTAGGCACAGTTTTAGAAACAGAGGATCAGAAATAAGACAGGGATCCTACCTTGCCACACAGTGTGGTTAAATTGCTCACTAGGAGCTTGCCATCCAGTTGGGGAAATACGGCATACAAATACAAAATAAGTAAGGAACGTAAAAGATAATGTATATTTAAGTGCTAAGTAGCACAGTTAACAAATAATTATATAACACCTGTTATGAGTCAGACACTGCCAATATACCAGCATACAGACTTTTTTTTAATGGTTTCATATAGTGTCTCTGTTTAGAGAGGAGAAATATCAAGTAATGTAGGTAATTTAAACATAAACTGTGAAATTTTTCCTGTTCTCAGTGTCCTTTTAGGAAATATTTTTTTCATTGTAACCAATTTCAGCCAGAAAAATGGAAAAACAGACAAAGGTCATTTACTATGAGAAAAACTGGATGACAAGTACTGCCAAAACAGCTACTTCTCTCCCAAATTTAATGCCTAATTCAAAGCCTACTTGCTTTGGGCATCAGGAAACTGTTGTTCCAGGCCTGACTTTGCAATAAGTCATTTTGTGACATTCAGCAAATCCCCTGATCTTTTTTTTGTGTGTGTGAGGAAGATCAGCCCTGAGCTAACATCCATGCTAATCATCCTCTTTTTTTGCTGAGGAAGACCGGCTCTGAGCTAACATCTATTGCCAATCCTCCTCCTTTTTTTCTCCCCAAAGCCCCAGTAGATAGTTGTATGTCATAGTTGCACATCCTTCTAGTTGCTGTACGTGGGACGCGGCCTCAGCATGGCCGGAGAAGCAGCGCGTTGGCTGCTTCTCCGGCCCGGGATCCAAACCCGGGCCGCCAGTAGCAGAGTGCTGGCACTTAACCACTAAGCCACGGGGCCGGCCCTCCCCTGATCTTTTTATGCTGAGGTTTTTCTCGTTTGTCCAGAACATAACTCTCCGAAAGACTCAGGTCAAATGCCGATTCCTCTGTGAAGCTTTTTCTGATCTCTTGTCTTCCTCCTTGCCCACCCCTCTTCCCACTTCACCACCTAGTTGTCTCGAGGGACACTTTCTGACTGAAACTCTCTTAATATTTGAGTTATACCTCTTTTCTATGATACTTACCACTTTTGACCTTATATTGTATCATTTTTACATCTAATTACACTATTTTCAGTACATCTGGGTGCTAGTCAACACGTGCCTGGTCAATTTAGAGGATTTTTTGTGTTTTTGTTTTGTTTCTTGCTTTGGTGACAGAGGTTAAAGTTGTACAGGGTAAAAGTTATTTAAAATGCCAGGCCTTTTAAGTGCTATGTTATGTGCTATATTTGCACCAATGGTGACAGCTCCAGGTGAAAAGGATTAATAATTAGAAAATAGACAATTTCTTATGCAATGGTAAATATAGAAATTGTTTCTCTTTACTGTTTAAAATCTTTTAGCACAACATTTGTTCATAGTTGCATATATTGTATATGTTCCATATAAAGCTTTTATTTTAAGACTTGGGTTTATTTTTGTTTGGAATTGGAAAGTATGTTAGATTTTAATGCTTTAAAGGGTTAATGCCAAGATTAGATTTCCCAGCATAGGCTTGCGTGAAACGCTTAAGATATATTGTCAGCTCTATCTAAAACAAACTGCAGCATCTTTTTAATATGTTACTGTTTTTATTCCACCTACAATAAGTGAGTTTTAGTACACTAAAAATAAATAACCAGTTTATCTGGAAAGCTCAGTTACCTGAATTTTGGGGTCCTTTTATCAAAAAGGGATAAATGAGGATCTTTTATTACAGGCTAACAGCAGAGATTTACTAATTTAAAAAGCATTTCATGTTATGATATGGGAATTTTGAGTCTTTTCTTTGTCTGGAATCATAATTACTGATGTCCGTAAGAACTGCTAAATTCTAATATCAAGGAGTCAGTCATATATATGTATATATATGTATATGACTGAATTTGGTAGACAGGAAAATTGTCAAAAGTTGAAACAAAAAGCATTCCAGGTTCTTTGATAGCTATTCAAGGCTTTCACGTACAAGGTAGTTTTAGAACATACTCTTTTTGAAAACCGAAATGGACTGGCTGTCAAAGAAAGTGTTCTGACATCTTTTCTCTATAACACATTAACTGATTTTTTGACTTCAACACCGATTTTATGAAAAGCTGCTAGTGTTTGATAAAATTTACTGCTGCTGAACACAAGAAAGCATGCTTTGCATTCTCAGAGAGAAGGTACCTTCTTAGCACTGTGGGGGAGAATTTTCTGGAATATGTGAAAATATCTGCTCTAATTATGAGATAGCTTTTATGTTCTGTTCAGTCTAGTTGTTTTATCTGTTATAGGAAGAGAATACTGTTAGAGCTTTGTAATAGCTCTACCAAATAATGGCCAAGACCATTTTATTAGCACTTCCTTGGATTTAATTTTATTTATTTATTTTTCCACCAAAGCCCCAGTAGATAGTTGTATGTCATAGCTGCACATCCTTCTAGTTGCTGTATGTGGGACACGGCCTCAGCATGACCAGAGAAGTGGTGCGTTGGTGCGCGCACGGGATCTGAACCCAGGCCACCAGCAGCGGAGCACGTGCACTTAACCGCTAAGCCACGGGGCCAGCCCCAGCACTTCCTTGGATTTAGATACTACTTTTCTGTCTTTCCAGTTTTATTTGACATCTTTTTAACAAATTTTTTTTTTCCAAAAATTGTATATGGTTTTAGGCAAGTTGGATGGCGACTCTGCATAATCACCAATTACCGAAAATTTGATGTTAACCAAATTGGAATCATTTCTTCAAGAATGCCTACCAGAATTGTTCTTGACAGGGTCACTGTGACCACCGTAATGCTAGGTACAATGGTCAAATCATCTTCCTTGACCTTTCTGCAACATTGGACACCCCAATCTCTCCCTTCTTCCCTGGGCTTCTTGGTTCTGTTTACTGACAGCCAGCTCATTCTACTTTGCTAGTTTCTCCTTTCCCAACTTCTAAATGTTGGTGTGGCCCAGGGCTCAGTACTTGAGTCTGTTCTTCACCTTTACTAACTCCATAGATGACCTGATCTCTTTCATAGCTTTAAAATCTCCATTTTGTTGTCTAATAGGCATTTCACACTTGTCCAAAACCAAATTCCTTATCCCTACCCCTACCATCGTTGCTCATGCCAAAAGTCAGTCTATCATGAGATCCTATTAAGTTATACCTTTGAAATATATCCAGAATAGAACTATTTCTTACCACCTCCACAGCTACCAAACCATCATTATTTCTTTCCTAAGTTACTACATTTTAAAAAGCCTCTAATGAGTTTTCACTTAAGGAATTTTAGCCAATTCCTTGCTGTGATTTTCTTTAAGCAAGTGTTTATTACATGTTTCTACTTTTGCCTCCTTCCATTCTATTCACCGTATAGATCCTGTTACTTCTCTGTCCAAACCATTCCCTCTTCCTATCTCACTCAGAATAAAAGGTAAAATTCTTTGCATGGCCCCTGGCGAGTTCATTGGTCCCCAGTGCCTTGAATAGTGCTTAATGTACTGTAGGCAATCATTTGTTTGTCAATTACAAATAATTGAGCAAATTATTTGTAAATATAGACTATGATTTGGGATTTAAAAATAAAAGTTAAACTTCATCAAATTGTTTAGCCATCCCAATATAGAAAACAGCACATTGGATTAAAATGTTCCTTTAATATTTAACTTTCTATTTAGCATCTACTAAAAAATTTATTTTTTCTTTTATTTTTCCAAATGATTTAATTTGAAATAAATTTATCAAAACTGAGAATGTGCTCAAAAATTTATTTCAAAGCCTCTAATAAGTTTTTTCTTTAAGAGACTTCAACCAACTCTTTGCTCATTTTCTTTAAAAAATTTCTTAAAGCAAGTATTTATTATGTGGTTCTTCCCTACTCTGAAATGTAGTATGGAGGTATTTTGGTAAAATGGTAGTTAGAGTTTCCTGTCAAAGCTAAGTCTTCTCTATTAGTTTTGAATCAATATAGTAGATAACTGAAGTCACTGCCTTGAGTCTACTGCCTTGAGGACTTTCTAATTCATAGGTATAATAGGATATTTCTTAATTTTCTAAATAGAAGTTATCATATGATATTTTTTAACTTTAACAGATTCAGAAATTGTATATAGAACTACTTTTTAATCAGCTATGATTCTTTTGTTCCTTTCAATGTACCAATATATAATTATTACCTGAACCAAACTACTCAAACTACTAGAGTGCCCAGTCATCATGTTGGTGACTTGGTTCGTTGCTGAATCAGTGAACAAACATATAACCATAACACATTGTAATCGCTACAAATGTAAATTTCCTTGAGTATCTTCAATACGTTTGGCATTCTTATCTGATTCAAGAAGATGACCCAAAACAATTTTACTTAGTTGATAATTAAGGTATACAGTATTTTTAAGTCAACAGACCACAGGTTTCTCCAATCCTTAGTGGGAATCTGTCTGTTCCTACTCATTCTTTCATATTGAACTAGAGCTATTCTTCTTGAAGAGTTGCCATTTTCACTGGCATGTTTGAAATTCTAAAACTCAGGTTTTTCTCTAAGTGGGCTTTACATCATTGTAAATAATTTGTATGTAAATTTTTTTTTAAGTTCTCAGAGAAAATGCTCATAAGATCTTCTCTCCTTTCTTGTAAGGTCTTGTTAAGTGCTTTGTTCTAAGTGAATTCCTAATGGATGTTGTTGAGCAACTTCTGTGTCAAGGCTATGAAGAAGTTATGTAGTTTACTCCCTTCTTTGTAGATAATATCTCTTTGTGTATGAATCTCACTCAATGTTACTGTTTATCAGTGTCCTTCTCTGTCCTTCCATGTTGCTATTCTCTCTTTGCTTATTTAATGTTTATGTTTTCCTTGCTCTTTAAACATTAGCATTGTTGTTCTCTTCATTATATCACTTAGGCTGTCTCTTCCAGTCAGCATTGTGATGATAATTTAAAAGTTCTGCTTCATATATTTCTATACATGTAAGGCCTTGCTTTTAAGGCCTTGCTGACTCTATTTATCCAACCATTCATCTCTGTCTCCTACAAGCCCTATCCTAGCTTAGTTCATTTTGATCCTGGTATTAACATTATCACTAGGTTTTACTGTCATACCAAGTCAGAATTCAGACTGTGTAATGTGAGCTACGTGATGCATCATTTAATCATTGATGTTAATTTAGAAGTGGAAATAATAGTACATGTTGCAAATAACCACATCATGTTATAATCTGTATACACAGTTTTCTTTGGTAATTTGGATGTGATTTTATCTAGATGACGACTAATGAAATGTAATTGTACTTTCCCTTGTTTTATCCCAACAATAAGACACATAATTGTTTAGACTAGATTTCTTGAAAATGTGCTTTTAATGTTGAGATGTTTGAGAAAGTCATGAATATCGAATGGGCAGATTTTTATTGCTGAATAAGATAGAATTTTGATGTTGGTAGTGGTTTTTGTAGCTTCATTTCAGTAGTCATCTGTTTTTGTTCAAAATTACTTCTGGACTAATTTATTCTCTAAGACTCACCAGGGTTACCTTTACACAGGCAATATAGAGAGTTCTAACCTGACATATCATCATAACCAGGTGAGGTAAAACAGATGCTAGAACTTGAATGCTAGTTCTGTTCATGAATTGGGCTTAGTCTTTAGACAGTGTACATTGCCATGATCATTGATAATTTACATCAGGAAGATTAATTTGATATAAGTGAGTAGTATAGATTGAAGAAGAGAGAGCAAGGAAGTAGAGAGTTCAGTTAGGAGTTCATTGCAAACTACAGGAAAGGTTATGAGGATCTAGACTCAGAAGATTTTGTTTTAGTTAGAATATCCTAAAACATAAGATGTGATTATATGTTGGGGACAAAAGAAAGAAGAGCCAAAAGTAACATTAGGGCCCTCATACATTGCTGGTGGGATGTAAAATGGTACAGCCACCTTGGGAAACAGTTTGGCAGTTCCTCAATAACTTCAACATAGAATTACCATATGATCCAGCAATTCCACTCCTGGGTGTATACTCACAAGAAAAAAAAATAGATGTTCAAACAAAAATATGTAGATGAATTTTTATATCAGTACTATTCACGGTAGCCATAAGGTGGAAACAACCCAAATGTCCATCAACTAATGAATGGATAAACAGATGTGGTATATCCATACAATGGAATATTACTCATCAATAAAAAGGAAGTACTAATAGATGCTACAATATGGATGAACCTTGAAGACATCATTATAAATGAAAGAAACCAAACACATAAGGCCACATATTATATGATATGAAATATCCAGAATAGCAAATCCATAGAGACAGAAAGAGGTTAGTAGTTGCCAGGAACTTGGTAGAGTGGGGAATGGCGAGTGACTGCTTAATAGGTACAGGTTTTCCTTTGGGGATGATGAAAATATTTGGGAACTAGGTAGTGGTAATGGATGCACAACATTGTGAAAATACTAAATGCCACGGAGTTATACATTTTTAAATGGTTAAAACTGCAACTTTTATGTGTATTTTTCCATAACCTTAAAAAATAACTCAAAATTAAGCTGGTTTTTAAAAAAAAGGTAACACTAGGGCAAGAATCACAGACTTAAATGCTTTAAGATCCCTGGGAGTTGCAGCAAACAGAGAAAAGAAGTGGCAAGAGAGGGTATGTGGTGAACTGGGCATTCAAAATCAAATGTTTTTGAAACTCTATGTGGCCCAAATAAAGTATGACTGTGGGCTGTGGTTTTCAACCTCTGCTACAAATTGAACTGAGCAACAATGACAGGTGATGTCAAGCAGATAGCTGCCTGTATAACTAGACTTGAAGTTCCACAAGAGTAGAGGATAAATCTAAGGTGTTTACCCCATACCTTCACCATTTAGCATGATGCTTAGCCAACACAGGTAGATGCTCAGCAGGCATTTGTTGGATAAAAAATAGATAAAAAATAAGTAAAGAAATAAAGGCTGAGCAGTAAGTCTGTATTCTTTCTCTTAGTCAGTTCTGTCTCCATCTCACCCCCCACAACTAATCAATTTGCAAATTTTAACAATCTGTATTTTTATATCTCTTAAATATTTTTTTTCTATATCTTCTGTCCTTTTCTCACTGCCAACTTAGGTCTATGACGTTTCTTGCCTAAGATTACTGCAATACATTCCTAAAGGTTTCCCATCCTCTAAGCTTGCCCTCTTCTCTTTTCTTCAACATATTACAAAAATCAGTGTCCTGCTTAAAACCTTTTAGTGCTTTCAGATAAAGTCTAAATGTGGGAAAAACATCCATAATATGGCCCCTTCCTCATCTGCTGCTACTCTTCTTCAGGCCCTTGTCGCTCCAGCCGTTCTGAACTTCCCAACGTCACTGAAGCACACCGTGCGTGTTTGGCATCCTCTTCTTTCTACTTAGACTGCCCTTCAGCCTTCATTGGTCTGTCTATCCTTTAAGACTTTGATTCCTCCAAGAAACTTTCCCAGCCAATCCAGTGTCAGTGTGGGGCTCCAATTTTTGCTCTTCTCTGTGGCCCCAGTACTCTGCATTTCTTTTATTGCACTCACCTCACTGGTTTATCATTTTGTTTACTTGCCTGATTCACCTATCACATTGCTAATTCCTTGAGGCTAGGGACCACCTCTGTCTCCAGTGCCTGGCACATGGCATGCCCCCAGCAAAGGAACCCTTATCACTATTACCAATAATTAATTTATTATATGGTGATCATATACTCAATATATATTGAATGAGAATATTTAAGAGGTACAAGGCAGGATCTAAGTGCTAGATGCCAATCAAGGATTCAACTGAGAAAAAATTTTCGTGGAAGAGATGGCATTTGGAATGAACAGTGACTGTGCGCTGGACTTGGAGGTCATCAAGATCCTATCTAGTACTTGTCATCATAATCACTAATTGATTACCACTTATAAACATAGACATGTCCAAGAAGTATTCTGAATTTTAGTTTATTTTCTTTTGTGATTTAAGATTAAGCAACACCACCTCTCAAACTGTACCTAAAAGTTGACTCACTTTTAGGATGAGCCTTAGTAATCAATATTAAGAGCTGTTACTGTGGCCACGTTTCATGAAAGCTATTATCTAGTTCTAGTAGAAAATGATTAAGGTCTTAAAACTCCTTTTTGCCTTTCAGAAATGGCTTTACAAACCTATTTGAAAATGGAATGTTAATACATAAGAAGCAGGCAGCAGGTTAATTCTTAGACTCTGCTTGTATTTGTAGATCATTTTAGAGCTCTGTTAATTATAACTTGTAAATCAAAATCAGGCTATATTAAGAGGCTAAATGGAAGGTTATAATCTTACCCTCCTCCCCATTTCCATACTCTAAGAGACTAAAATAAACACATCTACATTGCACTCAGAATAAAAATAAACACTTCAGAGTCACATAATTGAGAAATACATTTTTAAGTAAGAAACACTGATTAAGATTGTAGTTTTAAAAAACACAAAGGTTATTTGTGTTTTTGTTTCCCTCTACGAAAGATTTTTTTCTTTTTAAATTATGTGAGTGCTGAGATGTTTATTTTTACTCTAGAGTACTGCAAGAATGCTGTTTTTTTTTTTAACCAGTTCTTAGCTTGCTAAAGTCATGAGGCATCTCTTGCCATACTTATATGTAGATCTTTAAAATGACAAACTGTAGGGGTGTACGTTGATGAGTCCACACTGAAAGAGAAAAATAATTTAACTTCATTGTGGATTCTCCACGATACCACCATCAAATTTACTTATTTGACAGTGTTATTGTGAGGTAGAAAATGAGTTATTATGTATGAAAATCCTTTGGAATTGCTTTAAAATGCAAACCATTTTTTTAAATAACCTAATTAATCTGTGGCCTATGCTAACCCCAAGCAAAAAAAATTTTTTAGTTCTCTAACTGCTTCAGATTAGCCTTTGTTTATGAGCATTTAAATGTTTTAGAAGTACTGTTTAAACCAGAGGTCAGCAAACCATGGCCCAGACAGGCTGCCTGTTTTTGTAAATAAAGTTTACAAAAGCCACACCTGTTCGTGTAGGTATTGTGTATGGCTGATTTTGTGATTCAGCAGCAGAGTTGAGTAGTTGACAACAGAGACCATATGGCCCACAAAGCCTAAACTATTTACTACCGGACCCTTTGAGTAATAGTTTGAGGATCCCTAGTTAAACCATATTGCTATCTAATGGTTTATCATTATAATCAAAAAACAGTTATTTATTGACTACTAAAACCAAAATGCAAAAGACGAGTTTTTACCCTTGCAAAATTTTCCCGTCAGGCAACTAAGAGACTAAAGCTGTGTAAAAACGCTTTGTTTGCCGTTCCTTCATCCATCCATTGCTTGCTAGCCTTGTCCTTGCTCAGTTTTCACAAGAGCAAGTGAAATTTCATTCTTCTTTTCTATAAATTTGAAAATCACTGCATAATAAAAGATGCCATCATGCCTCCCCCTGCTTCCCCACCCCAAAAGAATTCAAAACAGAAAGGATTTTTCTCTATGATGATGAGTATGGGCCTTTTCTTTCTGCTTAATTTCGATCTATAATAGCAGACATAGAAAATCCTTTTCCCTTTTCTTTCAGAGGACTCCGAATGATTTACTTGCCTTGTTATTCACTTATACATCTCTTTAAATTATGCACAGTTATGTGCTTAATTAGTAATTAGTGAGCATAATTAGTGAGAATAATAGAATTCACTTATTAGGAGAAGTAACGATAGCTCAAAAACCACAGGAAATGATGGAACAACTCTCAGAAGTTCACCTTACCTGAAGTAGAATTGTATGCTACTTACACTTACTTTGAATACACAGTTGTAGAATTTTAGAATGTTGGAGCCAGAATGTATTACAGAGTCTTAAGAAAGCGGTTCTTACACTTCAATGTGCATTAGAATCACCTGAATGTCTTGTTAAAATACAGAATACTGAGCCAACCCTCCAGAGTTTCTGATTCAGTAAGTTTGAGGTGGGCCTAAGAATTTGTATTTTTAAGAAGTTCTTAGTTGATGCTGATGCTGCTTGCAGGGGACCACAGTTTAAGAATAACTATAATAGAGGAAGCGATGGCTGACCTTGGAGAGTTATCAGGATAGTGTATGGTCCTCAGCCTTTTAGTATTCCTAGGAGAAATCAGACACTTGTGACCCGTTCTATGCAAACCCAAGAAACATAGATAAGCCAGAATCTCTATTTATTGTGGCTGCCATGTGAACCAGATACTTATGGTGACAGGGCATGACCTCTTCTTATACCCTATACTTTGATGGAGACCCTGACAAGTTCTTATTCTTTGAGCTCCTTTTAAAAACTAGACTAATAAAGAAATATCTCTCAGTTCTTGTTGTTATCATTGTTCTTATTGTTGCTTGATTTTTATTTTATTTCAACTCTGTCTTGTTTCCCTGAGGTGACTCTCAACTATGCTTAGCCCCGCATTTATAAACTGTACTTTAGGATAGGGTTGCTTTCACAGAGGTAGCCAACTGTATCCATTATCCATTTCCCTTTCATCAGTAATCTTAATTCCACCATTTGAGTACATGTTACAGTTAGTCCCCTATGCAAATTATAAAAGGAGTTTAAAGATCTTCTACTCCAACTGCCTTACTTTACAAATGAGGAAACTGAGAAAACCAAATAACCCCCTATGTCACAGTACTCAGCAAAAAGGCTTAGATTAGCCCACTTCTTCCCCCACTCCCCATATAGTCCTAACCTACTCAGCTCAGTTACTATGGGTGGGGGAGGGATCTGAGTCAAAGTAAATGAAGTGTTTGTCCTTTGGAAAGGCTACATAGAATTTTAAAAAGAACATGTTTTGAAACCTTGCTTACTTGTAAATCCCCTTCACTTAATAGCAGTATATTTTATCTACTCTGAACATCAGCTTCCAAATGTGTAAAAGGAGGGGTAATAATACCTACCTTCAAGGCTAATTGTTTCTCTCCTCTTCCTACCTTTCCTCTTAAAGTTACCTTCTAGTGTTATGTTGCTAAAAAATGACCAGAGTTCCTGCCTTAATTCTTTACTTCTTGTTCTTTCACTCCTCAAGCCCCATTTGAGTTCTTCCCTCACCATCCTCCTGGAACTGTTTTCTTGAAGATCTTGATGACCAACTGATGATTTTTTCCCAAACATCTCAGTCTTCAGCTTGTTTTCCCGTCTACCTGTTTCAGCACTCCAGACCACCACTGCTTGTTAGTCTTCTTTTCCTGCTACTTTATTCACCAGTCTCCATCTTGTTCACAGATTCTCCTTTCTTCACCTCTTCAAATTACCTGTTTTATCAGGATATATTTTTACCTTCTTTCTTATTCTGTGCTCCTCCCTGGGCAGTTCTAGCCATTCCTGTAGTATTATTTATGCACTTGTCTTTGTTTGATTACCAAATCTACATCTCTACTGCTGACATCTCCTCTAAGTGCTAGCTGCCTGCCTGATTTCCCCATGCCACCTAGTCCACTGATAATTTCAAACTCAGTGTATTTGAAACTGAGCTCATCTCTTTTTGCCCAGCCACAATAGCCTTTCCCTCCTTGTTCTTCATCTTTATTAATCTCTAAAATGTATACAGAAATATAAAGGATTTAAATTATCCAAAGCAACTTCAAAAAAGAAAAATAAAGTTGGTAGATTTACACTAATTTCATGATTTACTGTAAAGATAGAATAATAAGACAATGTGGTTCCAGCATAAGATTTAACAAATGGATCAATGGAACAGAATAGAGAGCCCAGTGATAGACCCATGCTTTATAGCCATGTGATCTTCAACAAAGGTGCCAAAGCAATTCCACCAAGGAAGGGAAAGTCTTTTGTGCACATGGTGCTGGAATAATAAGGTATCCATATAGAAAAACAAAGTGAACCTTAGCCCGTAGCTTATAGCATAAACCAAAATTAATATGAGATGGATCATAAACTTAGATATAAAAACTGAAATCATACGGATTTTAGTGGAGAACGTAGGAGAATATCTTCATGACTTGGGGATGAGCGAAGATTTCTTAGAAAGGTCACAGAAAGCAAATACCAATCCAAAGAAATGATAAATTAGACTTCATCAAAATTAAAAACTTTTCATCAAAAACACGATTAAGAAAGTGTACAAGCAAGTAACAGGCTGGGAGAAAATATTTGCAAAACGTATATCTGACAAAGGACGAGTATCCAGGATATATAAAAAATTCCTACAACTCAATAGTAAAAGATACATAACCCAGTTTTCTTGAATAGGCAAAAGATTTGAAGACAGTTCACAAATAAAGATACACAAATGACAATTAGAGCACGTATGTTCAACATCATTTACCATCAGAGAAATGTAAATTAAAATCTTAATGAGATGCTACTATACATCCACTGGAATGGCCAAAATTTAAGGCTGACAACACCAAATGTTGACAAGGTTGTGGAGCACCTAGAACTCTCCTACAACATTGTTGGCAATGTAAATTGGTACAACCACTTTGAAAAACTAACTGGCAATTTCTTCTAAAATTAAACATACACCTACTCTGTGACCCAGCAATTCCACTCTGAGGTGTTTATGCAAGAGAAATGAAAACGTAGGTCACAAAAAAGACCAGTGCAACATTTAATAGCAGTTTTGTTTGTAATAGCTAAAAACTGGAAAGAGCCTAGGTGGTCATCAATGCGAGAATGGATAAACAAACTTTGATGTATTTGTACAGTGGAATACTATTTAGCAATATAAAGGAATGGGTTACTAGTAAATGTAACAAAAACATGCCGAGTAAAAATTAACTTACATAAAAGAGTACATACTATGGTTCCATTTATACGAAATTCTGGAACAGGCAAAACTAATCTTCAGTGGGAAAAAAAATTAGAATAGTGGTTGCCTTGGGGGTAACGGGATGGGGATTGACTAAGGAATTTGAGGGATTTGGGGGCTGATCAAGGAAAAAAGAGAGGACTATTGGCAGAGTTGCATGAGAAAGGAAGTTCCTCACAGCATGAGACAGTCTAGAGACTTATGGCCAAAGGACCACCATCCAGAAGGGGTGGAGGGCAAGGGAACTCCTAGGGTGGGGGAGATTGGAGAGGGTGTCTCTGGAGATTTCATGTCTAGGTGCTGTCGCTCAGTAGCATGGTGGAGAGTCTCTAGGTCAGAGACTCTGAAGGGTGATAGTGACTTCAGGTCTTATAACCACGAGGCTCTATCTTATCAATGACTAGCAGATGTTGGGTGTAATTTTGTGGAGTATGCAAAGCAGGCAAGCTATAAATGGCTAAAAATATGCTTGTCTGAGCTATTTTTAAAATAATTGGGTGTGTAAAAATTTGAGTTTTGTGCCAGCAGACTTTTGAGCTAATGGGCCCCAGGCTGCAGTGAAGAAATAAACAACCCAGGGGCCAATACATGGAGGCCATCTTCAGCTAATTTATGTTACAACTAAAAGGAACAAGAAGAAATTTTTTGGAATGCTGATAATGTTCTATATCTTGATAAGGGCTTAGGTTACACAGGTGAATACATTCGTCAAAACTCGGTGAATATACACCTACGATTTGTGCATTTCATTAAATATACATTTTTAAAAATTATAAATATTGAACTCTAGTTAATGCTATGCATGCTGAAGTATTTAAGGGGAAATGTACTGCTGTATGCAGTTTACACTGAAATGCCAAAAATACAATGGATTAATGAATAGATAGAAGGATAGATAGTTGGATACGTATATGATAAAGCAAGTACAGTAAAATTTTAATAGTAGAATCTATGTTGGGGTATACATGTGTTTATTATAAAACTTTCAACTTTGCTTTATGTTCGAAAATTTTCATAAAGAAATGTTAAGGACTACTGTGTGGAGATGTACTGGGGACCAGTTAGGAAACTATGCCATTGCATTAAAAAAAATTATAGAGCTTTATATTTCTTGACCAAATATAAGCTATAATTTTATAGAAACTCGATCCTGTATCTGATCATTTGACTAAAGATCTGTGGTGTTTGATCTATTACAGGGAAAGTCCTTCTGCTAGCGTGGACACATGTGCATTTCTGTCATCATTTGTGTGCTCCGATAGGACTCTGCTAATTGATGGCAGGGTAGAACTTAAAAGAGGCCTGCAGAGGCAGGAGCGGCATCTTTTCCTGTTCAATGATCTGTTTGTTGTGGCCAAAATCAAGTAAGTATACTGTACACTCTGTCCCGGTTATCATTATAAAATGGCATTTCCACTAACAAAGATAACCTTTCTATTCAATACTTACTGTAAGAATGTCTGGCCTCTATTACCATAGCTAACATCTGAAGTGAGTTTTATGTTTGTTTTGTTTTGTTTTGTTTTTGCAAAAAAAGTTTCAATTGTTTATTCATTCAACAAGTGTTTGTTTAGGTCCCACTGTGTACCATGCTCTGAATAAATATAGGGGATACAGTGAAGAATGTGATCGATATGGTCCCTGCTTTCCTGGCGCTTTCATTCTAATATGTGAGGGGAAAATTACAGATTGTGATTAGTGCTATGAAGAAAATACAGTGCTGGGTGAAGTAAAATATGGGATATATATTAAGTAGGGGTAGTCAGGGGCAAAAACCATTGAAGAATGAAAAGGAACCAGCCGTTCAAATATTAAGAGGATGAGTATTCTAGGCAGAGGGATCAGCAGGTGCAAAGGTGGAAAGCTTGGCCCTCTGGAGGAGTTAAAAGAAGACCTATGTAACTGGAGCATAATGAGCAGGAGGAGAGTAATATGAACTGAGATTGAAGAAATAGACAAGGATCACGTTATCAGGACCCTTGTAGGCTGTATTAATTATCTGTTCCTGTATGACAGATTACCCAAAAACATAACAGTTTATGACTCTAAATATCTCATACAGTTTCTCTGACTCAGGAATCTGGGAGTGGCTTAGCTGGTGGTTCTGGCCCAAGGACCCTCGTGAGGTTGCAGTCAAGCTATGGGCCAGGGTTATGGTTATTTCAAAGCTCAACTGAAGTTGAGAATCCACTTCCCAGCTCACTCATGTGGATGATGGCAGGCCTCAGTTCCTCACTGACTGTTAGCCAGAAGCTGAAGTTCCTCTTCATGTGGAACTCTCCACAGGACTGCTCACAACATGGTATTGCTTCCTTCAGAGTGAAAGATTGAAGGGAATGAAGAAGAGAGTAGACAAGTGAGAGAACACTATCATTTCTGACGTATGTCGTTGGCCATACGGACCAACCTTGGTACAGTGTGTAAGGGAACTACACAGGGTGTGAATATGAGGAAGGAGGAATCATTGGGAGACGTCTTGGAGGCTAGGTACTGCAAAGGCTATGATAAGAAGTTTGGATTTTATTCCAAAGGGTTTTAGTTAGGGGAGCAGCCTTAATGTGGGTCATATTTTTTAAATATTCTTCTGGCTATGATAAATAATGGATTAGAGGGTAGGCAAGAGTAGAAGCAAGGAGACTGGGCAGGAGGTTATTGTAGTAGTCTTGATGCGAGATAACGAGGACTTTATCTGGGGAAATGGCAGTTTAATGGAGGATACAGGCACATTTGGAATATACTTGAGAGGTGACCAAAAGAATTCACTTTCCGCTCAACACTAAATGCCAATGCAGTTAACACCCGGCCTAGCAGATGGTGGTTGCTGCTTGCTCCATCCTCCATCCTCATTGTTTATGAACATAAAAGATAAGAGTAGATTAACAAATCCAATCTCATCAAAGAGATTTTTAGTCACTAGAGAATAGTAAGCACTTTTTTCTACTTTCTGCACTCTCACACCTAAGTTATGCCATGTCATGAATAAGACGTGGGCACTGCTAAATAGTACTTTTGCAAACACTGTATTTAATCTGAGTAGTATTAACAACAATAATTGTTGTTAATATTGGGATCTTATTGTATGTTAGGTATCTAGAGACTTTAACCCTTATAACTAATCTATCAAGTGGATATTATTTTTCTCATTTTACAGAAGAAATTGATACTCAGATAAGTGACTTCCCTGAGCTTACAAAGTTAGTAATTAGTTGAGCCCACATTTGAACATAGCTCTATCTTGTTTCAGAATCCATGCTTTTAACCAGTATGCGGTCTGCTGTCTCTATTACTTACCCCTTTTCTTATGGATTTCATAGAAGATTTGCTCAACTATTTAGTTTTTTGTTTTTGTTTTTTACCATTAAATCAGTCTTTCTTTTGTGATGAGTGGAAGATCTAACTAAATACTCATCTAGTAAGAAATGGTATAGAATGCTTAATCAACTGTCGATATGTTTTTTTTTAAAATTAAGAAGCAAAGACAAAGATAAGAAAACTATTTAAGAATGTATTGGGTTTTTTCCTTAGGAAAAATGTCTTTTTTTATTGTGGTAAGAAAACGTAACATGAGATATACCCTCTTAACAAATTTTTAAGTGTGCAATACAGTATTGTTAACTAACGGGCACAATGTTGTACAGCAGATCTCTAGAATTTATTCATCTTGCATAACTGAAACTTTATGCTCATTAATTAGCAACTCCCTATTTTTCTCCTCCCTTCAGCCCTTGGCAGCCAACATTCCACTCTGATTCTATGATTTTAAGTATTTTAGATACCTCATATAAGTGGGATCGAGCAGTATTTGTTCTTCTGTGACTGGCTTATTTCACTTAGCATAAAGTCTTCCAGGTTCATCCATGTTGCTGTGTATTGAAGGATTTCTTTCTTTTTTGAGACTAAATAATATTCCATTATATGTATATACCACATTTTCTTCATTCATCTGTGAATGGACATTTAGGTTATTACAACATCTTAGCTATCATAAATAGTACTTCCTTGAACATGACAGTGGTCATATCTCTTAAGGAACCTAATTTCAATCCTTTGATAAATACTCAGAAGTGAGATTGCTGGATCATATGTTCGTTCAATTTTTTATTTTTCGAGGAACCTCCATACTGTTTTCTGTAGTGACTGCACCATTTTGCATTCCCACCAACAGTGTACAAGGGTTCCGTTTTCTCCACATCCTCACCAAGACGTGTTGTCTTTTGGCTTTTTTGTTTATTTGTTTTGTTTGGGGGGTGTTTTTTTTTAAATAATAGCCATCATAGCCGGTGTGAAGTGATATCTCAAGTCTTAACAAAATTAGTAAGATTGAAATCTTACCAAGTATCTCTTCCAGCCACAATGTAATAAAACTAGAAATCAGTAACAGACCCCAGAATGTGTTTTAAATAAAAATAATGCCCACAAATGTAGTTTCGGAAGTGGATATGACGTTATAAGGAATATAGAGAAAGAAAAGTCTCTCCATCCAAGACTTTGTACTGGGTCATTTGAAGCTCTATGCTACTGATAGAGACTATTGATAGAGGAACAAATCATTATTATTTAAAAATATGGATTAGTTACTGTTCCTTTATTTAAAATGTTGTGGATAGGTTCTGTATGCTAGGTATTATAATAAGAAAATCACAAAGACCTCATTTAATTTTCCTAACAATCCCCCAAGACAAGAGTTGTTTTTGATATTGGACCCTGAGACTCAGGGAGGTTTGTTCAAGGTCAAACACTAGGCAATGACTGAGCTGGGATTTTAATCTAGGCCTTACTTCCAATGGCTGGCCCTTTCTGCTGTTCCACATTGTACTCATTATGTGCTTAGCTTTGTGCTCAGCCTAGAGGTAGATAAGCAAACAACAAATACTTATTATAATATAGTCATGTGCCACATCACAACGTTTCAGTCGACGATGGACCACATATACGGTGGTGGTCCCATAAGATTAGTACCATATAGACTAGGTGAGTAGTAGGCTATACCATCTAGGTTTGTGTAAGTACACTCTATGATGTTCACACAATGACGAAATTGCCTAACGACAAATTTCTCAGAATGTATCCCCATTGTTAAACTACACATGACCGTAATTTATTTCCTGCACTATAGGACCTTAAAGACTATTTACTTGCAACACGTATTCAGTTCTTATAGAGGAAAGTATTCTCCTCTACCTTTTTTGGATTTTTTTTCCTTAGCAATTATGATATTTAATGTAGAAGACTTGTTTTCTTACCTGAAGTAATTTATTGTTCTGAATATTGCTAGCATCTAAGTAGTTTTATGTAACCTATATAATGTTTCACCAAAACCCTGTTATATCAATACAATTTCTTTTCTGCTAGAAAATTGCTGTTTTAAATATACAGTGGTCTCCCCTTATCTGCAGGAGAAACATTCCAAGACCCTAGAGGATCCTGAAACTGCAGATAGTACCAAACCCTATATATACTGTATTTTTTCCTATACATACATACTTATGATAAAGTTTAATTTATAAATTAGGCACATGAAGAGATTGACAACAATAACTAATAATAAAATAGAATAAATTATAAAAATATATTGTAATAAAAGTTATGTGAATATGGTCTCTCTGTCTCTCAAAATACCTGTTGTAGGGCCGGCCCCATGGCTTAGCAGTTAAGTGTGCGCGCTCCGCTACTGGCGGCCTGGTTCGGATCCCGGGCGCGCACTGATGTACCGCTTCTCCAGCCATGCTGAGGCCGCATCCCACATACAGCAACTAGAAGGATGTGCAACTATGACATACAACTATCTACTGGGGCTTTGGGGAGAAAAAAAGGAGGAGGATTGGCAATAGATGTTAGCTCAGAGCCGGTCTTCCTCAGCAAAAAGAGGAGGATTGGCATAGATGTTAGCTCAGGGCTGATCTTCCTCACAAAAAATAAATAAATAAAAAAACACAGTTTTCATTAAAAAAAAAATACCTGTTGTACTGTACAATGGCTACAGGGTGAGATGAAGTGAGGTGAATGACATAGGCATTGTAACGTAGCATTATTTTCAAACTGCAGTTGACCACAGGTAACTGAAACCACAGAGAGCAAAACCACGGATGAGGAGGGCCTATTGACAACATCTGTGCCTATCATCTACTTCTATAGCTGACTTTTTGTTTTGATTGTCCCTTTCTCACGTAAGGTGTACACCATTTTTTGTCACATTCTGCTTTTGAGGTAACTCTTTGTGTCCACTTAAATGTTTCTGTGAAGTGACAAAATCTATATCAATTAATTTAATGCTGTTCTTGCAAGAGATTCAATTCATGAAAGATTATTTTGAGTACTTTCTCCATTTATTGGGGATATTAAAAAATGTGAGTTATGTAAGTTAATTTGAAGGGTTTATGAACCCAAGACCCTTGAGATAGAGAAAACGTATAGATTTGAGGAGATAATCATTGTTATTGAATACTGCCATTTTGCAAAAATTTTGACCACAATTTTTCAGGAAATTGCTTATATGATCATTCGTATAGCAAACATTTAGATATATTCACAGATGCTTCTTAATATGAAAGAACTTAATTTTTTTTCCTGAAATAAATAGCAACCAAGGAGAAATAGCCCCCTGTAATACCAAACCTATATCTTCCCTATCACTTCTCACACTTGTATGGAGGAATGGGTTGTACCCTGGATCAATTAATTTGTTGAAATAATCTGAGTTATTTAGTGCTTAATCATGTACTTAGTGAACAAATTCACTAGCTTAGTTCAGTATTACTTCAGCTCGTCT
Source organism: Diceros bicornis minor (assembly GCF_020826845.1). Taxonomy (NCBI): domain Eukaryota; kingdom Metazoa; phylum Chordata; class Mammalia; order Perissodactyla; family Rhinocerotidae; genus Diceros; species Diceros bicornis. Next base: position 25,508,873 of record NC_080746.1, read on the forward strand.
TAAGGCTCCATTTGGAAACTGCTTTCAGTCCTTAGGTTGATGCTATGGAAATAAACTCAAGTGGGATAAATAATTGACCAGCTGTCACATATTTATTTAGTCAAACTAAGTGGATTTTAGTGAGTACAATAATACAGAGGGTTTTTAAATTCCTCCCTTTATTGACTAAAGTATTTTTTTCACTCCATTTTGTGCTGAATGTTGACAGTGTTTACCTAAAACTGTTTTGAGTTTATTGTCATTCTTTTCCAAACTGAATTAGAACAAGTATTAAAGCTGGAGGAGACATTAGGGACTACTTTTTCATATTTATTAGAAAGTTAAACAAAAAGTTATTTTTCCCATAGAATTATGGCTTTTCACTTTCTAACGTAATGTTTGCAAACATTAAAGTATTTAGAAAGAGGTTAATATTCTGTTAATGGCCATAGAGTACTCAGAATTTACTGAAAGGAAGTGACTGTACTTACTTTACATCTCCTTAAGCCGTCAGTATTCTCATATTTTATAAGCAAATAGAGAAATAATAATGAGTTCTGTTTTTGTCAAAAACATGAAGAGAAAAAAGTTCTGATTATTAATTCATTATCCGTAGAATTACCTTCAGAAACTTGTGGAATACACCATGATCTCTACCTGAAAATATATTTAATAAAACATCTCCGTCTTAGATGGAGGGAAATCTTCCTAGAATCCTGTGTATTTCAACAGTTCACTGGGATTCCTCCCAGTATAAAGACTGGAGCATAGGAAAGTAAAGAAATATATCTCTCATCTTGATAATTTTGTAGTAAGAGACTACACTGTAGAAATAAAGAATTGATTTGGTGGGTTATTGTTTTTGTTCTTTCAGCCCGTTCACATTAGATTCGTACTTTTTAATTTCTATTGGAATAGTCTAATACTATTGGAAATTGAGAGTGAAAAATCAAAAGAAACACACTGTGACCCCAGGACTATCCATCTTAATATAAAGCTTTATTGGAATACTTGTTTCAAATATTTTCAAGTTAGTCCATCTAGCTTTATGGACATAAATGTTCATGAGATTTCTCCCCCCACCGCCATAATAAATAGTCCCATCAGAAAGCTTTGTAGCTATGGGGAGAAGAAAAAGTGAGGCTGAAGATAGAAAAGCTGAAGGAACTTCATGGAAAGATACTCCCATCTAGCTGCTTGATAAGAATGGCAATATCCAGGGCTTTTTATGGGTGCATAGTGGTTGAGAGCGTAAACAAGCTCAGGAGTCAACACTGCTCAAGTTCAGGTTCTAGCTCTGCTCCTTAGGCTGTTTGACTTTTGGAGAGTTACTTAATCTCCCTATGATTCCCTTTCCTTATCTATAAAATGTTTGAGGATTAAACTAAATAATATGTATAAAGTGTCTACAACAATCTCTGGAACATGGTGAGTTCTCAATAAATAATTAGCCATTAGAATGGAAGTTATTGTTTACACTTGTAGACAGCTCTGTTTTTTGTGTCGGGGGTGGATAATCTTGGCACTTTATTGATCTAGAGAAAGAATCGTTGAAATGACTTTTTTCCAGGTCGATAGGTATGGAAGTTCCCACATAGTATCTGATGTATCTAATATAAAGATCTGCATTAGAAAACACAAAGTATGTGAAAACAGTTATGGAAACATACCTTTCCTTCCAAAAGATGTGTAGTTTTGGTTTTACATTACCTAAACAGTTGCCATGAAGAAATAAGATTTTAAAAAGAAAAAAGAAATTAGATTTTCAACTGAGTCTGTTTCATAAAAAATCTAAGGATTCATAGTAATAGGATGAAAAATATTGAAATGAAATATGGAAAGATGCCATTGTGCCACAAGGCACTTTCCTATTACACTTAAATTCAGTGTCCCCTACGGGAAGTATAAATGAGGCTTTGAATCTAGATTATCCTTCATGTATAGTTTCTGCAAAATCCTTTTTCATTTTATAAGTTCTACTGAAGAGTATTAGCTTTAAATATTGTATGAGGAGTCTTAGAGAGACTTTCATATGAAGTACCTTTGATTTCATTTTAGCTTTCAGTGTTTCCACTAATAATAGTTCTGAATGACAGGAAGTACCCAAGTTTCCGTGGGCATTCTCTTCATCCTTCCCAGTGCTTTCTAACTATTCAAGTCTCAGGTCCATTATGAGCATTAAATCTGTGAATTAGGTCAAAAGATATGGTGGTTTCAATATCAGGGTTCTGAGGAGGATTAGATAGAAATTGTCAAAAAGCAATTTCATTGCCGACTTAAAGTAGATCACTTTCTGGGTTCCCAGAGATGAATATTAATTGCATCAACTCTACTTAAATATAATACTTCCTGGCCTCTTTTTTTTTTTTTTCCAGTTTAGTTTAGGGTCTGTTTTTAGGCTACAGTTTTTTAAATTTTAACCAGAATATAAAGGAAAATGGTATGAACAAAATCTTAAGAAAGGAAATTTAAAATAATATTTGCCTCTAAAGACTAGAAAATCTTGTAACCACTCAGTTGGAAATGCATAGTAAATTTCTCTCATTAATTCCAGATGATGTTTTTTAGTGCATCTGCCTCTCTTAAGGTGAAAATTTTATAAATATTTTAATAAATAATGTGTATTTTTAATCTCTTGTTCAGCCACTCGAATCTTTTTGGACGTTGACAAGTTATAAATAGTAAATGAATTAATTTTTTATAATAGCAGTAGATTTAAAATTAAGTTTTTGATCCAAATGCAATGCTCAATGTATAGAAAAATAAAGCAGCCAGTTTGTGGTTATTTGCTGCCATAAGTGCAGGCATGAGGACTAATACACCAAATGTTACAAAGGCCTTTTTGAGCCAAGGTAGCCAACCATGTTGCAATTTACTGTGGTAAGCACTGAAGATGAAAACAATGAATAAGACATTCTTTTCCTATGATTAGTGAAAACTGTCCTCTTATCACAAGTGCAGAAATTCTCGTAAAATTTAAGAAACAAAATGACAAGAAGTCCTGTCTGGTTTTTGTCTTCTTAGATATAACAACAACCTTAAGATAAAAAATAAAATTAAATTAAGTGACATGTGGACAGCAAGCTGTGTGGATGAAGTGGGAGAAGGCAACACCAATGCTATGAAATCCTTTGTCTTGGGCTGGCCCACAGTGAACTTTGTGGCCACTTTCAGGTAAGAACCATAGCTTGTCCTATATTTACATGGGTTAGCTACTGTGAAATATCATCAACTATGTAATTTCTAGGATGGAGAGAAAGAAGTTAATCAAATTTTGTTCCTCTAATTTTTTTAAAGGAAAATATTTTATTCTGATTTTGCGTAAAGTCAATAACTCATCTTTTGACCACCCCCAATAAAGACCCTTGTATGCCTTATGTTTCTCCCAGAGACCTTTTTTTTTTTAAATATATGAAAAGTAATGGTAAATATTGAGAACTCTTGGAGTCATTTATCTTGGTTTGACCAGTGATTTTTAAAGGGGCTCTACTGAAACACCTCAAAGACTATGGAAGTATATTAGAGTGGTCAGAGCTCTAAGACCCCCTCTCCAACATCCCCTTCCCTAATCGTCAGGTATTGTTTTACATATTGAGCTTTCGAGTTTGTCTTATCAAACCACTGAAATAGACTTTCACTGAAACAAATTTTATAAAATAGTCCAATTAAGTTTAAATAACTGGTTTATATTCCCAAATTTTCTAAAGAGTAGTTTTTAATCATAGAAATAAAAGTAGTATCATGAAATGATGATGTGCCTGAGTTGTACATCAGGTTCTTATTTGGTATCTGTAGAGATGTGACAATCAAAAGCAAATTTATGATTCAAGGAGTGAAAGTTAGTTTCCTAAGACTCACTCCTTGGCTGAGATGGGATTAGAAAATATATAAATATAGAATCTTTGTGCTCTTATCCTGAGCATGCTAAATTGGCACTTTTCAGGGTGAGCATACCAAAACTCACACCTGTGATTTGAACAACTGCACCCTCAAGTCCAGTATTTGTTTTATACTTAAAGAGTCAGTCCTCATCACATGCGCACAATGTTTTTCTTTCTGTTTCTTCTCTCCCCACTACCACCAAACGCTTCAGGCATCATCCTAAAGCCATATAACTAAAGTTTTCCAAACTGTTAATCTTCTAATAAAAGAAAGACATGTTATTAAATTCTGTTATGCACTGTTAGCCTACCACAAGACGTTAAGAACTTATTTGGAAGAAACATGTGTTTGTTTCATTCTCTGCATATCTTCTTTTCCATGAGAGGTATCTCTAGATATTATCATTTCCTATTGCTTAATCTCCTTGGAGTTACAAGTGAAAGGAAGCAATTTCTAGTGAGAGGTGAGACTACGTAATGTCTTTAATCAAGGGGTTTCCATGAAACTTTTTTTAAGAAGAAGGGAAAATTTGGAAACAAATTTATTTGTACATTGTATTCCTCAAAAAGTATAGTACTTTAACCAAATTAAGATTAACATCACTAGTGAGGTCATGTGAATATCATGTACCCCTTGATAGAATGTGATGAGAAGAGCAATTCGCCTCTGTGATATTCCTTCCCAAATTCTATAACTCCAATCTAATCATGAGAAAAATGTCAGACAAGCCCAAACTGAGGGATGTTCTATAGGTTATGTGACCAGTACTCCTCAAAACTGTCAAAGTAAAAAAAAAAAAAACTGTCAAGCAAAAAAAAAAAACAGGAAAAGACATAGAAACTGTCATGGACTAGTCACTAAGGAGACATGATAACTAAATGCAATGTGGTATCCTGGATTAGATCCTAGAACAAAAACAGGACGTTAATGGAAAAACTCATGAAATCTGAATAAAGTCAAGAGTTTAGTTAATAGTAATGTAACAGTATTGGTTTCTTAGTTTGACAAATGTGCCGTGATAATCTAAGAGGATAACATTAGAGGAATCTGAAACTGGGTGAGAGGTATACAGGGCCTCTCTGTACTATCTTTGCAACTTTTCTGAAAGTCCAAAATTATTTCAAAATTAAGAGACTACTTTAAAAAAAAGTAGTGTTGAAGATATCTGTCTCTGGTATGGCAGAGTGAGGTCTTGACAGACTGACCACTCTACAAATAACAGCTTTAAACTCTGAACAAAATACAAACAACAACTACCTGAAGGTTCTGGAAAGTGAACAAAAGTTGGCAGATTTTGGAGTGGAATTGAAACTTGGAAGAAGATACCAGCGGTGGGTGAGTTTCCTGTTTTTAAGGCATTAGCCTGAGGGCAGGCTGTAGTCACATCAAGGTGCAGGGCAACTAAACTGGCAAAAACCCATAGTTGTTCTGGGATGAATAACCAGAGTACACAGCCTGGGTCAGCAATAACCATAAGAAAATGAGGGAGGAAATCTCAAAAAGGAGAGTATCAAAGAAAGGAAGTTCCAAATTTTGTGTATAGACTCTGCCCAAGTCTCTGGCTGATTGGATGTGCATGGAACAGACTCAAAGCAGCTTAAAGCTAAGGCTAAAAAAATTGAACTAAGATGCTGCCCACCACAGGTGAGATGGAGTTTGCAGCTTGAATCTAATCAAGTTAGTTGTCTGTTAAAACAAAAACGTCAACATTGTTTTGCAAATATAACAGCACACAGAGCCTCTAAAACAAAACATTCATAATGTCCAGAATACAATCTAGAATTTCTTGATACATGAAGAACCAGGAAGGGGAAAAGATACTCAGTAGAGGCCAATCCTGAGATGATCTATATGTTGGAATTACCAGAAAAGAACTTTAAAGCACCTCTTATAACTATGCTTAGTAGGTAAAAGTAAAAGGCAAGATAGGAAATCTCAGCAGAGCCAAATGACAATTCTGAAACTGAAAACTACAATACCTTAAATTTTAAAAAAATCTCTGTGTGGCCTTAGTTGCAGAACAGAAATGAAAAAGGAAAGAGTCAGTGAATTTGAAGATACATCAATACAAATTGTCCAATCTGAAGACTAGAGAACACAAAGGTTTTTTTTTTGAAAAATGCATCAGAGACTTGTTGGAAAATGCCAGAAGGTATAATATACATGTAATTGGAATTTCAGAAAGAGAAGAGAGAGGGAATGGGACAGAGTAAGTATTTGAAGAAATAATGGTTTGAAAACCTCCCAAATTTGGTGAAATACATAGATGCACAGATTCAATAAGCTCGGTGAACCCCAAACAGGAGGAATATGAAGAAAATTTCACCTAATCATGTTATAAACAAACTGCTGTAAACCAAAGATAAGAGAATATCTTGAAAGCAGCCAGAGAAAAACAACACATTACATGCAGGGAACAACTTGGATAACAATCACTGTGGACTTTTCATCAGAAACTGTGGCAGTTTCAGGAGACAGTGGAATGGCATCTTTAAAGTGTTGAAACAAAATACTTTCAACCTAGAATACTATATCCAGCAAATGTATCCTTCAAAAATGAAAGTGAAATAAAGATTTTTTAAAAAAATTTTTTTTTTCACTAAATCCAAGAATTTAGTGCCAGCAGAACTGTACTACAAAAAAACGCTGATGTTAATTTTTCAGCCTGAAGTGAAATGATATCAGAGGGGAGCTCAGATCTTTAGGAAGAAGTGAAGAATATCCAGAAACGGTACATATATGTATCAATTGGATCAAGATGGTGGAGGAGGAAAATCCTTAGCTCACCTCCTCCCATGGACACACCAAAACTGCAACTACGTATAGAGCAACTATCTCTGAGAACAACCTGAAGACTAGCAGAACAGATTTTCTACAACTAAGGATGTAAAGAAAAAGCCACATCTAGATGGGTAGGAGGGGCAGAGACACAAGCTAGCCTGGACCCACACCCCGTTGCAGCGACCCACAAGCGGGAGGGTGTTCACAACCATGGAGGTCCTCCAAGATAAGCAGGGGGCCCAAGCCCCACATTGGGCTCCCCCGCCAGGGGCACCCGCATCAGGAAGATGAGCCCACATAATGTCTGGCTTTGAATACCAATGAGGCTTACATCTGGGAGAGCTAGAGGGCCATAGGAAACTGAGACTCTGCTCTTGAAGGGTGCGCACACAAACTCACCCCAAGTCCCAGTGCAGAGGCAGCAGTTTAAAAAGTGCCAGAGTTATATGTGAAGGAGATTTATTGACTGATTTTAGAGCACGTGCCAAAGGGGCAGGAATCTGTTGGAACTTTCTCTAGGACAGAAGCACTGGCAGGCATCTTTTTTTTTTTTTTTTTAACCTCTCCTACCTCGCTGGCCCAGCCCTGGTAGGCACCGTTTCTAACACTCTCCATCTGCCTTGCTAGCACCCCTCATCCTGCCTTGGCAATCCCCTGCAGACCCACCCTGGCTGACGCCCTTCCAAAGAAGTTCCTGCCCCACCCTACCCCACAACTGGCCCCAGCCAGCACTGGAGCCCCTCTAAAGCAGCTCCTACCCTGTGGGGCTAGCACCGCACACCAGCATGTTCACAGCAATCACAGCCCAGGCACAACAGGAGGGTGCATGCAGCCTACACAAGGGACACACCTGGAACACCTGGCTCTGGTGACCAGGGAGGATTGTGCTACTACGCCCCACAGGACACCTTCTACATTAGGCCACCCCTTCAAGACAGGAGATATAGCTGGTCTGCCTAAACATAGAAAAACAAACACAGAGAATTAGGTAAAATGAGGAGACAAAGGAATAAGTTCCAAACGATAAGAACAAGACAAAACCTCAGAAAAAGAAATAAACAAGACAGAAATAAGCAATCTACCAGATGAAGAGTTCAAAGTTATGGTCATAGAGCTGCTCATCGAACTCAAGAAAAGAATGGATGAACATCAAGAGAGAAATTGACAGTAATACAATAATAGTAGGGGACTTTAACACTCCACTTATATCAATGGATAAATCATTCAGACAGAAAATCTGTGTATATATATGTATACACACACACACACACACACACACAGGGGTAATAGAGCACATGTGTATGGTGATGGATGGTAATTAGTCTTTGGTGGTGAACATGATGTAGTCTACACAGAAATCGAAATATAATGATGTACACCTGAAATTTATGTAATATTATAAACCAATGTTACCTCAATAAAAAAAATAATTGAAAAAAACATAAAACTTGGAGGGGGGAGTAAAAATCTAGTTCTTTTAGAACACATTTGAACTTAAGCAGCCATCAACTTAAAGTAGACTGCTATATACATAGGTTGTTATATATAAACCTCATGGTATCCACAAACCAAAAACCTCTAATAGATACACAAAAAAATAAAGAGAAAGGAATACAAACATAACACTAAAGAAAGTCATCAAATCACAAGAGAAGAAGAAAGGAACAGAGGAGAACTACAAAAACAACCAGAAAACAGTTAAAAAAATTGTAATAAGTACATACCTATCAATAATGACTTTAAATGTAAATGGACTAAATTTTCCAATCAAAAAACATTAGGTGGCTGAATGGATTAAAGAAACAAGACGCCTATATATGCTGCCTACAAGAGACTCACTTGAGACAAGAGATCTAAAGACATGCACAGACTAAAAGTGAGGAAATAGAAAAAGGTATTCTATGCAAATGGAAACAAAAAGAAAGCTGGGTAGCAGTACTTATATCAGACAAAGACTGTAACAAGAGACAAAGAAGGGCATTACATAATGATAAAGGGATCAATCCAACAAGAGGATGTAACACTTGTGAATGTCTATGCACTGAACACAGGAGCACCTAAATATGTAAAGCAAATATTAACAGACAAAAAAAGGGAGAAATTGACAGTAATACAATAACAGTAGGAGAATTTAACACTCCACTTACATTAATGGATAAATCATCCAGACAGAGAATCAACAAGGAAGCATTGGCGTTAAATGACAAATTAGACCAGATGGACTTAATAGATACATATAGAATATTCCATACAAAAAACAGCAGAATACACGTTTTTTTCAAGTTCACATGGAACATTCTCCAGGATAGAGCATATGTTAGGCTACAAAACAAGTCTCAATACATTTAAGAAGATTGAAATCATATCAAGCGTCTTTTTTGACCACAATGGTATGAAACTAGAAATCAATTACAAGGAAAAAACTGGAAAAAATACAAATACATGGAGGCTAAACAAAATGCTACTAAGCAACCAATAGGTCAACAAAGAAATCAAAGAAGAAATCGAAAAATACCTTGAAACAAATGAAAATAGAAACACAACGTTCCAAAATGTATGGGATGCAGCAAAAGCAGTTCTAAGAGGGAAATTTCTAGCGATACAGGCCTACCTCAGGAAATAAGAAAAATCTCTAAGCAATCTAACCTTACACCTAAAGGAACTAGACAAAGAAGAACAAACAAAGCCCAAAGTTAGTACAAGGAAGGAAATAATAAAAGTTAGAGCAGCTATAAATGAAACAGAGACTGAAAAAACAATAGAAAAGATCAATGAAACTAAGATCTGGTTCTTTGAAAAGATAAACAAAATTGATAAACCTTTAGCCAGACTGATCAAGAAAAAAAGAGAGAGGGCCCAAATAAATAAAATCAGAAATGAAAGAGGAGATGTCCCAGCTGACACCACAGAAATGCAAAGGATCATAAGAGATTACTATGAACAATTATATGTCAACATATTGGACAACCTAGAAGTGGATAAATTCCTAAAAACATACAGTCTTCTAAGACTGAATCAGAGGGAAATAGAAAATCTGAACAGACTGATTACTAGTAATAAAATTATATCAGTAATAAAAAACTCCCAACAAACCAAAGTCCAGGACTGGACAGCTTCACAGGTGAATTCTGCCAAATGTTTAAAGAATTAATATCTATCCTCAAACTGTTCCAAAAAATTCAAAAGGAAGGAATGCTTCCAAACTCATTTTACAAGTCCAGCATTACCCTGATAGCAAAACCAAAGACACTACAAAAAAAGAAAATTACAGGCCAATATCCCCTAGATGCAAAAATCTTCAACAAAATATTAGCAAACTGAATTCAGCAATACATTAAAAGGATCATACATCATGATCAAGTGGGATTTAATAAACCAGTGTTGCAAGAATGGTTCAATATCCACAAATCAGTCAGTTTGATACACTACATTAACAAAATGAAAGATAAAAATCATATGATCATCTCAGTAGATGAAGAAAAAGCATTTGACAAAATTCGACATCCATTTGTGATAAAAACTCTCAACAAAGTGAGTATAAAGGGAACATACCTCAGCATAATAAAGGCTATATATGACAAGCCCTCAGCTAACATAATACTCAATGGTGAATAGCTGAAAGCATTTCCTCTAAGATCAGGAACAAGACAAGGATGCCCACTCTCACCACTTTTATTCAACATAGTATTGGAAGTCATTTGACAGAGAAAGTCATACAAATACTATATGATTTCACTTTTAGGTGGAATCTAAAAGATAAAACATAAAACATAAGAGAAAGAAACTCATAGATACAAAGAACAAACTAGTGGTCACCAGAGGGAAGGTGTTTGGGGGGATGGGCGAAATAGATGAAGGGGATTAAGAGGTACAAACTTCCAGTTATAAAATAAGTCACAGGGATGTAATCTACAGCATAGGAAATATAGTCAATAATATTGTAATAACTTTGTATGGTGACAGATGGTAACTAGACTTGCTGTGGTGATCATTTCATAATATTTATAAGTCTCAAATCACTATGTTGTACACTGAAACTAATATAATATTGTATGCCAATTATACTTCAATTTAAAAAATGGTGTATATAGGGGCTGGCCTGGTGGTGCAAGCAGTTAAGCGCGCGCGCTCCGCTGCGGCAGCCCAGGGTTCGCAGGTTCAGATCCCAGGCACACACTGACGCAGTGCTTGGCAAGCCATGCTGTGGCGGCATCCCATATAAAGTGGAGGAGGATGGGCATGGATGTTAGCCCAGGGCCAGTCTTCCTCCGCACAAAAAAGAGGAGGATTGGCAGATGTTAGCACAGGGCTGATCTTCCTCACACGCAAAAAAAGGTATATATATCTGGGTGAATATTAAGAAAATCTAGGTCATGATCAGCTTAAAATGCCATGAAGCCAGCATCTCAAGAAGCAGTCTCTCCTAGCCACTCACTATAATATCCGTAAAGAAACAAAAAAGTAAAGACTAATAGCTTTGAAATCTAAGACTGACAAACAACTGCCAGAATCTGTGAGGAATGTCTAGTTGAGTCAAATTGGAGGAAGAGCAAACAATAAATGTGAACTTTCCATGCTTTACCTTGGGAAACAGGGTAGATCATCACATCCCATAAAGGCCAAAAGGAATTCATGTCTCTATCACAACTTGTACCTGATTCACAAACCTAGGATCTATATCTACCAGAAAAATAGGCACTGCACCTTGATTTTTACAGATAACTATACAGTAAAATGGGAACATTGTTCAAAAGACACGAAGTATTTAAATCTGACAATGATCTATCTACAAGAGGAGTCAGAAGAATATTTTAACTTAAATACCTAGTATGAATCTTAGTCTACAAACTCGGGTTTGCAAGAAAAGCCTTTTTTACTTATAGATCAAATTAAAGCTCACCTTGAACCCCATTTTTCCAGGCTGTTAGGAAATCAAATTTTCTTCTTTACTGGAACCCCTGTATTCTTAAGGTAGAACCAGAATACGGGAGACTTCTGTGATGTCTACAAAACAATTGAAAAGCTTCTGATGGACCTTCAGTTTATTGTGGTCACTGCTGACATCATCTTTTTTATGCCTGGAGTTGTCCTTTTACATTCAAAGGTGCTCTGATTATTTGCCGCATGTGGGATACAGGTATCTTTGCTGATATAAAAACCTGGGAGCCCAGGAACAAGCCTCCCTAGTTGCTCCTGACAACCGTTTCCTCTGGGGTCTTTCTGTTTCCTTAGGCACCTCAGCTGAGTGACGTATGGTTTCCGGCTCCCTCTCAGGGCTGACAGACTCTATCCCCTCCCAAATTTGAGGGACTCTTTCCAATCTGCCTTGCCCTTTTTCTTTCTCTAAGGTATACTGCTTTCTCCTCTCCTGGCTCTTACCAAATGAACTTAGGTGTTTATGAAACTCTGAGATAACCTTGATTTTGGAGTACTTCTGTTTTTAATTCCATAAAAATGTCTGAGATTAAGAATTGCTAAGGAAAGAGAAGTCCTAGATACTTACATAGAGCCGAGGAAAGGGGAAAATACAAGAAGATTACACAACTCAATCTCAATGAATTAGCCTGACACACTTCATAATTTGTTTATTTTTAAAGTAACGTATGCTGTATATTCAAACAATGGAACACCATACGGCAATGAGAACGAACAATCTCAAACCACATGCAGTAATATGGATAAGTCTCACAAACACAGTGTTGAATGAAAGAAACCAGACACTATATAGTACTTACTATATGGTTACATTTATATAAAGTAGACAAACAAGCACAGCTATTCTGTTCTGTTAGAAGTCAGGATAGTGGGAACTGGTGCTTGAAAAGGAGCACAAGGAGACCTTCCAAGGTGGTTTTCTGTTTCATAATCTGGGTGCTAGTCACATGAGTGTGTTCAAGTTGTGAAAATTCTTCAAACCGTACACTTAAGCATTGTACAGTTATCTCTGTGTATCTTATATGTCAATAAAAAGTTTAAAAAATACCAAGTGTATTTTAAAGGGGCAATTTTCTTTAATTGCTTTGAAAAAAGTTAATAGATCTAAAGAAAACTTACATATTTTTCACCATAGATTTTTGCTAAATAAATCCAAGATTTGATATTTAATTTTTGCTTATTTGACAATAAGATTTTTGCTAAATAAATCCGAGATTTGACAATTAACCTAGAAAATCTTCTGTTTAGGAAAGGAGAATACATCAAAAGATTGTAAGAAATTGTGAATTGTGAAAGATGCAAACCATATGGTCAGTGGTAAAAGGGATGTAATGTGCTTTCTGATGACCAATCCTGGGAGATTGCTTATGGAGAAAATTGCTAAGCAATGAAGTTAGAAACAAATTACAATATTTGTTAAGTGTATTTTTCTGGAACAAGAAAATAACTAGGGTTTCCAACTTCTTTAAGATTAGAGATATGATTTTAAAAGCTAGTGAGTAACAAGACCATGTAGAAATAAACTTTAAATTACTTTTAACTTTAAGAATTAAATGCAGGGGCCGGCCCCATGGCATAGCGGTTAAGTGCGCGCGCTCCACTGCTGGCAGCCCAAGTTCGGATCCCAGGCCCGCACCAACGCACCGCTTGTCAGGCCATGCTGTGGCGGCGTCCCACATAAAGTGGAGGAAGATCGGCCCGGATGTTAGCTTAGGGCCAGTCTTCCTCAGCAAAAAGAGAAGGATTGGCATGGATGTTAGCTCAGGGCTGATCTTCCTCACAAAAAAAAAAAAAAAAAAGAAAGAAATGCAGCAGTGACTTCATCAGAAAAATCATTAATCAATAATAATTTAGTTGTAAATGAATGGATCTTAATCAGAAGATTATGATAATTAGGAATACATTTTCTATGAACTAATTTACTAAATTACAATTCTGCTATATGTATAAAGAAATAAATGTTTCTTTTCCTGACAACAAACTGGTTTCAGGGCCAAGATATTTCCATCAATATGCCAGCTTTCTCTTTCATCTCAAGTTGAGCATACTTTCTATTTGTATGGCACTTAAAGCCACAAAAACACTCTGAGATAATTAGCCCAGTCCTACAGATATGGAAACCGAGGCTTAGAAATGTTAAGTGATTTGCCCATGATCATATAGCTTGCATATATTGAAACCAGGTGTTTGGATTTCAAATCAAGTACTCTTTCCACTATAAGAGTACCACTTGTAAAAGAGCTGTAAAGTGAGAAAGTGGTTCTGTCTTGGATCCATCCAAGAGGTTTTAATAAAACTATACTTGACTGTGTAGTTTTTCCTAACAGGGATTTTCACTGCAAGGTCCACTGCAGAACACAATTATGCCAAGATTGCAGTTGTGTGCAACTACATCAATAACACCAGGCTGTTGATGTTTCACCTGGATTTATAGTCTTAAATATGGTAGCATAAGTATTTTATGTGGTTTAACTTTTCTCTCCCATTTTCTTTGATTGCAGTTCTCCAGAACAAAAGGACAAATGGCTCTCTCTCCTTCAGAGGTATTTTTTTCAGTATACGTATTGTTAATCTTTAAGCTGTAGTTAAATGAATTAAATTCTTCTCTGCAGAGATGTGCCCCAAGCTATTCCCCTTCTCCTTAGTAGAAATTATTCATTTGTCCTCAAAATAAGCTGTTGTTTAGACTATACACTAGCCACTACTTACTGTAAATAATGTTCTCTCATTACATGTATTTCTTACTTTCTAGGAAGGAGAACATTGAAGTCTGGTTAGATCAATTTAGACAGAAACTAGTCAATAATCTCTCTCATCTCTTTCCATGTCTCCAACCTATCATTTGGAGCTAATAGTTTCCTCAAAGCATGTATTAAGTTTCCATATATGGAGGGTTTTCTGCTGAGCACCTCAAAAATCAGTTATTATCCCTACCTTTGAGCATACAGACCAAAATGGTCAATTTAGATTCATCTCTTATTCCCATAATCCTTCCTCCTCTCTCTTCCTTCCCAAGCAATGGGATAACCAAGATTTATGCTCCACTGGAGAGCTAAATGAGAAGTAAGAGGACTTTGTTTTGGTTTGGTCTAGTAAAGTATTATATATGCTTGTGTACTTATCAGTAAGGTTCTGGGCCTGTCCAGAGAAGACAGGGAAGCTTTGAGGATAAAACATCACCCAGAGGTACCTTAACCTCACCGTGCTCCAACCTCCCTTCAAATGGATCTACCATTCTTTTTTGTGCGCATGCCTAATGTCCTGAGAATTTTTTTTTATTCTCTTCCAACCCATAATGTAATCTGACTTTGCTGAGTCTTTCCATCTGTCTTTTTAAAAATAGCATAAGTATATTGAAAATATTAGCAAAATAGCTTGATTTAAAAATAAGCCATTAGCGAAATCCATCTGACTCAGTGTTGTTTTGGGTTGTTGTTGCATTTGATTAGATACATCAATCTAGAGAAAGAGAAGGACTACCCGAAGAGCATTCCCCTCAAAATCTTCGCCAAGGACATTGGGAATTGTGCCTATGTAAGTGTTTCTAAGCCAGAAAATTAAATTCCAAGTCCCTGCATAAGGCAGAGCACCATGGATAAAAAGAGAGACAGGCAGGCAGACAGACAGACTGTGTATGTGCTACGGAAGGTAGGCATTTAGAAATACCATTGTGGGAAAATGCGTTTTCCTGAGTATGTGTTATGTCTTTGTATAGAGGAAGAGTAAACCCTAGAGAAAATGAAGCAAGAGAAATCGTATGAACTACAGCGTTTAACATTTACACTTGGAAAGAGTATTGCTTGTCAGATGTCTCTTTCCTCCCTCTGGCATTAAATGTTTCTCTGGATCCTTTCAATAGCAGCTGCAAAGTCTTGTAGTAAAGCCATTTCCACAAGGAGGTATTTCCTATTAGTATTAAGCAATTTTTTCCAACTTGTCACTTCTTAAGTAGGGAGTGGTTTTGGTAAGTTCTTCATTCTTTGAGTTTTTAGAGATTGAATCTGTCAGGTTAATAAATGGATGAGCTGGGAGAGATGACATTTTTAAGGGATCAGCATGTTTCTACCTCACAGTTTTTCTCATATTGGTCAAATAAAAATTAAGTCTATTCAGCCCTAGTTATTACATGTAATTTGATGACTGAAATATGGTACAGGTGCCAAGATGTTATCGATGGTGAACAAAATGGAAACTTAAGAATATTTTTATGATGCTATGGACTGTCCTACTTCACAGCAGCTCTAGATCACACAGAATAGTTTTGTGTGTGGAAAAAATATGTAGTACAAAACAGTTGTGTTTTGGCCAAAAGCAAAAGTTATGCAAATGTTCTGACATGAGTACCAGATGTCACTGCTTGAGGGAAATACTCAAATTTCTATGGTTTGAGACTACAGAGATCTCCTATAGCAAAGTAGCAAAAAAGCAAATACTACCACTGTTTTTCTGCCAGCTTTGATTCAGTTGTGGTAGCAGTTGGTTACATTCAGGATTTTCATGGAAAATCCCTTGAATTTTTTTTGACACTTCTTTTCGGTGTATGAAAAGTGTGTGCTTGAGAAACGACGGATGTCACACTCTCATTTTGGAAGAAAAGACAAGAGATGTGGTCAGGTTGGGTGCTCTGTTTTTATCACCAGTACCCTGGTAAAGTCAACGATGATGTGACACACTCTTTTTTGCTCTCTGAAGTTGCTTCATGGTGAGAGTCTCTTTTCAGGGAGCCCTGCTTTCAGAAAGAGTGGTTCCCCCCAAGTAAGAGTGCATGTATGAGAAGCGTTCTTTATCCTGGGCCTTTAGTTATGTACAATTTGTCAGTGAATTCTACTTACATGGAAAAAATAGCCACATTTTCAGTTTTGTCTGTTTGTTTTATTTGTTTACTAGCTGAAGAGCACTATCTGATGAAATTCATTTGTTTTGTCTACCAGAGAGGCATACAGGGAAAATACACATCGTCTAATTACTGCTTGGAACATATGTGCCTAGTATTAAGAAAAATCATTATCTTAGAAGCCAGGTACATTGAGAGTGATTATTAGTAATACAGGGTAGGTTCTTCACTTTACAAAAGACTTCATGATAGAGTTTCTTTAAATTAAATGAGGGGATTTTCAGACTTAAAAAAAAAAAAAAAGCAAAAGCCTTTCATGAAATTATATCTCAAGTTAAAGCCCAGTATGTAAAACATCTGTGCCTTTCTGGTAGAAGACACACACTGCGTTGGGTGCTCATAGCCCTCCCTGTTGGCTTCTGAGACACTTTTGCATAATCTTTGGAGCTACAAGGAGTACAATTTGAAATTAATTAACAAACAACTTTAAGAGGCAATTTGTCTTGTCAAGTAATTGGCTCATAGAGAAAAATACTGTGATGGAAGGATAAGCGATGAATTATCAGTGGATTTCACTTAGCTTCTTTTTTATATCATTTTGTTTTCATTTATGCTACTTATGTGGACCATTTAAGCCCTATCAGGGACACAACCCTAATTGCTGATTTATCTGCTAATTATAATATGTAAAACCTATATGCATAGTAAATATTTCTTTTTTGATAGCATGGCATTGTGCTATATTTAAACAATGTCTTGGAATTAGTGAACTCTATAGATATCTCAGAATCTTGTAATGCCTTTTCTATTTGTTGTGAACTGTCTTTCTATTTTTAGGTAGTAATTTCTCAGTGTAGTTTAGCACAGAGCCATTATAGATACCCTGTTCAGTGGCAGAGTTGGTTACAGAATTGAACTTTCTAAAATTCCCAATCCTTTTTGCTACACTTATTGGTTTTAAGGCCTCTACAGATTTCAGCAATAAAAATCTCAGTAGCCACAGCACCTTACATATAGAAAGTTCTCAATAAATAGTGGTTTTTAAAAATTTTAAACTTTAAATGTCTTTTGCAAGCAGTTCTTATTCTGATTTTACCTAAACTGACTCTTTACCATGCAAAGAAATAAAAAGCCACGCTGAAAACAGTCCTCAGGAAGAAACAGAAAGTGATCCAGCTTGCTCCCTCTTTTATGACGTGTTGCATTATGAAAATGATGTAGAGAACCAGTCTCACTGGTTTGTTTTTGGGCTGGGAGGGTAGTCCATGTAGTCTCTCTGAATACAATTTATTCTTTGTCTTTCTTGATTAAG
The DNA here is from genome assembly GCF_020826845.1 of Diceros bicornis minor. NCBI lineage: Eukaryota > Metazoa > Chordata > Mammalia > Perissodactyla > Rhinocerotidae > Diceros > Diceros bicornis. Next base: position 25,526,596 of record NC_080746.1, read on the forward strand.
GTCTTATATTTCGTGAGCCACATATGCTTTATTTTAAAAGAAATAGATGTTTTATTAAAAGGTATAATATATAATGGAATGAAAGTAAATTATAATCAAGGTTTTGTGTTCTACTGAAGTCGTGTGCTTTACTCTGTCAACACTTGAAATCAAGGTCTTCTTTTGAATAATCATTTGACAATAATTACTTGTTCACTTGTTTTAAAATTCTTTATTTATAGTTGTATTTCTTATTTCTTTTTTTCTACAGTCTAAGACTATAACAGTAACGAATTCAGATACAGCGAATGAAGTTATCAACATGTCACTACCAATGCTAGGGATAAGTGTAAGTTACTCTGCTAGCTATTCTTAATTAAAAACACACTTGGATACTTTAGACTTACATAAATATTCTTCCTTATGTCATAAGACAGCTGATTACTAGAAACACCAAAGACATATTTTGTCCCCCAAAATAGAAAATAAGGACAGTAAAGCCTTAATATTAGCTTAATATTGGGTGCTAGTCTTCTATTCCCATTTTAAGACCTGTGTAAACTGAAGCATAATAAGATTAGACAATAATTTTAGAGTGATAATATGTATTTTTATTGTAGATGCTATATATGTAGCAGGATTTTTTGGTGTAAGATTCTTAAGCAAGTTTCAGCTTCCTTCCCCTCTGCCCACTTGTCACTATATGACTGTTCTTTCTCTGTCTCCTCTCCTGGTCCTTCTCCCTTACCTGATTATTCTCTTATTATCTCAAGATTCAGTCAGTCTTAGGATGATGAATTCTGAAGGATTTGCTCCATAGTAGAATGTTTACATAAAGAACACATAGCTAGAAACCATATTCACTGGCTGCAGGTCCAGAGGATGAGACGGCTGATACCTCTAATGAACTAGTAAATTAGAAAACAAGCTTTGAATTAGATCATGGATTTAAAACACTTTAGTGTGTACACTACATCTTCCCTGTTTTGCTTTTAGCTTCTGCTTTTTTCTGTTTTATGGGGCAAAGGTGAGTTTTTGAAATTTTATTAATGGAGAAGATCGGAATGTTTGAGGATGAGGTAAGGGAAAGAGAATTGAAAAGTTCTCCTCATCTCCACCCTACCGGTCTATAAACACCACACAGTGGTACTTGTATTAAAGGGAGTGACTTTCAGAAGGATGGAAACCAATGGAAGCACTTGAACAACACCATTTGTTGAGTGAGATTCTCTGTAAATATGAAAACACAATGTTACTGTGATGTGACATGACATATATTTAAGATATGCCATAGTATTTAGATTTGCTTGTACACAGTGCTATCACAAGCCCTTAAGAACTGAGGGCAACCGAAATTTAGGATAAGAAATCTGATTTCTTTTACTTAAATTTAATAATATATTTAAGATGTAATTAAATGTATATGTGCTGGGTCAAGCGGGCACCTCTGCACTGATTTCTAAGCTTATATAATTATATCTTGAAAGAGAGTGAATAGTTAAGGGAAAGGAAGGGAGATTAGTTAATGACATTACTTATTTTCTTATTTATGCTTTTCCTTTGAATAAAGTGATCAATCTCCTCAGCCCAAAAATATTTTTATTCAATGTAATTAGGAACTGAAGCTACTTGGTTCTACTTTTCTAAGGGATTTTACAGTGTTTTCAGACACCACAAAAAAAGAAAGGATTTTTATTAGATTTCTCTTCCTATTTGCAATAAAAATTTTTTGACTAGGGGATGGGGAAGGAAATGACAGCTAGAGTAGGGGAGGGGGTAGAGAGGGGTATTCTCCATATCCAGGACCTCTGTTATAAGGTCAGGGCCATGATTTTTAATCAGAAGATAAAGGCAAGAATATTAAATGTAGGCACTCTGTTCTAGCTTCATTTAAAACCTTTTTGCTTTATCGTCTCCTAGAGGATACAGCAAAGTCTGTGTAATTTAGTATTATTTCTTTCAAGTGGGATTTTTAGTATTGCTGGGTTACAATTCTACTAGTGAACAATTTCATTGTTTTCTATGACTGGGCCTATTCTCTAGACAGAATTCTTGTCCTTTCTGTCCCCAGGACTGGACTTGCCCAAAATAAAGTCAGTGTAGACTATGCCAGCTACCTAGCTCCTCAAAGCCTCTTGGTCATTCTCCCTCTTCTCAGAAGCAGCAGAGCTAATAATCAGCCTTTGAGATTTTACTTTTTCATCACAGACACTGCAGTGTTGTGGCTTTCTGGATGACAAGGTTGGCTTTGCAGAGGCCTGTTGGAGATTAAGTCCAGTATTCTCTGAGAAATCCAGAGACATAGCAGAAGGCAGGACTCTAAAGAAGAGATTAGCCTTTTAGAAAACCAGGAAGTTTCTCTTTCCTTTGTAAAAGGGCATATATGTGATTTCACATTTTGTGGGCTATCCATATAGTGCGAGCCTGATTCCATTGCAGTTCATGTCATCACCAGGAAAAGAGGGTAGGATTCCTGAGTCCTTTGTTGGGGATTAGAGAGGGAGAGATGGGTTATGGGACTCAGGTCTGCCATCTTCAAGAACCGTATCCACCCCCCTGAACCTCAATAGCCTTTATATTGTCCCTATTTTTATTTTTTTGCAAAACATAAAAATGCCAAAAAATGTATCCTCATTCAATTACCAAACATGAAAGAATTATTGTTAATTCTTTTGTCTCCAAGGGCTCTGAGAGAGATTACCAATTATGGGTCAATTCTGGCAAAGAGGAGGCACCATACCCACTTATTGGTAAGTTTCTGCAAAAATCTGATAGGGTTGATTATGTTTTAATTATAATTCTAAATGTCTCAGAGAATTGGTCATATGGTCCTAAATTTAAATACTGTTAAATATTAAATCTCATGTAATATTCATTTATTTATTTGATAAATATCTGTCAAGCATTTCCTATGTGCTAGACAAATAATATCTCTTCACTCAAGCAGCTAATGGTATAGTTGGGAAAAGAAATGGAAATTTTCCTGTTTTTTCACTTGATAAACAGAGCTATCTTGCTAAACAGTTTTTTAATTTTTTTCTGAAAGATAGAAATATGCACTGGTATTCCTTTTCCCCTATGTATTTGTTTTTCATATTCGGTTCTTGAATTTTCTGTTCCCTTTCCTACCTACTATGTTGCCTCTGTGGAAGACTATCTGTAATCCAATCATGCCCCTTAATCCATCAGTGAGTATTTAATACCAGCCCTGCACCCAGACCTTTCCTAGGCATCATAAAGAACATGAAATTAACCCATTTAGATTCCTAAAAATTTTCACTGACTTATCAACTAGCTATGACCTCACTAACTAACTACTTTGCTATTTCTGTAGCCAAATTTTTCAGCATTTGTTTTGAGGAATTATTGGTAAATAGGTTATATCTCACCTTATTTAAATCTTTTGGCTAAAAAATATTCCTTGATCAGTAAGGTCATTCAGTGTGGTTAACAGAAATAGAGCAGTTAAAATAAGGCACAGTAACTGTAGCAGATCTTGAGATAATGACAGTAATGAGGATGAGGATGATTATTTCTGTTAATAATTTTTAAATGCTTACTATCTGCAAGACATTGTACAAAGCATATCATGTCCATTATCTCATGTAATCCTTTCATTTACCTGTGAGATCACTACTTTGTAATTCAGGGTGTTTCAAGTGAATGGAATAATCTAAAGCCAAACTTTCTATGAGATGTATATTCTCAGACTTAAAGCAAGCCATCATGCACATAGCTGAGGACAAAATTCACTGCATTTCCAGTTTCTTTTTTAATGTTGTCATTTTTGCAAAAGTACATGAGTAACAATTAAGTTTGTGATTAAAAATCAAATAAATACTGGGCCGGCCCAATGGCGTAGTGGTTAAGTTAGTGCACTCCACCCCGGTGGCCTGGGGTTTGTAGGTTCGGATCCTGGGCACAGACCCTGCACCACTTATCAAGCCATGCCGTGGCAGGCATCCCACGTATAAAGTAGAGGAAGATGGGCACAGACGTTAGCCCCGGGCTAATCTTCCTCAGCAAAAAGAGGAGGATTGCCGACAGATGTTAGCTCAGGGCTAATCTTCCCCACCAAAAAAAAAAAAAATCAAATAAATATTTAAAAATTGTTTTAACGAAATATATTAATTTAATTAAAACTATATAGATAGTAACTTTCAGGCTTAAAACAGCTTCAAGCTTCATTGCTAACTCTCGCTAAAAAACCATGAGACGTGGGGACATGATTGTTATTTAGCAGCAATTCTCCATCATGTATTTTAATGTGCCTTACAAACTTTAGTTGTAGATCAGCTGCTGGCTATTTTGATAAATTGATTTTGTTTTATTGCTGTTATAGGAGTCTTTTTTTTTTTTTGGCCTTAATCCCTGGAAGCAGCTGTAGTACTTGATATTAATGGAACATTGACATTGTATGCCTATGCCAGTTGGAAAGGAAAAGGAAGAGTTCACTGAGTTACATTCAGTGATAAATCAACAATAGAAGAGAACTTACTCTCTGTACTTAAAAAAAGCTAAATGTACAGCACAATGGTACTTGAGGATTAAATTAAGAAGATGCAATTACTTAGAGCACTAAAGAGCAAAAAATTGTGTTGCAGTCAGATATCCAGGGTTTAGTTTTTCTAGTTTGCAAATTCCCTTTTGAATCTTGTCTCTGATTATTGCCTATAAATGCTAACCTCAGAGGGCAGCAGTGGGAGGGAAGCATAAATCAAACAAACCAGTCCTGATGCTCTTAAGTAACTCTAAGTATATAACTAATAAAAAGTAATGAAATGTCTTTTCCAAACAGACCTCTTGTGTTAAATAATAGTAATAATAGTGATGCTTGAAATATATGGTTCTTTACCCTTATTATTTAAATAATATTAACCACTAAGGTTTACTTATTTGATCCTTATAATACCGTGTGATAGGTAGGGTAAATATTTTAAATCATGGATTTAAGGCTGAGAGAGGTCAAGGATTTGCTGAAGCTTTACAGATATAGTGTCAAGGGAGGAACTAGAATACCTTTAAATATTCTTATATGTGAACATAGGAAAAGTCAACATTATGCAACTCACAAACTAACCTGTGCATTCCAAAAAAGATATTCTTTAAAGATTTTTTTTCTCTTTGCGTCCCCCCCGACAACCCCCCACTTAAAACTCCTTTGGTAGGGCCACCTGCATTACGCAGCCGTCTTCAACTGTAAGAGTGTGCATGGTGATCGCTCAGTCAACAAAAGGATTCTTGATAGCAGAAGTCCCAGGAGCAAATTGTGGTACATTCCAGTGTGTGGCACACATGCTCACAGGACCAGTCAGCCTAAAGTCTACATTTAGATTTTTCTCTGTGTAGGCCATGAATATCCCTATGGAATTAAAATGAGCCATCTTCGAGACACTGCGCTCCTGACGCAGGGATCAAAGGACTCCACCACCCCTTCCAGCCTCCAAGAGCCCTTCCTCATGGAACAGCTGCCCCGAGAGATGCAGTGCCAATTCATCCTAAAGCCTAGCCGCCTAGCTGCGGTCCACCAACTGAGTGGTGAGTTGCTTCTCCTCCTTTATAGAGCCTTTTTTTAGCAAAAGTTCTCATTCCTGAAAACAAAGTTAGTACAAAGGCAAAGACTCAAACTTCCAGCCAGATGAGGTATTTTTTTTTCTTTTGAACTTGCTAAGTGTTTTGAAAGGAGAGATGGAGTTTTAGAAGATTGTTTTATAAATCAGCCATAGGCATGACTGACTATAATCAGCAGCTAGTAGCAGTAGTCTCTTCCTTCTTTCTTCACTATTCTTTCCCCTTTAACCTTATGCCCACTGCAGAGTCAAAGGCAGCAGGCAATGCTGCAGGTGCTTCAGTGCCTTCTTTGTACTATAATACACTGCACTGTCTGTTCCCCCTGAATGGTCACATTATAAAAAGGAGGTTGTCAGTGATGGGTGTCAGGAGACTGTGATGCCCTCCCTGGATTCTGGTACTGATAAGTATGTGAAGGCAAAATGATTTCTACAGAAATCTCTCTTTAGTCTGTTAATCTGTCTGAATTCCCTCTGAACATAGCCATCTCTACCCACCCCATAATAAAGACTCTAGAATGATACAAGTGATATTTAACGCAGGAAGACCATCATTTACCTTAACCCAAGTTTGAGCTATAAGCCCTCAGTCGGAAAGTAAGCTTATGTAAGAAATAGTAGAAAAGGGATACCAAAAGTGTAAGTGGGATAGTAGAAAATTGATGCTGAATTTCTGTAGCTGCCTTTGTCAATTTGAACCAACTGGGAGACCCAATGAACAGTGGCAACTGTTTTATATGCATCCCACACACATGCACATCCAACCCTGTCACTTTCTGTTGATGTCCTAGCCCAAACTTTATACTTTATTGACATCATCAGTCAGGGACTACCTCTTGCCAACACCAGCTGTAAAAACTTACCTTACATTGGCACCAGCCTTCTTCTCGCCTATAATAGTAAATTGAGTTTTGGGACTCTAAGGCTATTTACTCACATCTTTGGGCCATTTTAAGGGGTATTATAGAGATGTCAAAGTTTTCCATCCACTAAAATGTGAGCTCCATGAAGGCAGAGATTTTGGTCTATTTGTTCACTGCTATATACCAGCACCTGGAACAGTGCCAGGCATATATAACTAATTACCCAGTAAATATTTTTGAATGAACGAATTTATTAATAAGCCTGTTGTAGCTTCTCATTAAAGATACAAAGGGAATGTTGCCTTTATAACTAAGCTGAGAAGAACAATATTTTACTCTTCTACCTTTATATCTGTGTTTTTTGAAACTATTTCTCTGGGTTCCCTGTCAATTTTATTTTAATTAATTTGACCAATTATCAGGGGTCAGGATTCCTAAGGATTTTATCAAATTTTGCCAGTGACTTGCTTAATTAAATTGTAGGCATCTGCTTATTAATCCTCTGTTTCTCCCTATTGGCAGTTAGGATAATAGTGATTGCAGCTGTAGATGGTTCTTAGTGAATGGGATCAGGGCTGGAATAACTGTAGACCAATGGGGCTACCCTAGCTGGGCATCAGAATCACCTGTGCAACTAAAAAAATTACAGGTCAACTAAAAAAAAGCTGTATTTTTTTAATACAGAAGATTTTGATGATCAACTGCTTTGAAAACCACTGATTTAGATCTGGGATCAGCAAACTTTTTCTGTAAAGGGCCAGATAGTAAAATTTGCAGGCTAACACACAAAATCAAGGATATTATGTAGCTACTTTTATAACAAAAGAGAAAACAAATTTCCACAAATTTTTTTATTGATGATATTCAATATATAATAATAATTGAGTACAATTTTATGTAATACAGGTCTACTAATTAGAAGAATTCTTTTGGGGATAACATTTCACTTAATTGGGGTTCAAAGTTAGTGTTCCAGTCATCAAAATTGATTGCAAAATGTTCTGATCTGTATGAGACTTTATATACTTTATCTTTGAAAACATCTTTTCACACAGATAGATATTGCCAAATACTGATATCATTCTACAAGCATATAATTTTAGTTGAGTATATTCTTCTCTTTGAAAGCATTTGTAGAATTTTGTTAGATTCCTCTTTTGATATTTTCCTTTTAGCATGTCATTTATTACAGATTAATCATTTCCAATTGAAGGTTAGCTGGAAGCTCCTCATTGCACAGTTAAATGGATTTTGAGATATGGAAACTTCCTTTGCACTTGCATTGTGGTCGATAAAATGCTGCTGGAAGTGTAGTCTGAGCTTGGAAAATATATCTGCTGTGACTTTGTATAGGAATGGAAATCTTGCTTCTCGTAGCTTTTGACAGACGAGAAGTGTATGAAGCAGCTTGACATCACTAGTGGTTAAATGTCAGTTGTTTTCAAAATGCAACTGTCAGAAGTTTTGTGTATAAGCACTATCATTCCTTGTCATTTAGGTTAAATGCATTAAGGAACATCATCAAAGGGGCCGGCCTGGTGGCCTAGTGGTTAAGTTCAGCACACTCTGCTTAGGCAGTCTGGGTTCGTGGGTTGGGATCCTGGGCGTGGACTTACACCACTCGTCAGCCGTGCTGTGGTGGCAAGCCGTGTATAAAATAGAGGAAGCTTGGGGCCGACCTGGTGGCGTAGTGGTTAAGTTCACACGCTCTGCTTTGGCAGCCTGGGGTTTGCAGGCTCAGATCCCAAGTGTGGACCTACACACCACTCATCAAGCCCTGCTGTGGTGGCGTCCCATTTACAAAACAGACGAAGATGGCCACAGATGTTAGCTCAGGGCCAGTCTTCCTCAGCAAAAAGAGGAAGATTGGCAATGGATGTTAGCTTGTAGCCAATCTCCCTCACCAAAAAAAAAAGCTTTGAAAACAAAATAGAGATGGGCTAACCCAGTGGTGTAGTGATTAAGTTCACACACTCTGCTTCCGCAGCCCAGGGATCACAGGTTCGGATCCCGGGCACGGACCTATGCACTGCTTATTAAGCCATGCTGTGGCGGCGACCCATATAAAGTAGAGGAAGATGGGCACAGATGTTAGCCCAGGGCCAGTCTTCCTCAGCAAAAAGAGGAGAATTGGCAGTGGATGTTACCTCAGGGCTAATCTTCCTCAGCAAAAAAGAAAAAAGAGAGAAAGAAACATCAACAAATCTGCAGCAAAACTTAATATCCAAAGCCATTAAGTATTCAATAATAGTGGTTGAGGGCAATTCTTCTCATTCATAAAAATTTCAATCTCAGTCCTAAGCTCAAATATCACTATAAACTTAACCATTTCTGAGCCTTTGAACTATGTGATAGCACAAGTCAGGCTATTTGGCTTATATTTCTGACAAAAAGTCATAGAACTGACAGTGGTTAAGTCCATGAGACTGAATAAAGTTCGCTGTTGACACTACTGATCCAGTAACACCAGATAGATTCAAATATTCTCCACACAGTACCACTGTGAATAATACCATAGGCGTTAAACACTACATTTTCGCAAGCTTTGTAAATTCATCAAATTATACCTTTTTCTGCTCCACACACTTTTACCATGATCAGATATATCATTTTTTAGCAGATTCCACTTCAGGTTGTACAAAATTATTGCTTTCTTGACTTCTTTGAAAAGATTCTCACCTGTAGTTGTTCCACGCAGACTGTTCAAGGCTAATTCCTCAGTCACTTCAAACAACGCATTGACTTCCCAAATAAACAATTGAGCAGTATTGGTAACTTCTGTCGACTAATCAAGAACCAAGGAAGTCACTCAAAATCATTTGTCCTGTTTTTTAGCTTACAATTGATATTATTTCTAATGTCCTCAGCTATTCAAAGCAGCTGTTCTCACCAAAAGGCTAATCGTCTTAAATCTAGTTTCTCTGTACGCATTTCTTTGTCTACTGCAGGCACACGGATCTAATCAACTCACCATTGGTAAATGGCTTTCCTTGAGTGGCCAACAAATGAGCCACTCAGAAACTTATTTTGATGCAACCTCACTTTCATTTTTTATTTTTGTGAAGAAATTCTCCAGTGCTGAGATATTTCATTTTACATATTCTAAAACTGTCTGTTCATTGCTTTCCTATGAGTTGGGAATATTGTAATGAGCACTCAGTCTGGTAATATCAACATATATTGTATTCTTTTACCACAGCTGTTGTGTCATTGCACAGTTAGGACACAACTTTGCCATTGAATTGAATAATAAAGTCATCCACACTTCACTGTATTAAAAGCCCAACATTAGAAGTCCACTTTTTTCTTCTTTTCTTGTTTAGACTTGATGAGTAATAAAAAGATAAAATGTTGTAGTATCATGATACATGTGGCCCTCGAAACACTATGGAGATATAAGTGTGTCACTGAGCAGCAGTGCAAAGCAATGACAGCACCACCTATGGTCTCTGTCACAACTGCTCAGCTCTGCCATTGAGTGTGAAGCGAAAGAAACCATGGATGATACATAAACAAATGAGTGTGGCTGTGTTCCAATAAAACTATTATGGACAGTAAAATCTGAATTTCATATAATTTTTATGTGTAACTAAATATTATTCTACTTTTGATTTTTTCCAACCTTTTAAAAATGTGAAAACCTTTCTTAGCTCACAGGTTATCCAAAGAAAGGTAGCAGGCTAGATTTGGCCTATAGAGCATAGTTTGCTGTGCTCTGATATAGATGATTGAAATGCACATTTAATCAAAAACATTCCACCTAAACCCCCAGTCTTCCACCAAACTTTATACCAGAGCTTCACACAAGTAACAGGACTATCTCATTTGACTTATCTCCAATCCTTTTCCTTTTACATCTTCGTAGTGTTTTAATTAGAGGTGGAAAAGCCAGAAGATATCTAGAAAGACTGAAGAATTGTAAAAAGTATAGAAATTCTAAAAATAGAGTTATTGGCCCCTGGATGATGACACTATTCATAATGTTAACAAGTAATCGCTACATAGAATTTAACAGTTTATGAAATTCTTGCTTTTAAGCTTCAAAACAACCATGTAAGGTAACATTATTATCTCATTTTTCAGATGAGCAGACTGAGACTGTATCCAAGATCACAAAGCATGTAACAGTAGAGCTGAAACCTAAACCTAGGTCTTCTGTCCCTAAATCCCTGCTCTTGTCACTAGACCTCACTGCCATGATATGTGGACATGTTAGCACTAACTCACTTCATGAAGCAGAGACCATTTTACATAGTTACCCTTTTACTGTCAACATCCCCGCTGCTAGTCTTACTCCTCTTGGTTTTTTTTAATTTGACGGCAACATGCCACCATGGAAGATTGTTTTCAGTACTCCCATAGCCTCACTGTGATATACAAAATATGACCATATGACTGAGTATCAAAATTCAATGTGCTTGTAAAAGCCACTCTTGCGTCACCGTCTTTCCCACCCTCTTTGTCTCACCTCATCCCTAACGTGAGTAAAAATAAAAAAGGAAACCTCTTAGAAGGAAATGAGTTTAGGAACAAGACTTTTCACTCTCTTGCCCTACCCTTGTTCATATACATACCACCTATTAACCTGACTTCTAATAGGGCAAAATGAGCTAAATCTTCTTTTTCAGAACTTATTATAAACATATAGAACTTTGACTTGTTTACCAAGTGCCATTTGTCATACTCAGAGTCCATCACACTCTGCTTGTGGACTTCTTTATTTAAAATCCACAGAACTCATAAATACTTAAATTGCTTAGTCCTACGAAGTGGCTATTTTGTATGGTCTCTTATGTGGAAAATCGTATCTTGTTTCTGAGGCTAACAAGGGGATAAAAGAGGAAGATAATTTCTGATAGAGTATTGGCTGAGAACAATTAATATTATATTTTTAAACCATCTGAATAAAATAAACCACACTGGAATAAAGATAAAACTCCATATCTCTATTTCTGAGGGAGGCTTTCTCTAGTCAGCTTAAGGAAAATATCTCAGTTAACTGAAAAAACCTTAGGTGAACATAGTCATCCCCAATCTGTTTTTCAAATTCCTGCCTTAGTGTGGGGAAGATCCCCTACTAAATAATCTTACACTGAAAACAGAGTAGCAATAGATCTCTCGGAAGGCCACCCCTGAGACCAAGATCACTAACTCAGCCTTGGGGTCATGACCCGTCTCCATTGAGACAGCTCTAGTGTTATTGGGGGTTCAGGACATAGCTGTTAAAGATCTGACCTCAAGTCCCAACTCAAATGTCACTTCTAGGAAGTCTTTGTTCCTTCAGGCAGGTAGTGCCCTCTTCTCTGCATCTCCAGAGCACTTTATAAATATCTCTAGTGTAACATAAAAATTACATATGATGATTTGTTGCATGTCTCACTAGACTATGAGCTTCTTAAGGCCTGGGAACACATAGCAGGGCTTAGTCCACTGCGTAGAACAGAGCAAAAGTTAAATGAAAGACTGAGTGACTTAGTCACACCTAGTAAGTATGGAAAACTTGAGTGGAGCACAAGAGTTCTGGGGTTGAAGTAGGATCTTTCTGGGAATGCTCTGATGTAGCTCTTAGGGTTCTAGCCTGAACTGAACTCTCAGTCCGCGCCCACAGCAGGCTCACTTTCCACGTCTGCTTCAGACCCAGGGCTAAACTGGAACTGGACTGAACGTTTTATGGTAGATGGTAAAATATGGAACACAACTTTTCTTCTACCTGTTTGCCCTTTCATTCCAGTATTCTCCCAGGTGTATTTTCCACTCTGGGGGGAAAAAACGGTATTCTTAATCTGGGGAGTTATATGGCCAGAATAGAATTTGTAATCAAGGTTTTTTTGTTGTTATGATTACTGTTCTATAAGCACAAACTTTTAAGAAGTGTAATTTTTAATATTCAGTTCCCTAATTTAAATGTGAAGAAACACTGGCTTGAATCTTGCCAGAATTGTTTAGGAAAGGTAGGTTTACATGAATTTAGTTTGCTCTGCATTTACATCACCTTTATATTTTTTACAACACTAGCATGTTTCTTCAGCAGACTTTGACATTTAGAACATAAGAGCTATGCATTAAAAGCTCTGCAAGAAAGTAAAATTTAATGAAATTTTTTTTCTCTCAGTCCTAGAGGGAACATGAACTCTAAACTTGAATGTTGTACATAACGAAAAGCATGGCTTCAGCTGAAAGTATTTATGATAAAGTACAGGACTCAAGTTCTACTTTATCTTCTGTCTACACTCGTAGGATAGCTACATATATAACTTTGTGAGAGAGCGTTCTTCCTACGAAGTGTGTGAAAGCTAAAAATTCAAATAAATCTGATAATTTTAGAAATAATGAAACCAGGTTAAATGTGAGGAAACTAGACAGAGTACAACTACTCACATATATATAACCACACATAGTAAACAAACATTTGCACACATTGACCTTGTGAGGTATACAGGAACCCCCTCCTGGATATAAGAATGGGTTTAGTTTCCTTTGCTGTTGTTTTTTGGGGGGTTTTGTGTGTGTGTTAGGAAGATTAACCCCGAGCTAACATCCAGTGCCAATCCTCCTCTTTTTGCTGACGAAGATTTGCCCTGGGCTAACATCCGTGCCCATCGTCCTCAACTTTATATGGGACGCCGCCACAGCATGGCTTGACAAGCGGTGTGTTGGTGCGTGCCCGGGATCCAAACCTGCAAACCCCGGGCTGCTGAAGCGGAGCGCGTGCACTTAACTGCTGTGCCACTGGGCCGGCCCCTCTTTTTTCTTTTTTTTTGTCCAGATTTTATAGTTGTTATTTGTGTGTACGTGTTGGTGTGGGGGGAGAGGTCCAAAAGGAGCTACTCAGCCACTCTTAGAAGTAAAACCCTAAACAGCTGTCTTTTTAAGTAGCAAATCCATCAAATTTCATGTTAAAATAAGACACAGATGATATCAAAAATGTTTTAGCACTATGAGATCATAAAATCATGATTCATTGTTGACTGTTCTTCTTCCTATTTTGTTCATGCTCTTTTTCTACCTAAGGCTCTCCTCAGTTCAATTATTGTTCAAGAATGATTTATTGAGTACTTACTAGGTGCAAGGCACAATGCTAGATGCTCTACCTGTTGAAATGTTGTTCATTCAAAATCCAAATCAAATGCACACACCTCCAGAACCTCTCCTTCCCTCATACTGGGTGGATGTGCTTTCTATTTCTTTTAAATGCCTTGAGCACTTTATTACTCCCTTATGTCAGGTTATTTATTAGTATACTTGCTTTTCTCCCCATCACCACTGGTCTTGTTCCCCATTAGATTTATAAACTTCCCCATGGCAAGGGCAGGTCTCACTTGTGTTTGCATCCATCCATGCTGCCTTAAACATGCTTTTACAGTCAGAAACTGAAAAGATACATAAAAATCTTTGCAGTTGGAAAGAAGTGGAAAAATGTAGAACATTAGCTTCCTGTCTGTTCTCAGTAGTAGAGTGGGGCATCAGGTAATAAAGCATTCTTTGTTTCTAGAGAACATCTTAATAGAGACAACCTCTCCTCCTCCTCCTTCTCTTCTTCCTCTTCTTCTTCCTTCTTCCCCTTCCTCTCTCCCTCTCCCTCCCCCTTCTCCTCCTCCTTCTTCCTTTCTTTTTCTCTATGTAACTGTGGTCTAATTTAATCTTCAGCTGTTTTGTAGGCCTAGTCTCATCTTTAAAATGGGATAATACATGTGTTGGTATGAAACACTTTTTGCTTTAAGTTGTTGCAGTTCAGTAAGGGAGGCTTTCCTCACCTTTGCAAATTTAGTGCCAAAACTCAAGTAAACAGATGAGTGATGTCCCAGAAATAGATGGGAGAATAACCTTATCAGTAGCAAAGGACATCCATAAGCATTTTTCTCTTTGAGCCATAGTCTGAACATATTACAAAATGGAAACTGTAGAAATAAGGTTACGTGAATTAAACTTGTTTCTAATAATCTCACTTTTTCCTTAGATTCAGGTCAGAAGACATTTAAAAGGAGAAGATCTATCATAAACTGGGCCTTTTGGCGGGGTTCTAGCATTCACTTGGATAACTTGCCTATGTCACCGACATCTCCTATGCCAGGACAGCTCTTTGGAGTTTCCCTGCCACATATTTGTGAGAACGACAACCTGCCCAAACCTGTCTTGGTGAGTCTCATTTTGGCCTATAATACTAACAGGAAAGGAGATTTGGGAAAGCAGAGCTCTGTGAGGTAAATATATCCCCAAATGGAAAAATTATAGATACCCATGTCTTTGGCTGAGAATCTTTATTATTATTACTTCAAAGAATAAATCTGATTAAGCTATTGCAGAATCACCAGGAAGACATAATAGAAAGAAATTATCTAGTCTGCTAGTTTCAAGAAAGAGCCACAGAAGCTTGCTCAGTAGACGGAGAAGGCACATTAGAATCCACGTTATCCCTCACATTTTTCTCACATTCTTTCTTGCACTCTACATTGTTCTGAAAGTCTCTTTTAGTCACTGTAGCAGCAGAGACTCCTCAATCTTATGCTTTTTAAAAATCTTACATGTGTTCAATTTGTATTTCAAGTGTTTAAGCATAAATATACATCCTTTTGCCTTTAGTTATCTTTCATATATAGTGTGGGACAGATGAAAGCCACTGAGTTTGTATTGTCTCCAGTTGATATACGAAATGATCACTGTTAAGCAACATATATTGAGTATCGAATGTCCTGCAAGCACTATATTAGACGTATGGCATTTTATGCTATATTGTGCATCTGTAAGTGCCAGACACTAGTCTAGCCACTTTATTGCTTATCTTTCACAACAGATTTAAGGGGTAGTTACTATCATCATCATCATCCCTACTTTACAAATTAAAAAAAAAGGCTCAAGTTTACCGAAGGTCATACAGTAAATATGTGCCACGATTCAGTTTCAAATCCCATGAGTTTCTTGTTTCCAACACCCATTTTCTTCCTGCACGGCAAGCAGAGGACATACAGCTAGAAAGAAAGCAAAATGAAAGATCAGTCAGAATGGAATGGAATGGAGAAAGCTTCCTGGAGGAGACGATTTTTGAGCCTGATTTTAAAAGAAGGAAATAAATACAGAAAGTGGAATGAAGTATGAAGAAGTATGAAGGCGCATAAAAAGAAAGACGAGCAAGTGGAGAATGCGTTTAGCAAGGATATTTCCATATTTGGGGAAAAGAGTCCGTATTAGAGAAGATGGGAAAAGAATAGCGAGGTAGAAGAGAGACGAGTTAACAGGGACCATGAAGCAGTCAGAGAAATTTGATTTTAAATTGGCTATTGGTTCATTGAACGAAAGACAATCTCATTAAAGCAAGTGTTTAAAGTAAAATGTTTTAGATGTTGAATATAGCAAGAATAAATAGGAGAAAAGCGATTTAAAAATACCAAAACACGAACTGACTTCAGTCCTTCTGGCAGTCCATCCAGCCCCAGCCCCTCAGTGCTTTTCCCCGGGATACCCCAGCCTCTGGCAGCCCGAGAGGGCAAGTGTGTGTCCCCTTGCTTCCATGGTTGAAGTGCCATTTTGGTTTTTTCCTTTGCTTCCCCATAGGATATACTTTTCTTTCTCAATCAGAAAGGACCCCTCACAAAAGGCATCTTCAGACAATCAGCCAATGTGAAATCCTGCAGAGAGCTGAAAGAGAAACTTAATTCTGGAGTTGAAGTACACCTAGACTGTGAATCTATTTTTGTGATAGCGTCTGTCTTAAAGGTAAGGAAAGTTCTCCCTTCATCCACCCTATGGTGTAGCTCTGGAGAAAGACAACTAGTTTCTCTCACTATAATATTGTAGCCATCTGCAAAGTACCATAATAGATTTAGAATCTAAAAAGTGTTAATAAAAAAAAAAGTCAACATTGGCCTTTAAAAGCCACTGCCAATGTTATGGCATGTCAGGTTTGCTTTTTTAAATTTTTTCATCCCATACCACTCTGCTCATCTTCATTTCTGCCACCTCATGCAAATAAATAAAAATTAAAAATAATCAAAACACACAGCATGTTTACCAAAACAAACATCCTGATTATGATGTCTTCCTCACAATCTCACCACCTTCCTAATAAAGACAAAATTTTCAAAAGTAGACTTTTATTAAACTTTGAAATAGAAATTTACCAGAATAAACAAACATTAGCCTAACAACTGAAACAAAAAATTGCTCTCCGAAACTACTGAAAATTCCATTCATTTATATAGTCATCGTGCCTTCCCCTGACCCCTAGTGCCTTTTTAAAGTAAAAATGAAGTAGGAATGACTCCAGATCTGGGCCTTCTTAGATAAAACCCTTACCCTTCACTGCAGGGTTACTTAAGTCACATCCATAGTTGAGTTAGAGATCTTCTAAAATGTTTTCCTCTCCAAATTCTTGAAAATGCCTTCCAGTTTTCAAAGACCAAGAGTCAAAACCAGCTTTCTAGCAGAGCTTTTGACCACAGCAGTAGCTTCTGCAGGCCAGCCTTAGGCTCCAATCTCCCAGCAGGGTTTGAATTTACCAGAGCCAAGGTTAGAGATGAGGCCCCAGCCTGTATCCCAGGGCCTGGAGCATAAAAACCAAATTAAGGAAAACGTGGTGAAGAAGACTCTTGCATAGCCCTACTCCTGCGGGGTGGTCAACTGCTTACAGAATGTTACTTCATGGCTTGATGAACAATCAAAGGTTTCTTGGTAAATGGGCCATGTCTGCTCTTAAACAACCCCTGCTGTAGACTTTTGCAATGAAGTACCACTCAAAAGCAGTAGAGAGCTGAAGGTAGGGTCGTCTAATCTATTTTGCACAGAGTCTGTGATTACCCCTCAGTCCTGGATACAATAAAGATATGTATGGTGTGCTTAGCCAGTTATATATGGCAGGGATATATATATGCACAATGAATTTTTCTTTTTTCATCGTATAATTAGGCTTTCTCCCATCTCTTAATTTAAGAAGTTAAAGCCTATGTTTTAGATAATTTTCCTTACTATCCTATTCTTCACAGCACCACACTTCTTAAAATTTTGTGTTAAATTGTTGAGGCTACTACAAAGAAATATGACTCTAGAAGAATTAAATTGTATTTCAGATTGTAGAAATAGCACTTGTACAAAAATAAGCAAAAGACAAAAAATGATTGAAAAGTTTGGTTAAATGGGTTCCAAGTAATTGAAGTTTTATAATCATATAACTGTGTTTTGCTCTCATTTCTTCCAAGTGGTTGCAGGAAAGGAGATACTTTATGCCAAAAGTTTTTGAGCTTTTGTTTTGTTTTGTTTCTTGTTTTTGAGACTGTTTGGAAGTAGTACTTAAGTTTTCCTTTAATTTTTTACTTATGCTGGTTTTGCTTAAATATAAGCTTAACTCTTCAGATTATTCGAAGAAAATTTCTCAAGATACTATCACTTTGATCCATCAGACCTTTGAGGAAAAGTTCACTTTTAATCCTGCAGGAATCTCATCTCAAATTAATGTGGGAGTTCTGCTGATGACCTGGGCTCTAGTTTTGGAGGGGAGGAGACTCTCAGTTGAGTGCTGTGAGTTGGGATTGTAATTCAGAACCAGCTCTCACATCCTTTCTCAGCTGTGATGGTGGTTGTATTTCGTAACTTGTTATTCCAGCTGTGGAGAGTTCATTGAGATGTTACGAGTTATTATCTTTCAAGTGTAGGTTTAAGATTTAATGATGTTTTTCTTCAAGACAGATCTTAAGTATGTTTTCCACTGAGATTTAAAAAGAGAGCTATTGTCACTGCCCCACTTTGAAATAACAAACTTTTCCTCTTCTAAATCTGACTTTTAAAGTAGGTACAGCACCTAAAATTAGTTTGAAATTATGAAAATTCAATAGCTTTACCCAAAAAGAGGTAACTTTTGTGATGACACATCTGAATCACAAGTATCCAGGTACATTTCTACTGGAAGATATAATAGAACAGAGAAAGACTTTGAATCAATTATCTTCCTACTTGTTAACCACTCTAAAAATAATTGTATAATAATAGGTGACATGACTCCAGAAAGGTCTTTAAAATTATGTTAGAATCTCAATTATAGTTGGTTGGCCTTCCTTTGTCTCTCATTAGCGTTTGACCATATGACAAATAGCAACAGTTCAGTAATGACCTCTGCTATGTCTGGGACTGTGCTTAGACTGAGGTGTACAAAGTAGGAGGTGAGGGTCTGTGCCTGCCCTGGAGGACCCCATAAGCTAGTGGGGGATGTGCACACCTGATCAACTAACAATTAGGTATCACAGCACCCATATTAGTAATATAAAGTGACATATAAGTAACAAGTTGTGTTTTGCCTTTTGTAAGGCACATGGGTAAAGTTGCTGATTTGGTTTTCCAGCAAGAGTTAAAATTTCTCAGTTGCAGACTTTTACCTATCTCTATGCTGTAAGCAAGAGCTTGCAACAAGATACCCAACCATGGATACAGTGCTTAGACATGAAATTGAGTTTTCTCTGCCTAAAGTTTACTGAGGTGGATATCAGACTTCGCAAGCTTGGCCTTGCTAATTAATACCATGCCAAAAGCAACAGAGAGAGTTGGCCTAGAACAGAAATGAACATAGGACCAGGACCCAATTTAGTTTATTTTTAAGCTTTTTATAAACAAAAGTCAAACAACAAATACCCTTGGTCATTTCCTACTTGTATCATAGTCTGGTTTCACCACACCCAGCCCCACCAGAGGTCTCAGCAGAATAGGGTCTTGAAGGCCAGAAAGGGTAATGTGCTGGGGACATGTTATTTATTGTACTTCAGGCATAGGAGTGTGGCCCCAGGCTCCCATAGCCCAGCCATAGCCTGGAATGCTGCCTCCCCCCAAATATATGAGAGCCCTTCTATGGGGAACACAGACAGAAACTCTTAGCACCTCTGGATGGAATTGTGAACCAATGCCGCTGGAATATAAAGTTCTAAGATAACAGGGACTTGGTTTTGTTCACTGCTCTACCCCTAGCACCTCAAACAGTGCCTGGCAGAGACACATAAATGTGTACAGAATGATTGAATGACTGATTACCACATTATGAACCTCACAGGGTATCTTCATGCATTTCTTTGAGCAATGATTTGAGAGAGGAAAAAAAAGGATTTAGGATGGTTTACTGCCAAACCCTGTCATGTTGTACTAATTTGCTAAAATGGACTCAGACAGGAGGTTTCAGCCCAAACAGGTTGTCCTTTATCTTTCCCGCTATAGTCCAGACTCCAATTATCTCTCTGGTTTTTGTTAGAAAAAATTCAAAGCATGTGTTTCTATGTGTGCACTTCAATGGAGAGTTGGCACAGAGTTGTGTGTATTCCAAAGAAGGGAGGGCTTAACTGAACTTTTCAACAAAATGTTTTCTTTCTAATTTCTCCAATACATATTTAACATGAGAATAATAATTTAAAATATTTGTTTTACCCCTATGTAAGGATTTTCTACGAAGTATTCCAGGAAGTATTTTTTCATCAGATCTCTATGATCATTGGGTCTGTGTAATGGATCAAGGAAATGATGAAGAGAAAATAAATACAATTCAAAGGTAATTATTCTAATTTTGTCATATCTCAAAAATACTTTAAAAAAAAACTCATATTTTATAAACTTGCCTATTAAAGTAATGATGACTATCAAAGTCATATCCATGGGGACTCGTTTAAAAATAGATTTATGCTAGCTGCTATCATTGGTATTATTGTTTTCTCCCTAATCTTATTAACATGGAATACTTGACCATTGTACACCTTCTGTATATCTGAATTTGATAGGAGCTGAAACCCAGTAGACAAATAATACCAATTGGGTCTAATACTGTAGACCCAAACTACAATTTATGATCTTAATTTTGGTAAATACTTAACTAACCAGACAACTCCTTATATATGTCATTCAGCAACTGAATTCATACAGAGGAAATTGCCTCCCCTCAAGGAGCTCACAGTCTGGTAGAGCAGATAGATAAACCAAGAATTACAATTACAATGCAGCATAATCAGTGCTATAAAAGAGATATATGGAGGAGGGTATTGTGGGAGCACTGCATAGAGGCAGTTAACTCCTTGAGACATGTCAAGGAAAATGGGAGTTGCAAAGTCTCAGTCTGATCACAAAGAAAGCATTGCCTGTACTCATGCAAAGGCAAGTTGCTGGCAGAACTCACCACCCCCATTCTCAATATTTCTTGCATTATAAGAGAATAGGAAAGAAGTGTCCATTAACAAAAAGCCATACTTCCAGTTCTGTGAAAACCTAAGAATCCCAGTATCATTTGTTTGCGTGTGCTTGTTTAGTACAGTTTTTTCTTTTAAATATGAAGTATTATCTATACACTGCTATTGATAGACATCTTTATCAGTAGAAGAACATAGTACAACTATTAAAGACACCCAAAATCAAAGCCATGTAACAAAATACTATCATTATGGTTTGGTAGAAACCATTGAAAGATAGTGAACATCAGATTCTATACTTTGTTGCTCGTTGTCTAAAACTTTATGTTCTGCAAACTGTTAAAGGATGATTTTAAAAAAAAAGGATAAAATTATAACTCTCATACAAATATAAAATGAACACATGTGAAAGATTTTATTTAAATCATTAATGAGAGAACTAGTAAGATGTTATAACCAGTTCAAAGGAAATTTCAAAGTACCACAACTTATGAAGTTGAATCAGAAATACTGAAATGAATTTACAAATAAATGCAAAACAGCTTTTTTTACTGGGGTGAAGTAGGTCAGATAAATCATTGATCTCCCCACCAGACAGAATTTTCAAGTCTATAGACAAGTGTTAGGTGATCTGCTATTAGTTATGGACAACCTACAGAGTTGTGAAATAGCTCAAAGGCTTAGATCAATCACCCAAAAGATTATGCTAAACAACGCCTTACTTTCCGTTGAGTATACTCACTGATCTTAGGGTCCATTTCAATATCTTTCACAATTTGTCCCTAGAAAACTATACTCATTGTCAGTCCATTGTACTGAAGATGTGCCTCTGCTATTGGTGCAACAGGCATCAGACTCCCTTATTTTCTACCCCAGGTTGCAGATTCTTGTTGAAAAAAGCAACAACCATAAATATCAACTTATATATCTCTCTCTCTTTTCCGGATGGTAGTAAAAATCGTTTTCAGTGAATGATAATTTAAAAATCCCTTATCAATTACACAATAGAAACAGGAGGAAATATACTATTATAAGCTTGACTTACATGTGAAAATGATGCCAGTGAGATAGAGATTTGGGACACAACTGACCTTGGAAGCTGGTGGAGCAGAGCAGGAGCTCTCAGAATGGACCTGGAAGTCTTAATAGCTAAGGTTTGGGTTCTCGCCAAGACACACAATTCCTGTGTTGCTACTTGGAAATAAAGGAGCACTTTAAATGTAATTGTTGTTTAATTTCATCAGAAAGGTTTTTGGAGGTTTTGGTTGAGAATATTCTGAACTGTTACAGGATTTGCGTAAAACACATTATACTAGTTTCAGGGAAATATTTCAGGCAGCATTTTTTTATGAACCATTTTTCTGCATTCTTTTACATTTTCATTGGGTTGTGAAGACAGTGTACAAATAAATAGCTAAATCCCCAGTGCCCATTTTCTTTCTTTCTGTGCAGGCGGTCCTCACTTTGCATGGTACCACGTTAACTAAAACTCTTGCATATCTGAACTATATTCTTGCTTTGCAGGGTTCCCCATGCAAAGCGAGGGTTACCTGTCTATGCAAGGTTTTTATGAAATGTCTTGCTTAAAGAGTGCGTTTTTCTGTCTTTAGGCTATTAGACCAGCTTCCGAGAGCCAATGTTGTTCTCCTAAGGTATCTTTTTGGGGTATTACACAACATTGAGCAGCAGTCTTCATTCAATCAGATGACTGCATTTAATTTAGCGGTGTGTATCGCTCCGAGCATTCTTTGGCCGCCTACTTCCTCCAGCCCAGAACTAGAAAACGAATTTACAAAAAAGGTAATGAAGTTTTTCATTTTTATGCTGTGGGGGACTGAGTCCCCATTTTGAACCTAAAATTTGGGGTATTAATTCTTAAAGACATTTTCTTAAACAACTGAAATACACCTCCATATAGATTTGAGTTCATTGAGTATTTTATCCTATCCTGGTAGACTATAGGAAGGTAATTTCTTAAGCAGAAAAGTGAAGGAGTTGGGTTACTTCTCTTTTTCCTTTAGGGACACAAAACACTATGACTGACTTAAAAACCACAGAGTGATAAGAAAGCAGTTGATGTGATTAAAAAAAGAAAGAAGGACTTTGGAGTTAGACAAACCAAGGTTCATTTCTCAGCCCTACCATTTGCCAGATGTACAATCTTAGGCAAAATTAGTTACACTGATCCACAATTTCCTCATCTAAAAAAAAATGGAGGTAGTGATAATACCTAGCCCATACAGCAGTTACTTGAAATCACACTCCTGAGTGCCTGGTAGTTAACTCTGGGTTTGGGGATATTAGTTCCCTTTGATCCCAGCATTCTTCCTGCTCCTTTGCCTCAGCTATTGGGGCAGGGAAACTATGGAAAGATTCCAGTACATCTCAGTGGAGGCACAAAGCTGCCTAGTAAAATCTCTCCTCTTCCTCAAGCACCTTCAGTTAGGGAGCCTACGGGGAGGAAGTGCATAGATAGAGACTAGTCAGGCAAAATGCACATTTTGTCTTCATCTGTCTCTCTCCTTCACAATAAACCCACGGAAGATAGAAGATGCCCTCTTCCCATGCTTACCACAACTGCCTTTTACATAAGTATGTTTTATCTAATGATGCTTTATAAATTTTAATAACAAAGTATATTTCTTCACTCTAAACACCCTATAGAGAACACTTAAAATTCCTCTAATTTTAAAGACCGAGCCATTGGTATAAAAATGTTAGCATTAAGCCAAGGCCACAAATAATAACTTTAATCCACGGATTAAAATTAATTCCTATACCCAAGCTACTCTTGAAAGTATCATAGTTTTTTAGGGGAAACTATTTTATATACTTTTAAAGTAGACATGAATTTTTCTCAAGATTCTTTTGCATTTTTTTGTTAAAATCAGGATTCATACATGAAATGTAATTTATAGACATGCTATATGAAAAGTAGCACTTCATTTTTGTCCTTTTTTTGTACAGGTTTCTCTGCTTATACAATTTCTGATTGAAAATTGCTGTAGGATATTTGGCGAAGAAATCACTTCCCTCTTGGGAGAGGTTTCAGTAAGATGTGATACTAGAGAGAATGCCTCAGGTATTGTGAATAATTGGATTGGTTTTTGTGAGAAATAGCCACATGTCTGAAGATGCTGGGACAGTGGTTGTCCCCCAGCAGCTCAGATGGAGGGAGCCTCTAACCTGGGTCAGAGCCTAGGGCTTCTGTTCCTTCCTTAGAAAAAAGCCTGCTAATAGGTCAGGGTATGTTAACACTGTGGGGGTTAAGAAATTTATAAGACAAGGTCCCAAACTTCAAGAAGTTGTTAGTGGCGGTATGATATGGTATGATGGTTTTAACCTTTTGTTAAATAAAACTTTACAAGGAACCCTCATATATATCATAGAACTGTGGTGTTGAAACTGGGATAGAAGGTCCAGAGGTAGTAGAAGCAGGTCTGGTCTTTTTCTTCCTCTCCTTCCTCTTAGTGATCCCTGAGACACCTAATTCTAGTTCACTATAAAACAGTTTAAAAACAACTAGCATCACTGGAGAGACTTGAAGACATTCAACCTTACAAAATATGTAATCCCTGTACCACCAGTAACTAGTTATGTTATCGTTGGCCAGTTATTCTATGCCACTGAACATCAGTATCTTCATCCATAAATATGGATAACCATAATGTCTAACCTGTATGATTGTTGTAAAGATTAAATAAAGTAGTGGATATTAAAGAACTCTGTCAATGAAAAATTGATAGGGTTAGTGAATGGTTTCCCTGAGACTAGAGTTAATTACATGTACCCAGTAGCAATCCACGTTTGAAGGTAGAGTCTTATTCAGAGCCTGGGTATACCTAGCATTAATTCCTTCATATTTTTCACCATATCTTGGTATTATGACATGTCTTCTTTACTTTGAGGAAATCTTCCTTAAGGAAAGCCTATTTCTTCAGGAACTGAGATAAATCTAGTATAGTCCAACAATTTTTTTTTTAATTCAGCACTAATTGGGCAGATTGTGAAAGATCCTTTCTTTCTTGAAAGTAGGAATTTGAACAATGTACATGAAAAGAGAATTCAACTAAGCACCATAGTTGTTGTTTTTTTTTTTTTTTTAGGCAACGTGTATTTGTGCTAAGTAAAAATGTTAACCATGGTTTGATTTTTTTGACAGATATCTCTTGCTTCCAACTGAATGACTCCTCCTATGACAGCTTGGAAAATGAGCTAAATGAGGATGTTGATGCTCCGTGTAGTGACTTGGTAAAGAAACTTGGTCAAGGCAGCAGAAGCATGGACTCTGTGTTAACCCTCAGTGACTATGACCTTGACCAGCCTGAGGTAGAAGGCCTTTTAACCCTGAGCGACTTTGATTTAGACCATTCTAAAGATGAAGACGTTCAAATGGAACGGGCTCCTGAATCCAAGCCGGTGAACATCACAGTAGTGTACCGTGGTCCCACAAAGGTCCCACTGCGGGATCATGCCAGGCCCCCCTCTGGCCTGAGCACACCCAGCTGCCTGTCCACAGCTGCAACAGATGCTCCAAAAAGCCTGAGGCGACACCGGCGCTGCTCGGAGCCCAGCATCGACTACCTAGACTCAAAGCTTTCCTATCTCAGGGAGTTTTATCAGAAAAAGCTACGGAAGTCCAGCTGTGATGCAGTTCTCTCACAAAAAGATGAGAACTATCTGAAGCAGAATCAACCCCTCCAGGAAGAGGGTAAGACGTGTTTTATAAAGAGTTTAGTCGCAGGCACTGATATCAAGAAAAATGCCACTAATAAAAATGTTAAGAAGAAAAGCTTGTCTGGTAAAGAAGGAAATCATGTGAAACTTTTCCCTAAATCCAAGCCAGTGGCCATTACTGTGGCATCTTGTAGTCACATATCCTCACATGATCACCCCAGGAACCAGCCCTTTGACACAGATCCATCTGGCTACTCGCCGCCACACACGGCAGATGCCCTCAAGAGTTCAAGGAGGCACCGGCGCTGCTCAGAGCCCGGCATAGATGACCAGCACTGCAAACTGACCTATCTCAGGGGGATTTATTCAAAGAAACAGCATAAAACCGGCTATGAAGCCAGTCTCCTGCATGGAGAGGAAGATTATCTCAAGCGGCACAAGTCTTTGCAAATGGAGGGGCAAAAGCTTATTAATCAGAGTCTGGTCATGGGGATCGAGGTGGGCAAGAGTAGTGCCACAAACCAAAACACTGAGAAGGTTTTACCCCCAAGATTAAACATCTGCCCAAGGACTAGCTATTCTAGCTTGTCCTCCCCGGGCACTTCCCCATCTGGCTCATCAGTGAGCTCCCAGGACAGTGCTTTTTCTCAGATTTCTGAACACTCTGTGTTTACACCCACTGAAACTTCCTCTCCAATAGATTGCACTTTTCAAGCTCAAAGAAAACAGGAAGAGCTTTCTTCTGACTTGAGCAATTCCAGCCTCATTTCTGGAATGCCTGGTCCTTCATCAGAACAGGCCAGCAGCCACCTGGCTTATACAAAAAAGGACAGTGTCGAGTGGCATTCACAAATGCATTCTATAACTCTTCACCCCAGCACATGGTTGAGAAATGGTGTGGCCAGTTTGAAAAACTGGTCCCTTAAAAAGAAGGCAAGGGCATCCAGATCAGAGGAAAAGAAAATAGGTTCTCTGAAAGGACCCACGGAGCCACCTCCACATGCTTCTGGTGTTCCAGAAGCCAACTCACTGCAAGAGAGACAAAAAGATGTGCCTCTAAGGGCAACTAAAGGACTTGGAGCTGTGCAAACAGCCCAGTGGTATAATTCTTATCCCAGCCAGGACTCAGAGAAACACTGTAGCTCTACATTCAGCCTAGTGGAAGACAGACTCAAGCTTTGTACGAAGTCACACGAGGAAGGAGAGATTAGTGAGCAGTGCTCTCCTGGTACTCGGCCTTGTGAAAGATCCTCGTCCAGCTCTTTGACTGTGGATGATGTGTCCAGCCCAGATTCAGGGCCTATGATGGTTTGTGATGTAGGGGACAGACATTTAACCAAAGACATTTAACCACAATAAGAATTTGATGTCTACAAGAACAAGAACTGGGCAAATAATGACATAAAGACAATAATTATTATGACCCCTTTGTATAAAATACTTGGGATGGGTAGCATAAGGATAATCATCGCTAATACTTAGGACAACAAAAGAGCTCTCTTTATTGAGACTATTTGACAAAAAGTTTAGACTAAAAAATTTTGTCACCTAAGTGTTTGGGAGGCTTTTCCTTAGTAGAGCATGGGACTAGAGATACTAGCAGAGGTCTAGAGGAAACATCTTCTGTAGTGGAAACGTGCATTATGTGAGATTAGTATCCTGAGAAGGCCATGATGTCTTAAGTAAGGAACAAGGACTGTGGCAAGAGGGGAAGGATGCAGAGAAACCATCCACATTCCATGGAATGTTTTTAATAAGTAGGCAGGAAAAATGCCCCTAATCAAAGCATCAAGTAGAAAAGCAGGTCCGGTAATGAAGGAAATCATGTGAAACATTTCCCTGAATCCCAGCCGGTGGCCGTTTCTGTGAAGTCTTACGGTCACATGCCCTCACAGGATCGTTCCAGGAACCAACCCATTGATGCTGCTAGACTGGAGAAAATGAGGGTGACTCAAGAGCCATGGGTACCATGATATTATAGTTTCTTTGTTGGTTATGTTGGCTGATTTGTTTCTCCATCAGTGTTGCATTTTTCTGCAAAGGCTCCAGGAAACAGACCTGTGAGGAGAAAGAAGGAAATGGTTGCTCATTTCAGTGTCCTTTCCACATTTCAGTGTCCTGTGCTAGGAACACCCTCCAGAAATGCAACCTTTCCTATTAGAAGGTGATCTCCTGACAGCATACACGGTCTTAGTGTGGAGGGAAAGGCTGCAGCAACAGTCCTTTCTCTATGACACAAATGCTATTGCCAGCATGTGATCAAAGCATGGCTCCTCTTTGCTGACAGGTTTTTCTGCAGCCCTGCCCTTAGATCAGTTAGCCAGAAAAAATTACTGGTAAGTCATTCCTTTTTTGATTGTCGTTTGGCAGTTGAGAGAACAGTTTAGAGGTTGGTGGGTTCTAGAGTCACAGAATAGAACATCTACCAAAGTGGCTATCAGGCCTTCTTCTCAGACAGTCACTGGCTTTGGATTGTCTTACCTCCAGGAGTTTTTATGTACTTTTGTCCCAAGTGTTTCCTGCTTTACAGATGGTTAATCCCCTTTGGTTTACTTCATATCCACAGACATTTCTCTTCTCTCTTGCCTTAAAGGTTACACCAGTACATCTCTTGATTATCTTCATGGATTATTAGGCCTTGCAAGCTAGTAGGAAGGGACATCAGGAATGGATGTGCATCGTCCTTCATTTTAACTACTTACTTATGAGAAGTTTCTTAGAACCCATTTGGTCTCTTTAGTCCCCCATCAGATGGACCTTTCTCCCACAAACTAGCTTATTCTGAATTATTTTTCTTAGCCACCAGGAAACTTTCATGTCAAATGTTCTTTCCCTGTTGTCCTAAAGGTTGCATTTTTAGGTTATAGAAAAAATAATGTTTTCTGTAAGATAGAGGAAGTCCTTTCAGTATTAGCTATAGGTGCTACCTACCTCTAGGGGACATGACCCTGTTTGCCCTAAGCATTATAATTAACTTTTAGAACTCTGTGTCCAAAGAGCTCCTTCATGACACTGGCCATCTCAGTCACAGATGTGAAGTAGATTTCACCTCGTAACCAACCACTCCTGTATTTAGACTCCTAAGTGTCCATATGCATCTTTTGTGATATAATATATAAAGGCAACAGGGATTCCCCTTTCCTTAGGGCATACTACTGTCAGAACTGTAAGATGTGAATGAAGCTCTTAGGCTTGGAGTGTCTTTCTGGAAGAAATTGTCTTTCTACTTAACAAAATAGTTCTAGCCTTTTTTCTTTCACATTGGCCGGTAGGAAATCATCCACCCAGTTTGAAGCATAGAAGGAAATAGATACTTAGGTTCTTCAATAACCATTCCTACTCTCTATATTCCCTTAGATACTCCTGTAATACTTAATGTGAATAGTTTGTTAATATTCCTGTAAAGTATTATATTGTATGATTTGAAGACAGACTACATGTCATTTTATCGTACTCTGTCAATCTATAATATATTAGACTGATGCTTTATCTAAAATGCTTTGAGTTTGTATAATATATCTTGACAAATTTTACTACCATATGTTATGTAATAAATGTGTATTTTTGTACTTGCAGAAACTGCTGCTAACTTTTAAAGTTGTTTGGTTTTCAAGGCACTGATAATGGATATGTATGAAGTCCATGCTGTCTATTAAATAAAATACCATTCTGCAGAGTTAACCATCCCACCAGAGCAATATTGCCCTTTGTAGAATTGTTTTAGTTAATGAGCCCAATTTCTGCTTAACATTGGAAATTTCATAAAAGGTAATTAACATTGAATTGGAACTTTGAGCTTTTAGTCATAGGCCACAGTCATTCTTTCTAGAAAAAGAAGTTTTTTTCTTTTATATTTTTCTAATCTTATCCTTTACCAAACAAGTCATGCTTTAGTTGCAAAGTTTTCATTTTCCTTAGGCATTATGTTTTCATTGTGCTCCTAGAATCAGATATAGTTTATATTCTTATATCAAAAGAACCGTCAACTCAGTTTAATTGATTGTATGAGATTTTCCTATCTAAATTTGAACCATTCTGACCAGAGTACCCAGTTAACTTAACCCAGACATAGACCAAGACATCAGTACTTCTCAGGTCATATACACTTATTAAATATTACTCATTTCTCATGACTGCTGCATCTTTGCCATCTCAGAGTTCATTGAGGTTCACTCTGTGTAAGTTTAACGACCATTTCAAAGAGATTTAAAAAAATATACTACCTTAGTCCAGAAAAAATGATTTGCTCTAACTGAGCAGTGAAGACCACAGCTCCCTTGTCAGAAATGTCACTGATTAGATTTGGGCAATGTACACATACACTGATGTTAATTTCTCCCTAAATCTTGCAGAAGTACAAAAATAACTTTGCTTCTAAAAAAGAGTCTTAATCTACCAAAAACATTGGATTCAAGAAATTATCTCACATTGTGCTTTTCTACTTTTCATGGCATGACATTGAATTGAAAGGATCTAATGTATCCTTGAACCAATGGCATATTTTGTCTGTTGAAAAGAAACCCTAAGAATATTATGTATCTTAATCCAAATTATGGTAATAAGTGTTTAACTGATCTTTTACTACCTGGTCATGTTTTAATGACTTGAGAAGAAGTCTTTGTAAACTGCTTATTTCAATACAAAGAGAAAAGTGAATAATAAAGTTGAGTAAAATGTTAACTTTCTTTAATATCTATTTGGGTTATGAGTATATCTCATAAGCTAAGTTTGCTGCTGAAAAGAAGAGTATTCTTGAGTTCTGTGCTGTCTACCCCAAGTATGAGTCCTACTCTGTTTCTGAGTCACCTGAAAGTATAAATCCTTTGTTCGTGTTGTTTTTTTGTTTTTTTTTAAATACAGGGAACTCCTTGAGCTTCAGTTCTGCATAATGTAAGATGTGTGGTAGAATTGGCAGAAGGCTCTGGGGTGTAATTTGGAAAATTTTGTTTTGAAGTCTTAAAGAAATATACACAGGGGATGGTATTAGATGTGTGTGGTTCCTCAATTTGTATAGTGTGTGTGCTCATCGTGCAGTGCCAAAGTGCACATACATTTTTACATATTTCAAAGTGTTTTTCTAACCTATTTAATTTTTAAGGCAAAGTAAATGTGTTTTCTGAAGTTTGATATTACATGGCAATGTAAGATGCAGGCTTGGGAGACATTAAGATTTAAATGCTGGGCTGGCCCAGTGACATAGCAGTTAAGTTCACGTGCTCCGCTTCAGCAGCCCGGGGTATACTGGTTTGGATCCTGGGCACAGACCTACTCATTGCTCATCAAGCCATGCTGAGGCAGCATCCCACATAGAAGAACTAGAAGAACCTACAACTAGGATGTACAA